>NC_135389.1:21172168-21487168 GCF_051989625.1 Stigmatopora argus | reverse complement strand
GGTCTTTTGTTCCAGATGGTTGCCAGGTTCATCAGGATGCCAGCTTTGTTCAGGAACCACAAAAGCATGCACAGCTGTGTGTTTGTGTAATAGGCTCTGGCGACCGTTAATATAATGTGCGTCAAGTCGCTTCAGCCAAAAAAAAAAATGCGTTCAGGCACATTCGGTAAAGAAAACAACCATTTGCATTCACTTAGTCACGCCTACTCAAGACGTTTGCGTGCAGACAGGACATTTTTATTGACCCGAAAAAGACCAACGGACTTTTAGATCAAATTTTAATGCCCGCCCACCCCTCCATTGGCACCACGGGCACAAGATGGGCATGACGACGAGCGATTCCTCCCCATCGGGAACCACGAACTGGCTAGCTCCTTCCCGTCTATTCAAAACAGCAATGACTCAGCTTTATGCGGATATTTACACATGTTTTCCAGTAAATAAATCACAGTCCCTCCCAAAAAAGTGCAACTTATAGTCCGAGAACTACGTTCCAAGTCGCTTGACACGCTTCTACTGGGACGCCCCCGAACTCGTATATATTTTTTCCCTATTTACCGAACCCGAAATAGATTTTTTTTCCAGCTCGACGTTGCCAGACGCTGCGTGCCAACACGTGATTTCGCTACCTGCGGATATTTCCCCAGCCGAATTTCCTCCAGTACGCTACGTCAACATTCTTCTAAATATGGACTGTCCCGTCTGCTTCCCCCCTGAGGGGGGAGGAAAGGGGGGGGGGGGGGAGTGGGGTAACAAAGTGATGCAGATCTTTGGCTCTTTGTATGCTACATGCTAAAAATACCACTTGGCTTTATTTGCAAGCAGGCGTGTGGAGAAGGACGTTGCGTTTGTGTGGGTGTGTGTGTGTGTATGTTTATGCGTCTGCTGCTCCACATTCAACAGCTGGTGGGTCACTGGGATTGTGCGGGTTGGGGGGTGAAACAGGTGGATGTGGGTTTCGATGCGTCACTGCGCAAATGTCATTAAGGGTGCTATTTTATCAGTTTTGATGATGGCCGCCGATTTGAGGCTTCCGCTAAGCTTAAAGTGGTAGTTATTTATTTCGTTACATTTGAACTGAACTAAGAAAGTAGAATTCAACCACTTTTTACAGACTGTTGATCAAGGAACGATAATTTCATTTATAAAATGGTGATTTTGTTGAAGTAACATTCAATATAATCGTAGTATTTTTTTCACACAGATGCACATAACTCTGGTTTTGCGGTGTAATTATTGTAATAATTAAAAAGCATGTAATTATGTATAGACAAAATGAATTAGCTACAAAGTGAATAACAACACCGCGGGCCAAATTGGACCGCCGAGCGGGCCACTTCTGGCCCACAGGCTGCACTTTTGACATCCCCGTTTTAAACCGAGTATTTGTAGTGGTAATGGGAAGCAGTTTTTACTGGATTACGAAATAATTTAACAGCAACAATTAAAAAAACAAACAATACAGGCCAAAAAACAATAGATTATTTTGCGGGTTTTTTGTGTTTGGCGCTTATTGCATTTTCCCGTTTTTTAACCGAGTGTTATTTGTGTTAATGGGAAGCAGTTTTTACTGGAACGTATTTTTTTTTAATCAGCAACAATTAAAGAAACAAAAAAAACTTAATGCAATATTTTTTGCGTTTTTGCGTTTTTTTCACGTTTCAATGTGTTTGCGTTTTCGCGGTTTTTAAGATACACCGCGAAAAACGGGGAACTACTACTGAAATATTTTTCACAGTATCCCTCCTTTTTCGCTAAATCCACGAAAAATTGGGTAATACTATACCACCTAATACTGTCCCCACCATGTGGACTTCCTGTATGTGGCTCCAGTTTTTTACCTAGGTCTACAATGTCTTGTGTGTCTTGTGTCTGCCTTGCTACTGCAACCAAGAACATGGGATGAAATATAGTTCTAATCTTTTTGAAGGTAGAAGCGACTTTTCTTTGTCTCTCTATATATTAATTACCTATTTATTTATGTCAAAATGATCTTTTACTGTGTCTGTATTCTCAGCCTCTTGCTACAGTGAAATTCCCCGAATACAAGATGAATAAAGTTATCTAATCTAATCTAATCATGTGGCGCCCAGCTGTGCTCTCCTCCTAGAATGGAGGCCTCTTTGTCTCCAAGCAAATAACTTTACTGCTTCTTAAAAGGAACACTTGGTCGCGGGGGCGCCGCACCCACGAGTCACTTGGCACGC
The DNA here is from genome assembly GCF_051989625.1 of Stigmatopora argus. Taxonomy (NCBI): domain Eukaryota; kingdom Metazoa; phylum Chordata; class Actinopteri; order Syngnathiformes; family Syngnathidae; genus Stigmatopora; species Stigmatopora argus. Next base: position 21,484,961 of record NC_135389.1, on the reverse strand, counting down.
TGTTTGGGGCCCCGTGGCACCAGGCGCTCGGCCCACTGTCTGGGCGGGACGGACAGCTGGCAGGAGGCGGGGCACGCCTATACACGCACACGACATCATCATCATCATCTTTAATCCTTTCAACTGTATCACGGCAGTTGTTTACATGGCTTATGTGGACCCCCGTTTGAATCCCTTTGTGCCACATGGCTTGCTTCTTTGTGCCGCACTTGATTGATGGCCCGCCTTCGTGCCCACCAGATCTGGTGGGGGGCCGGTCCGGGTTAGTTTTGGCCATAAAAAGGTAACTTAAGGGCCCGTAGACTCGCCGTAAATTTGGGTTGTTAGCTAACGCCGTCAATGGCGCTGAAAGATGAGCGTGGGCAGAAGGTGGATGTGAATTGGACTTCTATTGTTGTCAATGGCGGTCAATTAGGTCATTTTGCGTCAGTTTTGTGTCATGTTAGGGTAGTGACAGGGTATTTCCTGTAAATTTTGGGTCATTTCCTGTTGATTTAGGGGCTGTTTTTCTCTGTGTTGGTTGCTTTTGGCTGAATTTTGGTGTTTTTTTTTTTTTGTGTCTTCCTGTTGGTTTTTGGGACATTTTAATTGGACGGTGTAGTCAATGTAAACGTCACATGACCTCCATAATTAATTGAATTGATTATTCTCATTATCAGAGTAATGCGATTTAAATCTTAACCACAAAGTGCACAAATAACAACAACGATCAAACAGACAAATACATAATAAATAGATAATAACAAATATTTTTTTAAAAAGTCATAAATACTAAATAAGTCATCAACATAATAAGTAGTCAACAACATAAATTGGAAAATGCATAAATATCTATAACAAACAAAAGAACAGATTATTATTTATTGATTATTTATCTGTTTGTTTGGTTGTTGTCATTTGTGCACCCTACTTATTTATGTTGGTGACTATTATTTCTTACTCAGTTGATTTTTTATTTATTAGTTATTGTTATTATTAATTGATTATTTTTGTCTGTTTGTTTGTTGTTGTTATTTGATTATTTATTAGTTATTAGATTAGGGTAGGTTAGATTAGGTTGGATTAGGAAAGATTAGGTTAGATTAGATGAGATTACAACTTTATTTCATCCCGTATTTGGGAATTTTTCTTTGTTGCAGTAGCAATACAGACACAGAAGACATTGTAGACCTAGTCATGTATTTATTATTATTTGCTTGTTTACTTATTAATTATTGTTATTATGAATTGATTATTTATTTGTCTGTTTGTTTGTTGTTGTTATTTGTGCACTTCATTACTAGTTTATGTTGTTGACTAATTTATTGACTATTTCTTAGTTATTTGATTATTTATTTATTAGTTATTAGATTAGAACTTTATTTTATCTCGTATTTGGAAAATTTCATTGGTTGCAGTAGCAAGACAGACACAGAAGACCTTGTTATTTATTATGTATTAATATTTTCTTGTTTATTTATTAGTTATTGTTATTACTAATTGATTATTTATTTGTCTTTTTGTTGTTGTTATTTGTGTACTTCCTTACTTGTTTATGTTGTTGACTAATTTATTTACTATTTCTTACTTATTTGATTATTTATTTATTAGTTATTAGATTAGAACTTTATTTTGTCTCGTATTAGGAAAATTTCATTGGTTGCAGTAGCAAGACAGACATAGAAGACATTGTAGACCTAGTTATGTATTTATTATTATTTGCTTGTTTATTTATTAGTTATTGTTATTATTAATTATTTATTTGTCAGTTTGTTGTTGTTATTTATTTGTGCACATCCTTACTTGTTTATGTTGTTGACTAATGTATTTATTATTTCTTACTCATTTGATTATTTATTAGTTATTAGATTAGATTAAATTGGAACTTTATTTCATCCCATATTCGGGAAATTTCCTTATTGCAGTAGCAAGACAGACACAGAAGACATTGTAGACCTAGTTATTTATTTATTATTTTGTTTGTTTATTTATTAGTTATTAGATTAGATTAGAACTTTATTTTGTCTCGTATTTGGAAAATTTCATTGGTTGCAGTAGCAAGACAGACACAGAAGACATTGTAGACCTAGTTATGTATTCATTATCATTTGCTTTTTTATTGACTAGTTATTGTTATTATGAATTGATTATTTATTTGTCTTTTTGTTTGTTGTTGTTCGAGTCCATTTCAATATTTTTCCCCGGCTGACACGCTTGGTACGTCCCCAACCCTTTGCCGTGGCGTTTATATTTATAATATCAGGCGCTGACTGGCCTATTGACAGTGCCAACAAAGCGCCAGTGTTGGCAACCCGCAACAGGCGCCGTGGTGAGGCCGCACCTCCCCCGCCCGGCTTCGAACCGCGCCACGCCGGCTGCCACCGCGCCCTGGCAGAAAAATGGGAGGGGGAAAATGCGTGAGTGTGTTGTGGTTAATGGGGTTGGTGGGATAGCGGTGTTCGATTCTCGCAGCAGCTGGAGGAGGAGGAGCCCAGTCATTGTGGGCGTGGCCCGTTTTTTGGGGGGGGAGGAGTTAAATATACAGTCGTTACATTCTACCCTGGTGCTTATTGTTCCTAAACTTGTGAAAAAGTCGTTGAAAAGTAGCTTCAGGGTGGAAAAATGTGCAATTATGAGATTATTTTTATAAGCACTTAACTCCATATGGGTCCGGCATGTCAGAAAATAAATATAACCAATTAGTTATGCCCCTCAGGAATATAGTCATATTTTTTACAAGAGCAATTAAGTCATTTTTTTTCCAAATTAAGTTGTTGAAAGCGGGCTTCTCCCGGTTAAATGATGATATCATTACACTATGACTTCAACTTAGGGGAAAAAAGATAAAGGTATTGTTGTTGTAAACATGACCAGAGGGGGAAAAAAATCTTAAAATTTGAAGGAACTGATTCTGGGGGAAAATATAATAAAATAAAGTGAAGGGAACTTTTTAAAAGCGGTGATAAAGATGTCGGATTATACTCTTTGTGGTGTGTTTTTATGAGCGCAACCATGACATGTGACATATGCACTGAACACATATGATTATGTCGTGTATGTTCTGTGTAATGTAGACCATGTTGTGTATCTTTCTTTCTAGTAGCAAGCGGAGAACATTTGCCTATTGCAAAACGGCCACGGGTTCGAGACCCATGTTCTATATGACTGTAAGGTAATCACTAGAGAAAAAAAACGCATATTAACAATTTGTGACCCAAAGAAGCAAAAACAGGCTTCTGCGCCCCAATAATGATATTGTATTGAAGACCCCGCTCCCCCCCACAACTCCTCATAAAGAGCAAATCATGTTCAGCTGTCCTTGAGAACAAATGCTCTATTAACGCCCCCCCCCCCCTCGCCTCAGTCTTTACGATCTATTAAACCATTCAAAGTGCTTTTATCAATTGGAAGTGGTGACGCAGACGTGGTGAAAGGTGGAATTCATTTAGTTCTAAATTTTGTTTTGAAGTTGGGAACAAATGACCCAAAATAGATCGCCGCTCGCAGCTTATCATGTTTGAGAAATGACACGTTAACAGGGTTCACTGTTTCATTGTTATTTGATTTCATAAAAAGAACTTGATGCTTGGACCAGCTGTCTAGCTAGATAGACCTGCTAGCTGCTAACCATTGTTAGCACTAGTTACTTTTGTACCGACTTATTTATGTGACCACTTATTCATGTTGACTACTTATCTATGTTGACTCCTTATCTATGTTGATACTTATCTATGTAAACTACTTATCTATGTTGACTACTTATCTATGTTGTCTACTTATCTATGCTGACTACTTATCTATGCTCATTACTTATCTATGCTGACTACTTATCTACGTTGATACTTATCTACGCTGATACTTATCTATGTTGATACTTATCTACGTTGATACTTATCTATGTTGATACTTATCTACGTTGATACTTATCTACGTTGATACTTATCTACGTTGATACTTATCTGTGTTGATACTTATCTACGTTGATACGTATCTACGTTGATACGTATCTACGTTGATGCGTATCTACGTTGATGCGTATCTACGTTGATGCGTATCTACGTTGATGCGTATCTACGTTGATGCGTATCTACGTTGATGCGTATCTACGTTGATGCGTATCTACGTTGAGTTTTCTCCGGACGTTCCGATTTCCTCCCACGTGGACGAGTGGTTAGTGCATCGCAGTTTTGGAGTCGAGGGTTCGATACTATGTCAGTGTGGGGGTTGCATTTTTTTACCTGGGCTTGTGTGAGTTTTCTCCGGTGTTCCGGTTTCCTCCCACGTGGACGAGTGGTTAGTGCATCGCAGTTTTGGAGTCGAGGGTTCGATACTGTGTCAGTGTGTTGGTTGCATTTTTTTACCTGGGCTTGCGTGAGTTTTCTCCGGGTGTTTCGGTTACCTCCCACATTCCCAAATGCATGCGTGCTAGGGTATTTGTATGCTAAATAGTGCCGACTTCTGATTGGTTGTCCTTTGTCTCCTTGCGCCTTGCAATGGGAGAGACCCTAGTGTCTGGGTGGTGTACTGCACTCGTACATTTTTCAAGGGAAAGTGTGCAAATGGGTCAGGTGGACACGTCAGGGATTTTCGCAGACTTGGCTATGTTAGTTGGTGGTTTTCCGTTAGCGTGGAAACCAGAGAGGAAGAACATTTCAAGCCCACGGAAGCGCTCCAATTGAATTGTGGAAAAATCCTGGAAAACATCACGGAACTTTGTGGGGACAATTTTAAAACACCAGGGAAAAAATCATCTTGTAGACATGATGTCACTAGAAATGAGCTCGGAATAGGGAAGTACGTCTATTTTCTTGCTTTGAGTTGAGGACGCGGGTCTCGTTTGGTGGTCTTCGTCCTTAAAGCGAAAACTTGGACATTGAAAAGCCATTGTTTTGTTTTCGGAAAATCGTTGTCATCCGTCCAATCGTGCTTCAGGATTCTGTCGTCGCATAATAGAATGAGGCATTCGTTCATTTTCTGAACTGCTTATCCTCACAAGGGTTGCAGAGGGTGCTGGAGCCTAACGCAGCTGACTTCGGGCCCTAGGCAGGCGACACCTTGAATTTGTGTCCAGCCAATCGCAGGGCACCAGGAGACTAAGGACAACCAATCATAGCTAGGGTTAGGCAATTTGCAGTGTTCAACCAGCTAGCCTAGCATGTACCGTATTTTCACGACTATATGGCACATCACATTTTAAGCTGCTGTGTCAGTAATGAGTGCTATTTCTGTATTTGACACACAAAGGACGCACCGTTTTTAAAGACGCAGCCAGGCATGGCAAGACATACACCGGCTTAAACAAACGGACACACGCTAAAAACATGTTTTTAAAAAGGCAACGGAAGCAGAACTGAGGTTGTACTTTATTTAGCCATTTTACAATGTACTCACGTCATCATCACTCACAAATCCATCAAAGTCCTCATTTTCTGTGTCCGAATTGAACAATTGTCCAAATGAGTCATCGAAAACGCTGAGTTTTATACATTCGTCCAGGCGGCCACAATCCATTCGCAAATAGTAGCTAGCTAGTAGCTAGCGTAACTATTCCAACGCTGCCTTCCATGCTTCGTAAAGCTGTGTTGATGTCGATGTATACAGGCCACAATCCATTGGGTGTATTGACAAAAGAACTACATATCCCAGCAGTCACTGCGCAGTACTTTTTCTAGAGTCGGGGGCTGCTTGCCGTAGTTGTGAGAGCTCTAGAGGATGGTGTACCCTATCCGCTGATTTATTTGATTTTATCGTGATAACAATTTTAGTATTGGTCCATATATAAAGCGCACTGGATTATAAGGCGCCCTGTCTATTTTGGAGAAAATTTAAGACTTAAGTGCGCCTTATAGTCGTGAAATTACGGTATGTTTTGGGGGATGTGGTAGGAAACCGGAGCGCCCGGAGAAAACCCACGCAAGCCCAGGGAGAACATGCGAACTCCACGCAAACCAAGACTTGCGTGGAAGGCCGTGTTTGAAATGTGGCTGCTGACTTTGGATTGGACATCCGAGGAGGGTTAAGCTCACATGTGGTGGAATGAGAATAAAAAAGCCGTCCTTCCCGCTTGGGGGGTGGGGGGGGCCCAGTGTGTCCCGCTGACTAATGACCGGCGGAGCGCTGCCCTCTTACTAAGTCGTCTGCCATCACTCAGCATGTTGGGTGCTGAAAACACGTAATGGGTTCAGCATGTTAGCGACCTGCTAGGCTTGTTTTTGTGTGTGTGTGTGTCGTGTTCCATTCTCGATGTATCACCCAAGTGTAGAGACGGAATTGTGTGTATATGGACAAACTTACCTAACGTGACCCCGTACTTCTGCAAATGTTACATAAAAAGTAATTGATTGCGTAATTATGTTGACGAGAGTGGAATGTACAACTTTGGCTAGCGTTCAACTTAATGCACTTTTTGCTTTGCTAATAAGAAATTACTTTAGATATGTGCATCCTTAGACTATGTTATAATCCAGACTCAAATTTCACAATGTGTGAAAATCTGCATTAGAGACCATATCAAAAGTAAAATTCTAATTGCTTTTATGGGGTTTTTCTTTGCTACTTTCACCCAGCAAACATGTAAATATGAAGCAACTTTACTGTTATTCTGGGCCAGAACCAGATTGTAATTGTATTTTTATCCAATTTAATGTTATTCTTTGTGTTCATTTATAGATCTATATATAGATCATATAAAACAACAATAATAATAATAATAATGATTCTTTAGCATCATATTTCAGTTTATGTATATGTATGTGTATATATGTGTGTACAGACGCTCCCCTACTTACGAACATTCAACTTACGAACAACGGTACATACGAACATGTCTGCAAATTGCGTTTAAGTCAAAAAATGTTCGCAAGTCCAATTTTGTATTTCGCCCCTTTTTCGGAGTAGTACTTCTTTCCGCCGCTAATACCGACGCCTGGCGCTGTGAGACCTCAGCTCACCCAGCATCTACCTTCTTCGTTGCAATGCGGAAGTGCATGAATGTATCTCCAGTGTGCAAAGAACCTTTTTCATTTGTATCATTAAATATCTCATGCATCCATCATTGAATATAGTTGGTAAAAAGCGAAATGCTTCTATTGAGGGAGTTGGAAGGAAGAGGCAAGCCATTTCATTTGAAACAAGTGGCAATAATAACGAAGTTTGATGCGCGTGAGCGGGGTGAGCGTTGCACATATATGTACAACTTGAATTGTTCAACCGTCAGTACCATTTATAAACAGAAAGATCGAGCAGCAGGACCCAAATATTGAACGTTGCACAAAGTTTGCAAATCAATTGAATGATGCCATACAGTGCTATTTATGATGAAAAAAAGAAGAAAACTGCAATCGTCGTTAGATCGCTTCTTTCGGCCAGTTTCTAATACATAAATCTCTCTCTCTATACAGTACTGTACATATTCTCTCCATTTTATTAAATGTTTTTTTCAGTACAAACCAATGCGTGTTACTTATACAAGCCTTAAACATACAAATGCACTTACATAAACCTTCAATATACTTATATAGGCCTTAAACATAAATTATAATACAAAATATAGCACTGAATCAACTTACAAACAAATTCAACTTATGAACAATCGCTTGGAACCTAACTCGTTCGTAAGGAGGGGAGCGTATATGTATGTATATACGTGTATATATATATATGTATGTGTATGTATGTATATATGTGTATATATATATATGTATGTGTATATATGTATGTATATACGTGTATATATATATATGTGTGTATATATGTATGTATATACGTGTATATATGTGTTTGTATATACGTATATATGTGTGTATGTATGTATATACGTGTATATATGTATGTGTATATATGTATATATATGTGTGTATATATGTATATATGTTTGCATATATATGTCTATATGTATGTGTGTATATATATGTATATATGTTTGCATATATATGTCTATATGTATGTGAGTATATATATATATATATATATATGTGTGTGTGTATATATATAAATGTTTATATATATATATATACCATTCAGCCCTATTCATTACAATTGCCGGTAAGCTCATTTAGGGCGTCGTACATAACAGCAATGCAGAAAAGCTCCTCCAATGAAGTGCACTTCATTGAACCAAAACCAAAGTCACAAATTTGTGACTCTTGTGTATGCCTAGAAACAAAAGAAAAAATTTGGAGGAGAAGGAAGTTGCGGGAAAATAGCAGCAGGTGCTGTGGACTAATGAGCTAAAACTCGGCTGAGTTTGTTTGTTGGAGGACACTTCAGAAATGGATGGACGGAGAACCAATAACAGACTGGAATGTTTGACTTCATGACAGTTTTTGCATGATTTCAATCAGGCCAAATAACAAATAACTTTTTTCTCTGGAATATTATAATTATGTGTCAAATTTACCGTCATTATTTTGTGTATAAAAAATGAACTTGTGTTCAAAAAGTCAGAGTCTAAAATGGTCCGGCCCACGTGAAATCAAGTTGACGTTGAAAGCGGCCCGCGAACCAACCCGAGTCTGACACCCCTGCCTTAACATTAATAACCTTGACGTGTGCTTTTTTTGTCTTCCAGGTTTACCAGATGGACCAGAAAATGGAGTCTGTTCTCCGAATCCTTACGGACCAGTTTGTGCACAAACCCGAACTGGTCTCCAGGTCTTCCATCCGTAGGGTGACCATCCAGAAGCGAATGGGTGTCAGCATCGACGAGGGACCCTGAACTTTCCCAGTTTGACTTCCGGACCAACAAAAACCCAAAGAAGGATCACCGAGAATGGCGGTGTGGTGAGAAACGCTAACTTCCCTTCTTCATCTCGCTACCGTAACCCGCTTTTCCGCGCTCTTATTTTAGCCTCAAAATCCTGTAACATTCCCCAACGCCTCCCCAATCCGTGACTCCCTCACGAACCGAATTTATATTCGCCCGCCGTTCTCGTCCTAATATTATTCCTAAGCTAACGAGCGAGCAATCATAGCACGGTCGTTTCCCGAACGGGCGTCGTGGCGCGGCGCGCAGGCATTCCGCTAAGCGCCGTGTTTATCTTGGCGCCGTCCGCAGGCACGCACCGAAAGCCATCTAGATTTAGACCGTGTTTGTAAGAGGTGATCAAATAACGAACGCCAGGAGGGGAGGATTTCATTCCGCCTACATTTTAGCGTCCTGTTTGGAGATATTGCTAGCATTGGAGCTAATAAAAAAAACGAAGGCGGAGGCAGACGAAGGGCTTTTTAGCAGATTTTCTAAATGTCCATCAATCATTTTTAAGCAGTCCCAGCAGGAGTCATCTTTATCTCCTCCAGATTTTTACTTTAAAAGACTTTTTGAAGTTGGACAGAAAGTTGAGTCAACACGGGAACAAAAACAAAAATGTGCTACACAAAGAAATATCAAGTGTCATGTTATAAAATATATTTACAAAGGCAAATATCGAACAAAAAGTATTCAAATCAACCAGCAGGGAATCCAAAATGGAGGAAAAATCTTAAGTTCAGTTCAAAAAGCTTCGGGTGCTAGCAAAGCTAAAGTCGCTTAGCATTAGCTAACCTCTTTTTAAATGGATAGTCCTCAAAAGTTTGGTTTTCTACATTCGTTTTTTTAGCGTGATTATTCACCTAGCTTACATGCTAATTCATTTTTCAACTCTGTCTTATCTATTGAATGACCTGTACAGTATTTAAATATTTTATCAAAGAATGATATCCTGTACCTGTTTCCTGCTTCCACAACAAAAGCGGGCAGTACTTTTATTTATTTTTGCCATGTTGCTGTAGTTTGAATCATGATTGTAACAAGAAAGAAGCCTTGAATTTCTAGGGATAGCAATTATTAGTTTCCAAGATCTACCCAAATTTAATAACAGATATATAAAACTACTCCTTAATCTATGTGGAGAATACAATCCCTGGTTTATTGAGTTCTATTTAGCTTCTCCCTCTTTTAAAATAAATCACTTACCGTATTTTCTCGCATATTAGCCGCCTCCGCGTATAAGCCACACCCTTAAAATAGACTTAAAATCTTTGAATTTGACAATTTCCCTCGTATAAGCCGCCCCTGTTTCACAATTTTGACCTCAATATTCATGGTTTTAATAGGGAGTACAAATGTGTGGTACACGGTCGATTGGTCGCCGGTCTTTTGGTCGCCCGGAAGGTAAGTGATAATTACCATTTAAATCGTTGCTCAAATTCCCTAAATACAAACTGTGAATGACTATTTAGTCATACTTAATGCCCTATTAATTATTAGGCTAAAGAAAAGCTCAAAATTTCCCGTACTTTTATTGTTTTTTGTTGGAGAACTTGTTAAGACCCTGACTGAACTGACCTAGCTTCTTAAAGGGACAACGCATGTACATACAAACTCTTTCTTCTACACACAAAGGTCGGCTCAGTAAAACTGCTCATGGCCATTGTTGGTTTTTATTGATGCGTAGACCGTGTTGTTTTACATTGTTTTGTCGCCGGTCTTTTGGTCGCCCGTTGTCGCGGTCGGGGCGACCAAAAGACCGCAACCAAAAGACCGCGACCAAAAGACCGCGCCCAAAAGACCGGCGACCAAAAGGCCGGCGACCAATCGACAGCACACGGATACAACATCTCAGAAATACCACATGCGATGATTTTTCTCAAATTTTTCCCTTCAAAGTAACACATTTCGTGTGCGGTCGATTGGTCGCCGTCTTTTGGTCGCCGTCTTTTGGTCGCCCCGACCGCGACAACGGCCGACCAAAAGACCGGTGACCAAAAGACCGGCGACAAAACAAGGTAAAACAACACGGTCTACGTATCAATAAAAGCCAACAATGGCCATGAGCAGTTTCACTGAGCCGACCTTTGTGTGTAGAAGAAAGAGTTTGTATGTACATGCGTTGTCCCTTTAAGAAGCTACAGCTTCAGTCAGGGTTTTAGCTAGTTCTCCAACATAACACAATAAAAGTCCGGGAAATTTGGAGCTTTTCTTTAGCCTAATAATTACTAGGGCATTAAGTATGACTAAATAGTCATTCGCAGTTTCTATTTAGGGAATTTGAGCAACGATTTAAATGGTCATTATCAATAACCTTCCGGGCGACCAAAAGACCGGCGACCAATCGACCGTGTACCATTGTTTCAATCGATTTTTGGATTGCACATTCCGAAAGGGTGTGGCTTGCACTTTGAAAAATTCAAATAGGAAGTCATGTGAGCAGTACGACCAGGAAGTGTGTCCGTAGCAGTCTAGGTAAGATGGCGGCGCCCTGAACGAGCAAAGACAGGCACAAGTAAGTGAGTTTTTTTCACGTTTTATGCAAAATATGGTTTATTTTTTTCTTGAATTCCATTCATAGACTTCAAAATAAATTTTGCTTAGCATTTTATCTGTTTATATTTTCTCTATTTTGAAATAAATGACCATATCGGCCGCATTGTCTTGCGTTGGGGCGTTTTCGTCGTGCATGTCAAGTCTAATTTATGCGCATATAAGCCGTACCCTCGATTCAGTCATCATTTTTCCGAGCGCCAAATTCGGCGTATATGCGAGAAAATACGATAAAACCCTCAAAAATCAGATAAATGTCTGCATAGTAAACTGCAACTGGATTTAGATTGACAGTATTTTCATTTTGAGTTCCTTTTTTTTGTTTTTAAAAGACCTGGATGCAATCATCTTGCTCTTCTGTACAGTTTTCTAAGAGATGTAAATAGAGACGTTGCCTTACTGCTGTGTATTTATTTTCATGTGGAAACATTGTGCTTTTTTCTCGAGGGTGATGAGAAACGCAGATGGATGGAAATGATTGTAAATGATACTCACGCACACCCTCTGCACTGTAGCTTTGGTGTAAATAATAAAAGGAACAAGAAAAGAAAAGAAAAGAAAAAAAGGCCCATTTCATGACACGCTTCCACGCTTCATTTCCTCCAGCCATCTTGACAAAAAAAAGGGAAAAAAAGCACTTCCTCTGAGCCCACTTGGACATTTTCGGATTCTCCCCCACACCCTTTTTAGTGGGTCTCATATGAACGTATTTTTCGGACTATAAATCGCACCTGAGTAGAAAGTCACCCCAACCAAATAATGTACTACAATGAAGAGGAGAAAAAATATTTGATTTTTTTTAAACGACAAAATTAATTTGAAAAACAGAGTTTTGAAAAATAATTAATTCAAAAAACAACGGCAAAAATTATTTAACAAAAACTAAGGGAAAAAAATTAAAAACAACCTGAGGAAAAAAAAAATTGGAAAATAAGAAAGAAAACATGAATTAATTCCAAAAAAACAACCTTAATATAAATTAATTTGATAAGTTGAATGCAGCTTTTGTCCGATTATTTATTTATTTTTATTTTTTTTATAAATGATGGTGTAGCTTTTTCTATAACCACCCACTAGACAAATTACTATTAGGTTATTAATAATTAGTTTTTTTTTTAATGCTTTTATTTTTTATTTTTTTCCACAAAACATCAGCATTTCTCATTAAAAAGGCGACATATAGTAAGGCTTTTTTTCTTTAAAAAAAATAAAAAGACCATCTATAGTGAGGCTTTTTTGTTAAAAAAAATGACTTTTTTTTTCTTAAAAAAAAAAGACAATGTATAGTAAGGCTTTTATTTGTTAAAATATGACCATATAGTAAAGTAAAGTTTTTTCTTGAACTAAAATAGAGCTATTTGTTTAAAAAAAGGAAATGTATTGTAAAACTTGTATTTATTAAAAATGACAATGTATAGTTAGGCGATTTTTTTGTATATTATATTTATTTGTTAAAAAAAAAAAAAGACATCTATATTCCGGTTTATTTAAAAAAGAAAAGCAGCCAATTGAAAGAATAACCACATGAATTTATTGCTCCAGTCCCTGAAAGTGAATCCTCAAACAGCCGTTAACTCGGATACATTTGAGTGAACCTTTGCTCTTTGACTCCGCCCCCCACGAAGCCCAGCTGGGCGCGAGCCACCGCCGCACGGCCGCCACCTGCTTGCCGGGGCCCCGCGCCGTGCTACGTGATAGCAGATAGCGTCCGACAGGTGCGCGCCCGCACGTCTTTGCCGCCCTTTGTGACCAAAAAGACTCGGCGGCAGCTGAGCGAGGGCTTTCTGTCAACCCTCGGCCGCAAATAGACGACGCCGCAGTTGCCGGCGCCGCAGTTGTCGGCGAGGAACGATCTTGTTTCATCGCCGTTGGCGGCGAGAGACGTCCATTTCGTTACGACCCGGAGCAATTATCATCGTCAGACCTTGTTATTTATTTATTTTTTGTCATTTATTTCATATGAAAGTACAATTTAAAAAAAAAAAAGCCTGAAAGTTATCCGTCACTCATTTGCACTCTGCCGTAAAACACCCAGAATGCAACGTGGGTATGTTGAACGTTTTGTTGTTACTGCGTAATTATTGTGTCAGTGTGCGAGTTAGCCTTGGGTTACCTTTTAGCAGTCAAAAAGAGTGTAAACACCCACAAAAAAAGGCCTGTTTTGCCGAAAAAGCATGTAATTACAGGTTGTTCAACACAATTTATCACTTCACAACATGATGCCATTACCTTAATCCACAGGTGTCAAAGTGGCGGCCCGGGGGCCAAATCTGGCCCGCCGCATCATTTTGTGTGGTCCGGGTAAGTAAATCATGACTTTCTGTTTTAGGATCAAATTAAAATGAAGAGTATAGATGTATTGTAAATGTCCTGATTTTCCCCCTTTTTAATCAATCATTGTAAAAAAAATTAATCCATGTTTTCTGTGTTTTTAGTTAAAAAATCATTTTGTAAAATCTAAAAATATATTTTAAAAATCTAAAATAAACATTGTTTTAGATATATAAAAAAACTGCATATTCCGGGCTTTTAATCCAGTTCTTTTAATCCATTTATATAAAAAAAAATCTAAATATTATATCTAAAATGGTCCGGCCCACATGAAATCAAGTTGATGTTAACGCGGCCCGCGAACCAACCCTAACCTCTTACCTTAACAGATGGATTAAAAGCTTACAGGTTAATTTGTTTTTGTCCGTTTAGCCTAAAGTAACTTTTATGTGGTCGCAAATTAATACTCCATTTACGTTAAACACATTTAATTGTCGCAATGAGCATTTTGTTTGGTTAAAAATGAATATTACGTGTGTACTCAATATTTGCAATGATTGTTTTGATCACAATTTATACCAATTTTGTACACACAGGTAAGTACTTTTTTTGAATGTTTTGTTTACTTTGGTAGAAGCGCGGTGGATGAGTGGTTAACGTGTCGGCCTCGCAGCTCTGGGGTCGTGGGTTCAATCCCAGGTCGGTTTTCAATGTGTGGAGTTTGCATGGTGTCCGTGTGGGTTTTCTCTGGGTACTGCAGCTTCCTCCCACATGACCAAAACATGCATGCTAAGTGCTAAGCTAATTGAACTATGATTGGTTGTCCTTTGTCTCCTCGTGCCCTGTGATTGGCTGATTCAGGGGGTCGCATGCCTGGTGCTCATAGTTAGCTGGGGTGGGCTCCAGCACCCCTCACGAGCATTGTGAAGATAAACGGTTGAGAAAATGAATGAATGAATGAAAGGGGACTTTTGCATAAAAGTGCCATTTATTGTCTAACGGGTGTTTGTTGATTCCGAGGAAATCAGACGTGACGTCCCGGGCTCGCTGACACCCGGACAATTGCGGTCAGTTAGTCAAGCAGCGAGTCAACTAGTCAAGCGCTCCGTCTGAGGTCGGGGAGGCGGGTAAGTGGCCCAGGTTTGTCCACGCCGCCGCCGCTTTTGTCCAAGCAGACACAACAGAGGCCCCTCGCAAAGGCCCACACACGGGGGGACAATGGGCCCGCCTTGAGGTGGGGGTGGGTGGGCCATTTGGGCTGAGGTTACCCACTCGCACACTTCGGGACCGGACCTCTGGTTGTGGCCCCTCCACACTCACATAAGGCTGCAGGTGTCTTCTGGGGCTTGCTCACAGGAAGTGGGGAGACAACAGAGACACAGGTGGGCGTCGTACTTTAAGGGGGAACGGATCTTGACCAAGACTTTTGAAAATTCACATGTAGTCGGGTCAATTCTTCATTTATATATGGCCTATTAACATACGTATTTCATTAAGATGCGTTCTGTTTGGCCATGTATAGTAAGAAAAAAGGACCATTTATAGTAAGGCTTTTTTTTTAAATGGCCATGTATAATAAGGCTTTTTTTCCCTAAAAAAAACGACTGTCGTTTTTTAAGGAAAAAAAGCCTTACTATACTATGTCGTTTTTTTAAAGCCTTACTATACTGTCGTTTTTTAAGAAAAAAAGCCTTACTATACTATGTCGTTTTTTTAAGAAAAAAAGCCTTACTATACTATGTCGTTTTTTTAGGAAAAAAGCCTTACTGTACTATGTCGTTTTTTTAGGAAAAAAAGCCTTACTATACTATGTCGTTTTTTTAAGAAAAAAAGCCTTACTATACTATGTCATTTTTTTAAGAAAAAAAGCCTTACTATACTATGTCGTTTTTTTAAGAAAAAAAGCCTTACTATACTATGTCGTTTTTTTAAGAAAAAAAGCCTTACTATACTATGTCATTTTTTTAAGAAAAAAAGCCTTACTATACTATGTCGTTTTTTAAGAAAAAAAGCCTTACTATACTATGTCGTTTTTTTAAGAAAAAAAGCCTTACTATACTATGTCGTTTTTTTAAGAAAAAAATCCTTACTATACTATGTCGTTTTTTTAGGAAAAAAGCCTTACTATACTATGTCGTTTTTTTAGGAAAAAAAGCCTTACTATACTATGTCGTTTTTTTAAGAAAAAAAGCCT
This sequence comes from Stigmatopora argus, assembly GCF_051989625.1. NCBI lineage: Eukaryota > Metazoa > Chordata > Actinopteri > Syngnathiformes > Syngnathidae > Stigmatopora > Stigmatopora argus. The sequence continues at coordinate 21,469,218 of NC_135389.1, read as the reverse complement.
TACTATACTATGTCATTTTTTTAAGAAAAAAAGCCTTACTATACTATGTCGTTTTTTTAAGAAAAAAAGCCTTACTATACTATGTCGTTTTTTAAGAAAAAAAGCCTTACTATACTATGTCGTTTTTTTAAGAAAAAAAGCCTTACTATACTATGTCGTTTTTTAAGAAAAAAAGCCTTACTATACTATGTCGTTTTTTTAAGAAAAAAAGCCTTACTATACTATGTCGTTTTTTTAAGAAAAAAAGCCTTACTATACTATGTTGTTTTTTTAAGAAAAAAAGCCTTACTATACTATGTTGTTTTTTTAAGAAAAAAAGCCTTACTATACTATGTCGTTTTTTTAAGAAAAAAAGCCTTACTATACTATGTCGTTTTTTAAAGAAAAAAAGCCTTACTATACTATGTCGTTTTTTTAAGAAAAAAAGCCTTACTCTTCTATGTCGTTTTTTTAAGAAAAAAAGCCTTACTATACTATGTCGTTTTTTACGAAAAAAGCCTTACTATACTATGTCGTTTTTTTAAAGAAAAAAAGCCTTACTATACTATGTCGTTTTTTTAAGAAAAAAAGCCTTACTATACTATGTCGTTTTTTAAGAAAAAAAGCCTACTATACTATGTCGTTTTTTTAAGAAAAAAAGCCTTACTATACTATGTCGTTTTTTACGAAAAAAGCCTTACTATACTATGTCGTTTTTTAAAGAAAAAAAGCCTTACTATACTATGTCGTTTTTTTAAGAAAAAAAGCCTTACTATACTATGTCGTTTTTTTAAGAAAAAAAGCCTTACTATACTATGTCGTTTTTTTAAGAAAAAAAGCCTTACTATACTATGTCGTTTTTTTAAGAAAAAAAGCCTTACTATACTATGTCGTTTTTTTAAGAAAAAAAGCCTTACTATACTATGTCGTTTTTTTAAGAAAAAAAGCCTTACTATACTATGTCGTTTTTTACGAAAAAAGCCTTACTATACTATGTCGTTTTTTTAAGAAAAAAAGCCTTACTATACTATGTTGTTTTTTTAAGAAAAAAAGCCTTACTATACTATGTTGTTTTTTTAAGAAAAAAAGCCTTACTATACTGTCGTTTTTTTAAGAAAAAAAGCCTTACTATACTATGTCGTTTTTTAAAGAAAAAAAGCCTTACTATACTATGTCGTTTTTTTAAGAAAAAAAGCCTTACTCTTCTATGTCGTTTTTTTAAGAAAAAAAGCCTTACTATACTATGTTGTTTTTTTAAGAAAAAAAGCCTTACTATACTATGTTGTTTTTTTAAGAAAAAAAGCCTTACTATACTATGTCGTTTTTTTAAAGAAAAAAAGCCTTACTATACTATGTCGTTTTTTTAAGAAAAAAAGCCTTACTATACTATGTCGTTTTTTTTTAAGAAAAAAAGCCTTACTATACTATGTCGTTTTTTACGAAAAAAGCCTTACTATACTATGTCGTTTTTTAAAGAAAAAAAGCCTTACTATACTATGTCGTTTTTTTAAGAAAAAAAGCCTTACTATACTATGTCGTTTTTTTAAGAAAAAAAGCCTTACTATACTATGTCGTTTTTTTAAGAAAAAAAGCCTTACTATACTATGTCGTTTTTTAAAGAAAAAAAGCCTTACTATACTATGTCGTTTTTTTAAGAAAAAAAGCCTTACTATACTATGTCGTTTTTTTAAGAAAAAAAGCCTTACTATACTATGTCGTTTTTTTAAGAAAAAAAGCCTTACTATACTATGTCGTTTTTTTAAGAAAAAAAGCCTTACTATACTATGTCGTTTTTTAAAGAAAAAAAGCCTTACTATACTATGTCGTTTTTTTAAGAAAAAAAGCCTTACTATACTATGTCGTTTTTTTAAGAAAAAAAGCCTTACTATACTATGTCGTTTTTTTAAGAAAAAAAGCCTTACTATACTATGTCGTTTTTTTAAGAAAAAAAGCCTTACTATACTATGTCGTTTTTTTAAGAAAAAAAGCCTTACTATACTATGTCGTTTTTTTAAGAAAAAAAGCCTTACTATACTATGTCGTTTTTTTAAGAAAAAAAGCCTTACTATACTATGTCGTTTTTTTAAGAAAAAAAGCCTTACTATACTATGTCGTTTTTTACGAAAAAAGCCTTACTATACTATGTCGTTTTTTTAAAGAAAAAAAGCCTTACTATACTATGTCGTTTTTTTAAGAAAAAAAGCCTTACTATACTATGTCGTTTTTTACGAAAAAAGCCTTACTATACTATGTCGTTTTTTAAAGAAAAAAAGCCTTACTATACTATGTCGTTTTTTTAAGAAAAAAAGCCTTACTATACTATGTCGTTTTTTAAGAAAAAAAGCCTTACTATACTATGTCGTTTTTTTAAGGAAAAAAAGCCTTACTATACTATGTCGTTTTTTAAAGAAAAAAAGCCTTACTATACTATGTCGTTTTTTTAAGAAAAAAAGCCTTACTATACTATGTCGTTTTTTTAAGAAAAAAAGCCTTACTATACTATGTCGTTTTTTACGAAAAAAGCCTTACTATACTATGTCGTTTTTTTAAGAAAAAAAGCCTTACTATACTATGTTGTTTTTTTAAGAAAAAAAGCCTTACTATACTATGTTGTTTTTTTAAGAAAAAAAGCCTTACTATACTATGTCGTTTTTTTAAGAAAAAAAGCCTTACTATACTATGTCGTTTTTTAAAGAAAAAAAGCCTTACTATACTATGTCGTTTTTTTAAGAAAAAAAGCCTTACTATACTATGTCGTTTTTTTAAGAAAAAAAGCCTTACTATACTATGTCGTTTTTTTAAGAAAAAAAGCCTTACTATACTATGTCGTTTTTTTAAGAAAAAAAGCCTTACTATACTATGTCGTTTTTTTAAGAAAAAAAGCCTTACTATACTATGTCGTTTTTTTAAGAAAAAAAGCCTTACTATACTATGTCGTTTTTTTAAGAAAAAAAGCCTTACTATACTATGTCGTTTTTTTAAGAAAAAAAGCCTTACTATACTATGTCGTTTTTTAAAGAAAAAAAGCCTTACTATACTATGTCGTTTTTTTAAGAAAAAAAGCCTTACTATACTATGTCGTTTTTTTAAGAAAAAAAGCCTTACTATACGTCGTTTTTTAAGAAAAAAAGCCTTACTATACTATGTCGTTTTTTTAAGAAAAAAAGCCTTACTATACTATGTCGTTTTTTAAGAAAAAAAGCCTTACTATACTATGTCGTTTTTTAAAGAAAAAAAGCCTTACTATACTATGTCGTTTTTTAAAGAAAAAAAGCCTTACTATACTATGTCGTTTTTTTAAGAAAAAAAGCCTTACTATACTATGTCGTTTTTTAAGAAAAAAAGCCTTACTATACTATGTCGTTTTTTTAAGAAAAAAAGCCTTACTATACTATGTCGTTTTTTTAAGAAAAAAAGCCTTACTATACTATGTCGTTTTTTTAAGAAAAAAAGCCTTACTATACTATGTTGTTTTTTTAAGAAAAAAAGCCTTACTATACTATGTCGTTTTTTAAAGAAAAAAAGCCTTACTATACTATGTCTTTTTTTACGAAAAAAAAGCCTTACGATACTATGTCGTTTTTGACGAAAAAAAGCCTTACTATACTATGTCGTTTTTTAAAGAAAAAAAGCCTTACTATACTATACTATGTCGTTTTTTTAAGAAAAAAAGCCTTACTATACTATGTCGTTTTTTAAAGAAAAAAAGCCTTACTATACTATGTCGTTTTTTACGAAAAAAAGCCTTACTATACTATGTCGTTTTTTTAAGAAAAAAAGCCTTACTATATGTCGTTTTTTAAGAAAAAAAGCCTTACTATACTATGTCGTTTTTTTAAGAAAAAAAGCCTTACTATACTATGTCGTTTTTTAAGAAAAAAAGCCTTACTATACTATGTCGTTTTTTAAAGAAAAAAAAGCCTTACTATACTATGTCGTTTTTTAAAGAAAAAAAGCCTTACTATACTATGTCGTTTTTTTAAGAAAAAAAGCCTTACTATACTATGTCGTTTTTTAAAGAAAAAAAGCCTTACTATACTATGTCGTTTTTTTAAGAAAAAAAGCCTTACTATACTATGTCGTTTTTTAAGAAAAAAAGCCTTACTATACTATGTCGTTTTTTTAAGAAAAAAAGCCTTACTATACTATGTCGTTTTTTTAAGAAAAAAAGCCTTACTATACTATGTCGTTTTTTTAAGAAAAAAAGCCTTACTATACTATGTTGTTTTTTTAAGAAAAAAAGCCTTACTATACTATGTCGTTTTTTTAAGAAAAAAAGCCTTACTATACTATGTCTTTTTTTACGAAAAAAAAGCCTTACGATACTATGTCGTTTTTGACGAAAAAAAGCCTTAAATACTATGTCGTTTTTTTAAGAAAAAAAGCCTTACTATACTATGTTGTTTTTTTAAGAAAAAAAGCCTTACTATACTATGTCGTTTTTTTAAGAAAAAAAGCCTTACTATACTATGTCGTTTTTTTAGGAAAAAAAGCCTTACTATACTATGTCGTTTTTTAACGAAAAAAAGCCTTACTATACTATGTCGTTTTTTTAAGAAAAAAAGCCTTACTATACTATGTCGTTTTTTTAGGAAAAAAAGCCTTACTATACTATGTTGTTTTTTAAGAAAAAAAGCCTTACTATACTATGTCGTTTTTTTAAGAAAAAAAGCCTTACTATACTATGTCGTTTTTTTAAGAAAAAAAAGCCTTACTATACTATGTCGTTTTTTTAAGAAAAAAAGCCTTACTATACTATGTCGTTTTTTTAAGAAAAAAAGCCTTACTATACTATGTCGTTTTTTTAAGAAAAAAAGCCTTACTATACTATGTCGTTTTTTTAAGAAAAAAAGCCTTACTATACTATGTCGTTTTTTTAAGAAAAAAAGCCTTACTATACTATGTCGTTTTTTAAAGAAAAAAAGCCTTACTATACTATGTCGTTTTTTTAAGAAAAAAAGCCTTACTATACTATGTCGTTTTTTAAGAAAAAAGCCTTACTATACTATGTCGTTTTTTTAAGAAAAAAAGCCTTACTATACTATGTCGTTTTTTTAAGAAAAAAAGCCTTACTATACTATGTCGTTTTTTTAAGAAAAAAAGCCTTACTATACTATGTTGTTTTTTTAAGAAAAAAAGCCTTACTATACTATGTCGTTTTTTTAAGAAAAAAAGCCTTACTATACTATGTCTTTTTTTACGAAAAAAAAGCCTTACGATACTATGTCGTTTTTGACGAAAAAAAGCCTTACTATACTATGTCGTTTTTTTAAGAAAAAAAGCCTTACTATACTATGTCGTTTTTTTAAGAAAAAAAGCCTTACTATACTATGTCGTTTTTTAAAGAAAAAAAGCCTTACTATACTATGTCGTTTTTTACGAAAAAAAGCCTTACTATACTATGTCGTTTTTTTAAGAAAAAAAGCCTTACTATATGTCGTTTTTTAAGAAAAAAAGCCTTACTATACTATGTCGTTTTTTTAAGAAAAAAAGCCTTACTATACTATGTCGTTTTTTTAAAGAAAAAAAGCCTTACTATACTATGTTGTTTTTTTAAGAAAAAAAGCCTTACTATACTATGTCGTTTTTTTAAGAAAAAAAGCCTTACTATACTATGTCGTTTTTTTAAGAAAAAAAGCCTTACTATACTATGTCGTTTTTTTAAGAAAAGAAGCCTTACTATACTATGTCGTTTTTTTAAGAAAAGAAGCCTTACTATACTATGTCGTTTTTTTAAGAAAAGAAGCCTTACTATACTATGTCGTTTTTTAAAGAAAAAAAGCCTTACTATACTATGTCGTTTTTTAAAGAAAAAAAGCCTTACTATACTATGTCGTTTTTTTAAGAAAAAAAGCCTTACTATACTATGTCGTTTTTTAAGAAAAAAAGCCTTACTATACTATGTCGTTTTTTTAAGAAAAAAAGCCTTACTATACTATGTTGTTTTTTTAAGAAAAAAAGCCTTACTATACTATGTTGTTTTTTTAAGAAAAAAAGCCTTACTATACTATGTTGTTTTTTTAAGAAAAAAAGCCTTACTATACTATGTCGTTTTTTTAAGAAAAAAAGCCTTACTATACTATGTCGTTTTTGACGAAAAAAAAGCCTTACGATACTATGTCGTTTTTGACGAAAAAAAAGCCTTACTATACTATGTCGTTTTTTAAGAAAAAAAGCTTTACTATACTATGTCGTTTTTTAAAGAAAAAAAGCCTTACTATACTATGTCGTTTTTTTAAGAAAAGAAGCCTTACTATACTATGTCGTTTTTTTAAGAAAAAAAGCCTTACTATACTATGTCGTTTTTTAAAGAAAAAAAGCCTTACTATACTATGTCGTTTTTTAAGAAAAAAAGCCTTACTATACTATGTCGTTTTTTAAGAAAAAAAGCCTTTCTATACTATGTTGTTTTTTTAAGAAAAAAAGCCTTACTATACTATGTCGTTTTTTAAGAAAAAAAGCCTTACTATACTATGTCGTTTTTTAAAGAAAAAAAGCCTTACTATACTATGTCGTTTTTTTAAGAAGCCTTACTATACTATGTCGTTTTTTTAAGAAAAAAAGCCTTACTATACTATGTCGTTTTTTTAAGAAAAAAAGCCTTACTATACTATGTCGTTTTTTTAAGAAAAAAAGCCTTACTATACTATGTCGTTTTTTAAGAAAAAAAGCCTTACTATACTATGTCGTTTTTTTAAGAAAAAAAGCCTTACTATACTATGTCGTTTTTTTAAGAAAAAAAGCCTTACTATACTATGTCGTTTTTTAAAGAAAAAAAGCCTTACTATACTATGTTGTTTTTTTAAGAAAAAAAGCCTTACTATACTATGTTGTTTTTTTAAGAAAAAAAGCCTTACGATACTATGTCGTTTTTGACGAAAAAAAAGCCTTACTATACTATGTCGTTTTTTTAAGAAAAAAAGCCTTACTATACTATGTCGTTTTTTTTAAGAAAAAAAGCCTTACTATACTATGTCGTTTTTTTAAGAAAAAAAGCCTTACTATACTATGTCGTTTTTTAAAGAAAAAAAGCCTTACTATACTATGTCGTTTTTTTAAGAAAAAAAGCCTTACTATACTATGTCGTTTTTTAAGAAAAAAAGCCTTACTATACTATGTCGTTTTTTTAAGAAAAAAAGCCTTACTATACTATGTCGTTTTTTTAAGAAAAAAAGCCTTACTATACTATGTTGTTTTTTTAAGAAAAAAAGCCTTACTATACTATGTTGTTTTTTTAAGAAATAAAGCCTTACTATACTATGTCGTTTTTTTAAGAAAAAAAGCCTTACTATACTATGTCGTTTTTGACGAAAAAAAAGCCTTACGATACTATGTCGTTTTTGACGAAAAAAAAGCCTTACTATACTATGTCGTTTTTTAAGAAAAAAAGCTTTACTATACTATGTCGTTTTTTAAAGAAAAAAAGCCTTACTATACTATGTCGTTTTTTTAAGAAAAGAAGCCTTACTATACTATGTCGTTTTTTTAAGAAAAAAAGCCTTACTATACTATGTCGTTTTTTAAAGAAAAAAAGCCTTACTATACTATGTCGTTTTTTAAGAAAAAAAGCCTTACTATACTATGTCGTTTTTTAAGAAAAAAAGCCTTACTATACTATGTCGTTTTTTAAAGAAAAAAAGCCTTACTATACTATGTCGTTTTTTTAAGAAGCCTTACTATACTATGTCGTTTTTTTAAGAAAAAAAGCCTTACTATACTATGTCGTTTTTTTAAGAAAAAAAGCCTTACTATACTATGTCGTTTTTTTAAGAAAAAAAGCCTTACTATACTATGTCGTTTTTTAAGAAAAAAAGCCTTACTATACTATGTCGTTTTTTTAAGAAAAAAAGCCTTACTATACTATGTCGTTTTTTTAAGAAAAAAAGCCTTACTATACTATGTCGTTTTTTAAAGAAAAAAAGCCTTACTATACTATGTTGTTTTTTTAAGAAAAAAAGCCTTACTATACTATGTTGTTTTTTTAAGAAAAAAAGCCTTACGATACTATGTCGTTTTTGACGAAAAAAAAGCCTTACTATACTATGTCGTTTTTTTAAGAAAAAAAGCCTTACTATACTATGTCGTTTTTTTTAAGAAAAAAAGCCTTACTATACTATGTCGTTTTTTAAAGAAAAAAAGCCTTACTATACTATGTCGTTTTTTTAAGAAAAAAAGCCTTACTATACTATGTCGTTTTTTTAAGAAAAAAAGCCTTACTATACTATGTTGTTTTTAAAGAAAAAAAGCCTTACTATACTATGTCGTTTTTTTAAGAAAAAAAGCCTTACTATACTATGTCGTTTTTTTAAGAAAAAAAGCCTTACTATACTATGTCGTTTTTTAAGAAAAAAAGCCTTACTATACTATGTCGTTTTTTTAAGAAAAAAAGCCTTACTATACTATGTCGTTTTTTACGAAAAAAAGCCTTACTATACTATGTCGTTTTTTAAAGAAAAAAAGCCTTACTATACTATGTCGTTTTTTAAAGAAAAAAAGCCTTACTATACTATGTCGTTTTTTAAAGAAAAAAAGCCTTACTATACTATGTCGTTTTTTTAAGAAAAAAAGCCTTACTATACTATGTCGTTTTTTTAAGAAAAAAAGCCTTACTATACTATGTCGTTTTTTAAGAAAAAAAGCCTTATTATACTATGTCGTTTTTTTAAGAAAAAAAGCCTTACTATACTATGTCGTTTTTTTTAAGAAAAAAAGCCTTACTACACTATGTTGTTTTTTTAAGAAAAAAAGCCTTACTATACTATGTCGTTTTTTTAAGAAAAAAAGCCTTGCTATACTATGTCGTTTTTTTAAGAAAAAAAGCCTTACTATACTATGTTGTTTTTTTAAGAAAAAAAGCCTTACTATACTATGTCGTTTTTTTAAGTAAAAAAGCCTTACTATACTATGATGTTTTTTTAAGAAAATAAGCCTTACTATACTATGTCGTTTTTTTAAGAAAAAAAGCCTTACTATACTATGTCGTTTTTTAAGAAAAAAAGCCTTACTATACTATGTCGTTTTTTAAAGAAAAAAAGCCTTACTATACTATGTCGTTTTTTTAAGAAAAAAAGCCTTACTATACTATGTCGTTTTTTAAGAAAAAAAGCCTTACTATACTATGTCGTTTTTTAAAGAAAAAAAGCCTTACTATACTATGTCGTTTTTTGAGAAAAAAAGCCTTACTATACTATGTCGTTTTTTTAAGAAAAAAAGCCCTACTATACTATGTCGTTTTTTTAAGAAAAAAAGCCCTACTATACTATGTCGTTTTTTTAAGAAAAAAAGCCTTAATATACTATGTCGTTTTTTTAAGAAAAAAAGCCTTACTATACTATGTCGTTTTTTTAAGAAAAAAAGCCTTACTATACTATGTTGTTTTTTTAAGAAAAAAAGCCTTACTATACTATGTTGTTTTTTTAAGAAAAAAAGCCTTACTATACTATGTTGTTTTTTTAAGAAAAAAAGCCTTACTATACTATGTCGTTTTTTTAAGAAAAAAAGCCTTACTATACTATGTCGTTTTTTAAGAAAAAAAGCTTTACTATACTATGTCGTTTTTTAAAGAAAAAAAGCCTTACTATACTATGTCGTTTTTTTAAGAAAAAAAAGCCTTACTATACTATGTCGTTTTTTTTAAGAAAAAAAGCCTTACTATACTATGTCGTTTTTTACGAAAAAAAAGCCTTACTATACTATGTCGTTTTTTAAAGAAAAAAAGCCTTACTATACTATGTTGTTTTTTTAAGAAAAAAAGCCTTACTATACTGTCGTTTTTTTAAGAAAAAAAGCCTTACTATACTATGTCGTTTTTTAAGAAAAAAAGCCTTACTATACTATGTCGTTTTTTTAAGAAAAAAAGCCTTACTATACTATGTCGTTTTTTTAAGAAAAAAAGCCTTACTATACTATGTCGTTTTTTTAAGAAAAAAAGCCTTACTATACTATGTCGTTTTTTTAAGAAAAAAAGCCTTACTATACTATGTTGTTTTTTTAAGAAAAAAAGCCTTACTATACTATGTCGTTTTTTAAAGAAAAAAAGCCTTACTATACTATGTCGTTTTTTTAAGAAAAAAAGCCTTACTATACTATGTCGTTTTTTAAGAAAAAAAGCCTTACTATACTATGTCTTTTTTTACGAAAAAAAAGCCTTACGATACTATGTCGTTTTTGACGAAAAAAAAGCCTTACTATACTATGTCGTTTTTTAAGAAAAAAAGCTTTACTATACTATGTCGTTTTTTAAAGAAAAAAAGCCTTACTATACTATGTCGTTTTTTTAAGAAAAGAAGCCTTACTATACTATGTCGTTTTTTTAAGAAAAAAAGCCTTACTATACTATGTCGTTTTTTAAAGAAAAAAAGCCTTACTATACTATGTCGTTTTTTAAGAAAAAAAGCCTTACTATACTATGTCGTTTTTTAAGAAAAAAAGCCTTTCTATACTATGTTGTTTTTTTAAGAAAAAAAGCCTTACTATACTATGTCGTTTTTTAAGAAAAAAAGCCTTACTATACTATGTCGTTTTTTAAAGAAAAAAAGCCTTACTATACTATGTCGTTTTTTTAAGAAGCCTTACTATACTATTTCGTTTTTTTAAGAAAAAAAGCCTTACTATACTATGTCGTTTTTTTAAGAAAAAAAGCCTTACTATACTATGTCGTTTTTTTAAGAAAAAAAGCCTTACTATACTATGTCGTTTTTTAAGAAAAAAAGCCTTACTATACTATGTCGTTTTTTTAAGAAAAAAAGCCTTACTATACTATGTCGTTTTTTTAAGAAAAAAAGCCTTACTATACTATGTCGTTTTTTTAAGAAAAAAAGCCTTACTATACTATGTTGTTTTTTTAAGAAAAAAAGCCTTACTATACTATGTTGTTTTTTTAAGAAAAAAAGCCTTACGATACTATGTCGTTTTTGACGAAAAAAAAGCCTTACTATACTATGTCGTTTTTTTAAGAAAAAAAGCCTTACTATACTATGTCGTTTTTTTTAAGAAAAAAAGCCTTACTATACTATGTCGTTTTTTAAAGAAAAAAAGCCTTACTATACTATGTCGTTTTTTTAAGAAAAAAAGCCTTACTATACTATGTCGTTTTTTTAAGAAAAAAAGCCTTACTATACTATGTTGTTTTTAAAGAAAAAAAGCCTTACTATACTATGTCGTTTTTTTAAGAAAAAAAGCCTTACTATACTATGTCGTTTTTTTAAGAAAAAAAGCCTTACTATACTATGTCGTTTTTTAAGAAAAAAAGCCTTACTATACTATGTCGTTTTTTTAAGAAAAAAAGCCTTACTATACTATGTCGTTTTTTACGAAAAAAAGCCTTACTATACTATGTCGTTTTTTAAAGAAAAAAAGCCTTACTATACTATGTCGTTTTTTAAAGAAAAAAAGCCTTACTATACTATGTCGTTTTTTAAAGAAAAAAAGCCTTACTATACTATGTCGTTTTTTTAAGAAAAAAAGCCTTACTATACTATGTCGTTTTTTTAAGAAAAAAAGCCTTACTATACTATGTAGTTTTTTAAGAAAAAAAGCCTTATTATACTATGTCGTTTTTTTAAGAAAAAAAGCCTTACTATACTATGTCGTTTTTTTTTAAGAAAAAAAGCCTTACTACACTATGTTGTTTTTTTAAGAAAAAAAGCCTTACTATACTATGTCGTTTTTTTAAGAAAAAAAGCCTTGCTATACTATGTCGTTTTTTTAAGAAAAAAAGCCTTACTATACTATGTTGTTTTTTTAAGAAAAAAAGCCTTACTATACTATGTCGTTTTTTTAAGTAAAAAAGCCTTACTATACTATGTTGTTTTTTTAAGAAAATAAGCCTTACTATACTATGTCGTTTTTTTAAGAAAAAAAGCCTTACTATACTATGTCGTTTTTTAAGAAAAAAAGCCTTACTATACTATGTCGTTTTTTAAAGAAAAAAAGCCTTACTATACTATGTCGTTTTTTTAAGAAAAAAAGCCTTACTATACTATGTCGTTTTTTTAAGAAAAAAAGCCTTACTATACTATGTCGTTTTTTAAAGAAAAAAAGCCTTACTATACTATGTCGTTTTTTGAGAAAAAAAGCCTTACTATACTATGTCGTTTTTTTAAGAAAAAAAGCCCTACTATACTATGTCGTTTTTTTAAGAAAAAAAGCCCTACTATACTATGTCGTTTTTTTAAGAAAAAAAGCCTTAATATACTATGTCGTTTTTTTAAGAAAAAAAGCCTTACTATACTATGTCGTTTTTTTAAGAAAAAAAGCCTTACTATACTATGTTGTTTTTTTAAGAAAAAAAGCCTTACTATACTATGTTGTTTTTTTAAGAAAAAAAGCCTTACTATACTATGTTGTTTTTTTAAGAAAAAAAGCCTTACTATACTATGTCGTTTTTGACGAAAAAAAAGCCTTACTATACTATGTCGTTTTTTTAAGAAAAAAAGCCTTACTATACTATGTCGTTTTTTTTAAGAAAAAAAGCCTTACTATACTATGTCGTTTTTTAAAGAAAAAAAGCCTTACTATACTATGTCGTTTTTTTAAGAAAAAAAGCCTTACTATACTATGTCGTTTTTTTAAGAAAAAAAGCCTTACTATACTATGTTGTTTTTAAAGAAAAAAAGCCTTACTATACTATGTCGTTTTTTTAAGAAAAAAAGCCTTACTATACTATGTCGTTTTTTTAAGAAAAAAAGCCTTACTATACTATGTCGTTTTTTAAGAAAAAAAGCCTTACTATACTATGTCGTTTTTTTAAGAAAAAAAGCCTTACTATACTATGTCGTTTTTTACGAAAAAAAGCCTTACTATACTATGTCGTTTTTTAAAGAAAAAAAGCCTTACTATACTATGTCGTTTTTTAAAGAAAAAAAGCCTTACTATACTATGTCGTTTTTTAAAGAAAAAAAGCCTTACTATACTATGTCGTTTTTTTAAGAAAAAAAGCCTTACTATACTATGTCGTTTTTTTAAGAAAAAAAGCCTTACTATACTATGTAGTTTTTTAAGAAAAAAAGCCTTATTATACTATGTCGTTTTTTTAAGAAAAAAAGCCTTACTATACTATGTCGTTTTTTTTTAAGAAAAAAAGCCTTACTACACTATGTTGTTTTTTTAAGAAAAAAAGCCTTACTATACTATGTCGTTTTTTTAAGAAAAAAAGCCTTGCTATACTATGTCGTTTTTTTAAGAAAAAAAGCCTTACTATACTATGTTGTTTTTTTAAGAAAAAAAGCCTTACTATACTATGTCGTTTTTTTAAGTAAAAAAGCCTTACTATACTATGTTGTTTTTTTAAGAAAATAAGCCTTACTATACTATGTCGTTTTTTTAAGAAAAAAAGCCTTACTATACTATGTCGTTTTTTAAGAAAAAAAGCCTTACTATACTATGTCGTTTTTTAAAGAAAAAAAGCCTTACTATACTATGTCGTTTTTTTAAGAAAAAAAGCCTTACTATACTATGTCGTTTTTTTAAGAAAAAAAGCCTTACTATACTATGTCGTTTTTTAAAGAAAAAAAGCCTTACTATACTATGTCGTTTTTTGAGAAAAAAAGCCTTACTATACTATGTCGTTTTTTTAAGAAAAAAAGCCCTACTATACTATGTCGTTTTTTAAGAAAAAAAGCCCTACTATACTATGTCGTTTTTTTAAGAAAAAAAGCCTTAATATACTATGTCGTTTTTTTAAGAAAAAAAGCCTTACTATACTATGTCGTTTTTTTAAGAAAAAAAGCCTTACTATACTATGTTGTTTTTTTAAGAAAAAAAGCCTTACTATACTATGTTGTTTTTTTAAGAAAAAAAGCCTTACTATACTATGTTGTTTTTTTAAGAAAAAAAGCCTTACTATACTATGTCGTTTTTTTAAGAAAAAAAGCCTTACTATACTATGTCGTTTTTTAAGAAAAAAAGCTTTACTATACTATGTCGTTTTTTAAAGAAAAAAAGCCTTACTATACTATGTCGTTTTTTTAAGAAAAAAAAGCCTTACTATACTATGTCGTTTTTTTTAAGAAAAAAAGCCTTACTATACTATGTCGTTTTTTACGAAAAAAAAGCCTTACTATACTATGTCGTTTTTTAAAGAAAAAAAGCCTTACTATACTATGTTGTTTTTTTAAGAAAAAAGCCTTACTATACTGTCGTTTTTTTAAGAAAAAAAGCCTTACTATACTATGTCGTTTTTTAAGAAAAAAAGCCTTACTATACTATGTCGTTTTTTTAAGAAAAAAAGCCTTACTATACTATGTCGTTTTTTTAAGAAAAAAAGCCTTACTATACTATGTCGTTTTTTTAAGAAAAAAAGCCTTACTATACTATGTTGTTTTTTAAGAAAAAAAAGCCTTACTATACTATGTTGTTTTTTTAAGAAAAAAAGCCATACTATACTATGTCGTTTTTTAAGAAAAAAAGCTTTACTATACTATGTCGTTTTTTAAAGAAAAAAAGCCTTACTATACTATGTCGTTTTTTTAAGAAAAGAAGCCTTACTATACTATGTCGTTTTTTTAAGAAAAAAAGCCTTACTATACTATGTCGTTTTTTAAAGAAAAAAAGCCTTACTATACTATGTCGTTTTTTAAGAAAAAAAGCCTTTCTATACTATGTTGTTTTTTTAAGAAAAAAAGCCTTACTATACTATGTCGTTTTTTAAGAAAAAAAGCCTTACTATACTATGTCGTTTTTTAAAGAAAAAAAGCCTTACTATACTATGTCGTTTTTTTAAGAAGCCTTACTATACTATGTCGTTTTTTTAAGAAAAAAAGCCTTACTATACTATGTCGTTTTTTAAAGAAAAAAAGCCTTACTATACTATGTCGTTTTTTTAAGAAAAAAAGCCTTACTATACTATGTCGTTTAAGAAAAAAAGCCTTACTATACTATGTCGTTTTTTTAAGAAAAAAAGCCTTACTATACTATGTCGTTTTTTTAAGAAAAAAAGCCTTACTATACTATGTTGTTTTTTTAAGAAAAAAAGCCTTACTATACTATGTAGTTTTTTTAAGAAAAAAAGCCTTACTATACTATGTCGTTTTTTTAAGAAAAAAAGCCTTACTATACTATGTTGTTTTTTTAAGAAAAAAAGCCTTACTATACTATGTTGTTTTTTTAAGAAAAAAAGCCTTACTATACTATGTCGTTTTTTTAAAGAAAAAAAGCCTTACTATACTATGTCGTTTTTTTAAGAAAAAAAGCCTTACTATACTATGTCGTTTTTTTTAAGAAAAAAAGCCTTACTATACTATGTCGTTTTTTACGAAAAAAGCCTTACTATACTATGTCGTTTTTTAAAGAAAAAAAGCCTTACTATACTATGTCGTTTTTTTAAGAAAAAAAGCCTTACTATACTATGTCGTTTTTTAAAGAAAAAAAGCCTTACTATACTATGTCGTTTTTTTAAGAAAAAAAGCCTTACTATACTATGTCGTTTTTTTAAGAAAAAAAGCCTTACTATACTATGTCGTTTTTTTAAGAAAAAAAGCCTTACTATACTATGTCGTTTTTTTAAGAAAAAAAGCCTTACTATACTATGTCGTTTTTTAAAGAAAAAAAGCCTTACTATACTATGTCGTTTTTTTAAGAAAAAAAGCCTTACTATACTATGTCGTTTTTTTAAGAAAAAAAGCCTTACTATATGTCGTTTTTTAAGAAAAAAAGCCTTACTATACTATGTCGTTTTTTTAAGAAAAAAAGCCTTACTATACTATGTCGTTTTTTAAGAAAATAAGCCTTACTATACTATGTCGTTTTTTTAAGAAAAAAAGCCTTACTATACTATGTCGTTTTTTAAGAAAAAAAGCCTTACTATACTATGTCGTTTTTTAAAGAAAAAAAGCCTTACTATACTATGTCGTTTTTTTAAGAAAAAAAGCCTTACTATACTATGTCGTTTTTTTAAGAAAAAAAGCCTTACTATACTATGTCGTTTTTTAAAGAAAAAAAGCCTTACTATACTATGTCGTTTTTTGAGAAAAAAAGCCTTACTATACTATGTCGTTTTTTTAAGAAAAAAAGCCCTACTATACTATGTCGTTTTTTTAAGAAAAAAAGCCCTACTATACTATGTCGTTTTTTTAAGAAAAAAAGCCTTAATATACTATGTCGTTTTTTTAAGAAAAAAAGCCTTACTATACTATGTCGTTTTTTTAAGAAAAAAAGCCTTACTATACTATGTTGTTTTTTTAAGAAAAAAAGCCTTACTATACTATGTTGTTTTTTTAAGAAAAAAAGCCTTACTATACTATGTTGTTTTTTTAAGAAAAAAAGCCTTACTATACTATGTCGTTTTTTTAAGAAAAAAAGCCTTACTATACTATGTCGTTTTTTAAGAAAAAAAGCTTTACTATACTATGTCGTTTTTTAAAGAAAAAAAGCCTTACTATACTATGTCGTTTTTTTAAGAAAAAAAAGCCTTACTATACTATGTCGTTTTTTTTAAGAAAAAAAGCCTTACTATACTATGTCGTTTTTTACGAAAAAAAAGCCTTACTATACTATGTCGTTTTTTAAAGAAAAAAAGCCTTACTATACTATGTTGTTTTTTTAAGAAAAAAAGCCTTACTATACTGTCGTTTTTTTAAGAAAAAAAGCCTTACTATACTATGTCGTTTTTTAAGAAAAAAAGCCTTACTATACTATGTCGTTTTTTTAAGAAAAAAAGCCTTACTATACTATGTCGTTTTTTTAAGAAAAAAAGCCTTACTATACTATGTCGTTTTTTTAAGAAAAAAAGCCTTACTATACTATGTTGTTTTTTTAAGAAAAAAAGCCTTACTATACTATGTTGTTTTTTTAAGAAAAAAAGCCTTACTATACTATGTCGTTTTTTAAGAAAAAAAGCTTTACTATACTATGTCGTTTTTTAAAGTAAAAAAGCCTTACTATACTATGTCGTTTTTTTAAGAAAAGAAGCCTTACTATACTATGTCGTTTTTTTAAGAAAAAAAGCCTTACTATACTATGTCGTTTTTTAAAGAAAAAAAGCCTTACTATACTATGTCGTTTTTTAAGAAAAAAAGCCTTTCTATACTATGTTGTTTTTTTAAGAAAAAAAGCCTTACTATACTATGTCGTTTTTTAAGAAAAAAAGCCTTACTATACTATGTCGTTTTTTAAAGAAAAAAAGCCTTACTATACTATGTCGTTTTTTTAAGAAGCCTTACTATACTATGTCGTTTTTTTAAGAAAAAAAGCCTTACTATACTATGTCGTTTTTTAAAGAAAAAAAGCCTTACTATACTATGTCGTTTTTTTAAGAAAAAAAGCCTTACTATACTATGTCGTTTAAGAAAAAAAGCCTTACTATACTATGTCGTTTTTTTAAGAAAAAAAGCCTTACTATACTATGTCGTTTTTTTAAGAAAAAAAGCCTTACTATACTATGTTGTTTTTTTAAGAAAAAAAGCCTTACTATACTATGTAGTTTTTTTAAGAAAAAAAGCCTTACTATACTATGTCGTTTTTTTAAGAAAAAAAGCCTTACTATACTATGTTGTTTTTTTAAGAAAAAAAGCCTTACTATACTATGTTGTTTTTTTAAGAAAAAAAGCCTTACTATACTATGTCGTTTTTTTAAAGAAAAAAAGCCTTACTATACTATGTCGTTTTTTTAAGAAAAAAAGCCTTACTATACTGTCGTTTTTTTTAAGAAAAAAAGCCTTACTATACTATGTCGTTTTTTACGAAAAAAGCCTTACTATACTATGTCGTTTTTTAAAGAAAAAAAGCCTTACTATACTATGTCGTTTTTTTAAGAAAAAAAGCCTTACTATACTATGTCGTTTTTTAAAGAAAAAAAGCCTTACTATACTATGTCGTTTTTTTAAGAAAAAAAGCCTTACTATACTATGTCGTTTTTTTAAGAAAAAAAGCCTTACTATACTATGTCGTTTTTTTAAGAAAAAAAGCCTTACTATACTATGTCGTTTTTTTAAGAAAAAAAGCCTTACTATACTATGTCGTTTTTTTAAGAAAAAAAGCCTTACTATACTATGTCGTTTTTTTAAGAAAAAAAGCCTTACTATATGTCGTTTTTTAAGAAAAAAAGCCTTACTATACTATGTCGTTTTTTTAAGAAAAAAAGCCTTACTATACTATGTCGTTTTTTTAAGAAAAAAAGCCTTACTATACTATGTCGTTTTTTAAGAAAAAAAGCCTTACTATACTATGTCGTTTTTTTAAGAAAAAAAGCCTTACTATACTATGTCGTTTTTTTAAGAAAAAAAGCCTTACTATACTATGTCGTTTTTTTAAGAAAAAAAGCCTTACTATACTATGTTGTTTTTTTAAGAAAAAAAGCCTTACTATACTATGTCGTTTTTTTAAGAAAAAAAGCCTTACTATACTATGTCTTTTTTTACGAAAAAAAAGCCTTACGATACTATGTCGTTTTTGACGAAAAAAAGCCTTACTATACTATGTCGTTTTTTAAAGAAAAAAAGCCTTACTATACTATACTATGTCGTTTTTTTAAGAAAAAAAGCCTTACTATACTATGTCGTTTTTTAAAGAAAAAAAGCCTTACTATACTATGTCGTTTTTTACGAAAAAAAGCCTTACTATACTATGTCGTTTTTTTAAGAAAAAAAGCCTTACTATATGTCGTTTTTTAAGAAAAAAAGCCTTACTATACTATGTCGTTTTTTTAAGAAAAAAAGCCTTACTATACTATGTCGTTTTTTAAGAAAAAAAGCCTTACTATACTATGTCGTTTTTTAAAGAAAAAAAAGCCTTACTATACTATGTCGTTTTTTAAAGAAAAAAAGCCTTACTATACTATGTCGTTTTTTAAGAAAAAAAGCCTTACTATACTATGTCGTTTTTTAAAGAAAAAAAGCCTTACTATACTATGTCGTTTTTTTAAGAAAAAAAGCCTTACTATACTATGTCGTTTTTTAAGAAAAAAAGCCTTACTATACTATGTCGTTTTTTTAAGAAAAAAAGCCTTACTATACTATGTCGTTTTTTTAAGAAAAAAAGCCTTACTATACTATGTCGTTTTTTTAAGAAAAAAAGCCTTACTATACTATGTCGTTTTTAAAGAAAAAAAGCCTTACTATACTATGTCGTTTTTTTAAGAAAAAAAGCCTTACTATACTATGTCGTTTTTTAAGAAAAAAAGCCTTACTATACTATGTCGTTTTTTTAAGAAAAAAAGCCTTACTATACTATGTCGTTTTTTTAAGAAAAAAAGCCTTACTATACTATGTCGTTTTTTAAAGAAAAAAAGCCTTACTATACTATGTCGTTTTTTAAAGAAAAAAAGCCTTACTATACTATGTCGTTTTTTAAAGAAAAAAAGCCTTACTATACTATGTCGTTTTTTACGAAAAAAAGCCTTACTATACTATGTCGTTTTTTTAAGAAAAAAAGCCTTACTATACTATGTAGTTTTTTAAGAAAAAAAGCCTTACTATACTGTCGTTTTTTTAAGAAAAAAAGCCTTACTATACTATGTCGTTTTTTTTTAAGAAAAAAAGCCTTACTATACTATGTTGTTTTTTTAAGAAAAAAAGCCTTACTATACTATGTCGTTTTTTTAAGAAAAAAAGCCTTGCTATACTATGTCGTTTTTTTAAGAAAAAAAGCCTTACTATACTATGTCGTTTTTTTAAGAAAAAAAGCCTTACTATACTATGTTGTTTTTTTAAGAAAAAAAGCCTTACTATACTATGTAGTTTTTTTAAGAAAAAAAGCCTTACTATACTATGTCGTTTTTTTAAGAAAAAAAGCCTTACTATACTATGTTGTTTTTTTAAGAAAAAAAGCCTTACTATACTATGTTGTTTTTTTAAGAAAAAAAGCCTTACTATACTATGTCGTTTTTTTAAAGAAAAAAAGCCTTACTATACTATGTCGTTTTTTTAAGAAAAAAAGCCTTACTATACTGTCGTTTTTTTTAAGAAAAAAAGCCTTACTATACTATGTCGTTTTTTACGAAAAAAGCCTTACTATACTATGTCGTTTTTTAAAGAAAAAAAGCCTTACTATACTATGTCGTTTTTTTAAGAAAAAAAGCCTTACTATACTATGTCGTTTTTTAAAGAAAAAAAGCCTTACTATACTATGTCGTTTTTTTAAGAAAAAAAGCCTTACTATACTATGTCGTTTTTTTAAGAAAAAAAGCCTTACTATACTATGTCGTTTTTTTAAGAAAAAAAGCCTTACTATACTATGTCGTTTTTTTAAGAAAAAAAGCCTTACTATACTATGTCGTTTTTTTAAGAAAAAAAGCCTTACTATACTATGTCGTTTTTTTAAGAAAAAAAGCCTTACTATATGTCGTTTTTTAAGAAAAAAAGCCTTACTATACTATGTCGTTTTTTTAAGAAAAAAAGCCTTACTATACTATGTCGTTTTTTTAAGAAAAAAAGCCTTACTATACTATGTCGTTTTTTAAGAAAAAAAGCCTTACTATACTATGTCGTTTTTTTAAGAAAAAAAGCCTTACTATACTATGTCGTTTTTTTAAGAAAAAAAGCCTTACTATACTATGTCGTTTTTTTAAGAAAAAAAGCCTTACTATACTATGTTGTTTTTTTAAGAAAAAAAGCCTTACTATACTATGTCGTTTTTTTAAGAAAAAAAGCCTTACTATACTATGTCTTTTTTTACGAAAAAAAAGCCTTACGATACTATGTCGTTTTTGACGAAAAAAAGCCTTACTATACTATGTCGTTTTTTAAAGAAAAAAAGCCTTACTATACTATACTATGTCGTTTTTTTAAGAAAAAAAGCCTTACTATACTATGTCGTTTTTTAAAGAAAAAAAGCCTTACTATACTATGTCGTTTTTTACGAAAAAAAGCCTTACTATACTATGTCGTTTTTTTAAGAAAAAAAGCCTTACTATATGTCGTTTTTTAAGAAAAAAAGCCTTACTATACTATGTCGTTTTTTTAAGAAAAAAAGCCTTACTATACTATGTCGTTTTTTAAGAAAAAAAGCCTTACTATACTATGTCGTTTTTTAAAGAAAAAAAAGCCTTACTATACTATGTCGTTTTTTAAAGAAAAAAAGCCTTACTATACTATGTCGTTTTTTAAGAAAAAAAGCCTTACTATACTATGTCGTTTTTTAAAGAAAAAAAGCCTTACTATACTATGTCGTTTTTTTAAGAAAAAAAGCCTTACTATACTATGTCGTTTTTTAAGAAAAAAAGCCTTACTATACTATGTCGTTTTTTTAAGAAAAAAAGCCTTACTATACTATGTCGTTTTTTTAAGAAAAAAAGCCTTACTATACTATGTCGTTTTTTTAAGAAAAAAAGCCTTACTATACTATGTCGTTTTTAAAGAAAAAAAGCCTTACTATACTATGTCGTTTTTTTAAGAAAAAAAGCCTTACTATACTATGTCGTTTTTTAAGAAAAAAAGCCTTACTATACTATGTCGTTTTTTTAAGAAAAAAAGCCTTACTATACTATGTCGTTTTTTTAAGAAAAAAAGCCTTACTATACTATGTCGTTTTTTAAAGAAAAAAAGCCTTACTATACTATGTCGTTTTTTAAAGAAAAAAAGCCTTACTATACTATGTCGTTTTTTAAAGAAAAAAAGCCTTACTATACTATGTCGTTTTTTACGAAAAAAAGCCTTACTATACTATGTCGTTTTTTTAAGAAAAAAAGCCTTACTATACTATGTAGTTTTTTAAGAAAAAAAGCCTTACTATACTGTCGTTTTTTTAAGAAAAAAAGCCTTACTATACTATGTCGTTTTTTTTTAAGAAAAAAAGCCTTACTATACTATGTTGTTTTTTTAAGAAAAAAAGCCTTACTATACTATGTCGTTTTTTTAAGAAAAAAAGCCTTGCTATACTATGTCGTTTTTTTAAGAAAAAAAGCCTTACTATACTATGTTGTTTTTTTAAGAAAAAAAGCCTTACTATACTATGTCGTTTTTTTAAGTAAAAAAGCCTTACTATACTATGTTGTTTTTTTAAGAAAAAAAGCCTTACTATACTATGTCGTTTTTTTAAGAAAAAAAGCCTTACTATACTATGTCGTTTTTTAAGAAAAAAAGCCTTACTATACTATGTCGTTTTTTAAAGAAAAAAAGCCTTACTATACTATGTCGTTTTTTTAAGAAAAAAAGCCTTACTATACTATGTCGTTTTTTTAAGAAAAAAAGCCTTACTATACTATGTCGTTTTTTAAAGAAAAAAAGCCTTACTATACTATGTCGTTTTTTGAGAAAAAAAGCCTTTCTATACTATGTCGTTTTTTTTAAGAAAAAAAGCCCTACTATACTATGTCGTTTTTTTAAGAAAAAAAGCCTTAATATACTATGTCGTTTTTTTAAGAAAAAAAGCCTTACTATACTATGTCGTTTTTTAAGAAAAAAAGCTTTACTATACTATGTCGTTTTTTAAAGAAAAAAAGCCTTACTATACTATGTCGTTTTTTAAGAAAAAAAGCTTTACTATACTATGTCGTTTTTTAAAGAAAAAAAGCCTTACTATACTATGTCGTTTTTTTAAGAAAAAAAAGCCTTACTATACTATGTCGTTTTTTTTAAGAAAAAAAGCCTTACTATACTATGTCGTTTTTTACGAAAAAAAAGCCTTACTATACCATGTCGTTTTTTTAAGAAAAAAAGCCTTACTATACTATGTCGTTTTTTAAGAAAAAAAGCTTTACTATACTATGTCGTTTTTTAAAGAAAAAAAGCCTTACTATACTATGTCGTTTTTTTAAGAAAAAAAAGCCTTACTATACTATGTCGTTTTTTTTAAGAAAAAAAGCCTTACTATACTATGTCGTTTTTTACGAAAAAAAAGCCTTACTATACTATGTCGTTTTTTTAAGAAAAAAAGCCTTACTATACTATGTTGTTTTTTTAAGAAAAAAAGCCTTACTATACTGTCGTTTTTTTAAGAAAAAAAGCCTTACTATACTATGTCGTTTTTTAAGAAAAAAAGCCTTACTATACTATGTCGTTTTTTTAAGAAAAAAAGCCTTACTATACTATGTCGTTTTTTTAAGAAAAAAAGCCTTACTATACTATGTCGTTTTTTTAAGAAAAAAAGCCTTACTATACTATGTTGTTTTTTTAAGAAAAAAAGCCTTACTATACTATGTCGTTTTTTTAAGAAAAAAAGCCTTACTATACTATGTCTTTTTTTACGAAAAAAAAGCCTTACGATACTATGTCGTTTTTGACGAAAAAAAAGCCTTACTATACTATGTCGTTTTTTAAGAAAAAAAGCTTTACTATACTATGTCGTTTTTTAAAGAAAAAAAGCCTTACTATACTATGTCGTTTTTTTAAGAAAAGAAGCCTTACTATACTATGTCGTTTTTTTAAGAAAAAAAGCCTTACTATACTATGTCGTTTTTTAAAGAAAAAAAGCCTTACTATACTATGTCGTTTTTTTAAGAAGCCTTACTATACTATGTCGTTTTTTTAAGAAAAAAAGCCTTACTATACTATGTCGTTTTTTAAAGAAAAAAAGCCTTACTATACTATGTCGTTTTTTTAAGAAAAAAAGCCTTACTATACTATGTCGTTTAAGAAAAAAAGCCTTACTATACTATGTCGTTTTTTTAAGAAAAAAAGCCTTACTATACTATGTCGTTTTTTTAAGAAAAAAAGCCTTACTATACTATGTTGTTTTTTTAAGAAAAAAAGCCTTACTATACTATGTTGTTTTTTTAAGAAAAAAAGCCTTACTATACTATGTTGTTTTTTTAAGAAAAAAAGCCTTACGATACTATGTCGTTTTTGACGAAAAAAAAGCCTTACTATACTATGTCGTTTTTTTAAGAAAAAAAGCCTTACTATACTATGTCGTTTTTTAAAGAAAAAAAGCCTTACTATACTATGTCGTTTTTTTAAGAAAAAAAGCCTTACTATACTATGTCGTTTTTTTAAGAAAAAAAGCCTTACTATACTATGTCGTTTTTAAAGAAAAAAAGCCTTACTATACTATGTCGTTTTTTTAAGAAAAAAAGCCTTACTATACTATGTCGTTTTTTAAGAAAAAAAGCCTTACTATACTATGTCGTTTTTTTAAGAAAAAAAGCCTTACTATACTATGTCGTTTTTTTAAGAAAAAAAGCCTTTCTATACTATGTCGTTTTTTTAAGAAAAAAAGCCTTACTATACTATGTCGTTTTTTAAAGAAAAAAAGCCTTACTATACTATGTCGTTTTTTAAAGAAAAAAAGCCTTACTATACTATGTCGTTTTTTAAAGAAAAAAAGCCTTACTATACTATGTCGTTTTTTACGAAAAAAAGCCTTACTATACTATGTCGTTTTTTTAAGAAAAAAAGCCTTACTATACTATGTAGTTTTTTAAGAAAAAAAGCCTTACTATACTGTCGTTTTTTTAAGAAAAAAAGCCTTACTATACTATGTCGTTTTTTTTAAGAAAAAAAGCCTTACTATACTATGTTGTTTTTTTAAGAAAAAAAGCCTTACTATACTATGTCGTTTTTTTAAGAAAAAAAGCCTTGCTATACTATGTCGTTTTTTTAAGAAAAAAAGCCTTACTATACTATGTTGTTTTTTTAAGAAAAAAAGCCTTACTATACTATGTCGTTTTTTTAAGTAAAAAAGCCTTACTATACTATGTTGTTTTTTTAAGAAAAAAAGCCTTACTATACTATGTCGTTTTTTTAAGAAAAAAAGCCTTACTATACTATGTCGTTTTTTAAGAAAAAAAGCCTTACTATACTATGTCGTTTTTTAAAGAAAAAAAGCCTTACTATACTATGTCGTTTTTTTAAGAAAAAAAGCCTTACTATACTATGTCGTTTTTTTAAGAAAAAAAGCCTTACTATACTATGTCGTTTTTTAAAGAAAAAAAGCCTTACTATACTATGTCGTTTTTTGAGAAAAAAAGCCTTACTATACTATGTCGTTTTTTTTAAGAAAAAAAGCCCTACTATACTATGTCGTTTTTTTAAGAAAAAAAGCCTTAATATACTATGTCGTTTTTTTAAGAAAAAAAGCCTTACTATACTATGTCGTTTTTTTAAGAAAAAAAGCCTTACTATACTATGTTGTTTTTTTAAGAAAAAAAGCCTTACTATACTATGTTGTTTTTTTAAGAAAAAAAGCCTTACTATACTATGTTGTTTTTTTAAGAAAAAAAGCCTTACTATACTATGTCGTTTTTTTAAGAAAAAAAGCCTTACTATACTATGTCGTTTTTTAAGAAAAAAAGCCTTACTATACTATGTCGTTTTTTAAAGAAAAAAAGCCTTACTATACTATGTCGTTTTTTTAAGAAAAAAAAGCCTTACTATACTATGTCGTTTTTTTTAAGAAAAAAAGCCTTACTATACTATGTCGTTTTTTACGAAAAAAAAGCCTTACTATACTATGTCGTTTTTTTAAGAAAAAAAGCCTTACTATACTATGTCGTTTTTTTAAGAAAAAAAGCCTTGCTATACTGTCGTTTTTTTAAGAAAAAAAGCCTTACTATACTATGTCGTTTTTTAAGAAAAAAAGCCTTACTATACTATGTCGTTTTTTTAAGAAAAAAAGCCTTACTATACTATGTCGTTTTTTTAAGAAAAAAAGCCTTACTATACTATGTCGTTTTTTTAAGAAAAAAAGCCTTACTATACTATGTTGTTTTTTTAAGAAAAAAAGCCTTACTATACTATGTCGTTTTTTTAAGAAAAAAAGCCTTACTATACTATGTCTTTTTTTACGAAAAAAAAGCCTTACGATACTATGTCGTTTTTGACGAAAAAAAAGCCTTACTATACTATGTCGTTTTTTAAGAAAAAAAGCTTTACTATACTATGTCGTTTTTTAAAGAAAAAAAGCCTTACTATACTATGTCGTTTTTTTAAGAAAAGAAGCCTTACTATACTATGTCGTTTTTTTAAGAAAAAAAGCCTTACTATACTATGTCGTTTTTTAAAGAAAAAAAGCCTTACTATACTATGTCGTTTTTTAAGAAAAAAAGCCTTACTATACTATGTCGTTTTTTAAGAAAAAAAGCCTTTCTATACTATGTTGTTTTTTTAAGAAAAAAAGCCTTACTATACTATGTCGTTTTTTAAGAAAAAAAGCCTTACTATACTATGTCGTTTTTTAAAGAAAAAAAGCCTTACTATACTATGTCGTTTTTTTAAGAAGCCTTACTATACTATGTCGTTTTTTTAAGAAAAAAAGCCTTACTATACTATGTCGTTTTTTAAAGAAAAAAAGCCTTACTATACTATGTCGTTTTTTTAAGAAAAAAAGCCTTACTATACTATGTCGGTTTTTAAGAAAAAAAGCCTTACTATACTATGTCGTTTTTTTAAGAAAAAAAGCCTTACTATACTATGTCGTTTTTTTAAGAAAAAAAGCCTTACTATACTATGTTGTTTTTTTAAGAAAAAAAGCCTTACTATACTATGTTGTTTTTTTAAGAAAAAAAGCCTTACTATACTATGTTGTTTTTTTAAGAAAAAAAGCCTTACGATACTATGTCGTTTTTGACGAAAAAAAAGCCTTACTATACTATGTCGTTTTTTTAAGAAAAAAAGCCTTACTATACTATGTCGTTTTTTTAAGAAAAAAAGCCTTACTATACTATGTCGTTTTTTTAAGAAAAAAAGCCTTACTATACTATGTCATTTTTTAAAGAAAAAAAGCCTTACTATACTATGTCGTTTTTTGAGAAAAAAAGCCTTACTATACTATGTCGTTTTTTTAAGAAAAAAAGCCTTACTATACTATGTTGTTTTTTTAAGAAAAAAAGCCTTACTATACTGTCGTTTTTTTAAGAAAAAAAGCCTTACTATACTATGTCGTTTTTTAAGAAAAAAAGCCTTACTATACTATGTCGTTTTTTTAAGAAAAAAAAGCCTTACTATACTATGTCGTTTTTTTAAGAAAAAAAGCTTTACTATACTATGTCGTTTTTTTAAGAAAAAAAGCCTTACTATACTATGTCGTTTTTTAAAGAAAAAAAGCCTTACTATACTAGGCTTTTTTTCTTTAAAAAACGACATAGTATAGTAAGGCTTTTTTTCTTAAAAAAAACGACATAGTATAGAAAGGCTTTTTTTCTTAAAAAAACGACATAGTATAGTAAGGCTTTTTTTCTTAAAAAAACGACATAGTATAGTAGGGCTTTTTTTCTTAAAATAACAACATAGTGTAGTAAGGCTTTTTTTCTTAAAAAAACGACATAGTATAGTAGGTCTTTTTTTCTTAAAAAAACGACATAGTAAGGCTTTTTTTCTTAAAAAAACGACATAGTATAGTAAGGCTTTTTTTCTTTAAAAAACGACATAGTATAGTAAGGCTTTTTTTCTTAAAAAAAAACGACATAGTATAGTAAGGCTTTTTTTCTTTAAAAAACGACATAGTATAGTAGGGCTTTTTTTCTTAAAAAACGACATAGTATAGTAAGGCTTTTTTTCTTAAAAAAACAACATAGTATAGTAAGGCTTTTTTTCTTAAAAAAACGACATAGTATAGTAAGGCTTTTTTTCTTAAAAAAACGACATAGTATAGTAAGGCTTTTTCTTAAAAAAACGACATAGTATAGTCAGGCTTTTTTTCTTAAAAAAACGACATAGTATAGTAAGGCTTTTTTTCTTTAAAAAACGACATAGTATAGTAAGGCTTTTTTTCTTAAAAAAACAACATAGTATAGTAAGGCTTTTTTTCTTAAAAAAACGACATAGTATAGTAAGGCTTTTTTTCCTTTAAAAAAAAGTAGACCATGTAAGGTAAGACTTCTTTTGAATATTTTTACAATTGTTTGCTTGATGTGCACTCCATGAATGACCATCATTTTCTCCTGCAGGGGGCGCAGCAGCCTCCTTTCCTCAGAACTTACTGACGCTCCTGGATGGAGACAAACGTCCAATCCATTTAACCTGCGGGAATCTGGCAGCAAAGGAGTAAAATTATCCCACACATCTTTTATATCTAAAACCAAATAACAGAAGTTTTTTAGATTTGTGCCATTTAAATGTGTCATCTTTCTCAATCTTACCTTTGGTTTATTTCAGCTCTGCCGTCATTGGTTTAGATTTCCCATCAAGAAAATGTGACTGTCTGGAAAGAGTGGTGTACTTGCAATTTGATTGGATGAGCCAGGCGTCATTCAAGGTACTATTTGTCGATTACACTGGGACGAGATAGCCTTCAAAAACAGATGTTTACCGAAACCAAAACAAAACCCACAAAAATTCGGTTTAAATTTTAACTTTTTTAATTGATTGCAACACATTTTATGAACACAATACAAAAAAAAAACAATGCACATCAAATATTTTAATGGGCTCAGTTTGCAACCGTGTTGATAAGAAAAAAAACTACCACAAATATGCTTAAAAAAAATAGTTATAATAAAATAAAAGTAAATGCCACTTTGGATAAGCGCGACTTTAAAAACAAAAAAAGTTTTTACGTTCTAAATGAAAAAGAAAGCTTGACATAAATAAGTTAGTATACTTTTTCATTTTTTTGCTTTTTTTTATACAAAAAAAAATGTACAAAGGCAGTATTTACACCAAAATACACAGGCAACGATGACTGCATTTCCGAGACAACCTGATGTTCCTCAATTTAGACACAAAATTGGAACATTTGGCCCCCCACACACCAAAAAAAAAACGCTTTTAGATACCAAAATGAGCATCCTCAGCAGGCTAAACACAAACAAATAAAATATAAATGCTGATTTAGTTCAAAGTTATCACAAAGTCAAACTATGTGAAGTCAAAAGAAGCACTTTGTGGCCATCGGTTTGGTCTTCTAAGAACATTCAAAATGCAGAATTAAGGCAAATTGGAGGACAAAATAAACCAAAACGGCCTGCTTTCGCACCGTTATTTTTTTTCTCGCCAAAAATATACCCCGCAACTCCGTCAAAAAAAGGGTGAGGTGTGCAAGGAACTAACGAGGAACTCAAAACTGAAGGAATAAGCGGGGAAAAAAAACTCCATCTTAAGTCTAAAGGCCATTTAAATAGCATACAATTACATTTGTTGTTGTTTTTTTAGCAAAAAATAGTCGCTACACTTGTACCGTTCTTCACTGGGAAAAAAAAATAAAAAATTAACAAGTGAAGATACACCAAAGAGAAACTGAAGCGAAATATAAATTGTACTTCGATATAGTCAAAGTCAAAACTGCCTTTCAGTAAATAATAAAACAGCATTTTGGAAATCAAACTACACTGCAATTCTTCAAGTCAAATCAAAATTCACACCTTGTTTTTTTATATATAATATATATAAGTATAAAGGATCTGTTTTCAAATCACAAAGTTGTCTTATGTGCTACATATGGAAAATTATAATTTATATATAAACACAGGTAGTACAAAAAGGAGCAAATAAAGGAAAAAAAATTAAACCTAATTGCACACTGCTACATTGACTGCTTTTTCAGAGGCAGTAACTTTACATAAAATAATTTGCTTTTGAGTGCCAAAATTGTTGTTGTTTTTTCTTTTAGTGTTTTTTTTTTTTTGCTTATTCAGTGCTTCAACAGCGTCCTCGCTGATATGTTTCTCGGGATGTGTATATTTCCACTTCTTCCAAAATGAGAACAAACTAAACGGAAAAAAGACGACCAACGCTGGAGGGTTCCCCCATGGACGCACGCGCGCAAAAAAACGGCATCGGGAACTCTGAGAAGGAAAAAAAATAAAAAGAAATAAATACAGTAATTCAAAAAAGGATTGGCGCGTGAATACATGCATACATTTACCTACCGACATTAAATATTATCACGAGGGATGCAGTATAAATCATTATGAGGGTTTTTAACTATTGGTATAATTGTGTACATTTATTGGGGGGGGGGGGAATAAAGATTATTTCAAGAAAACAGCTCAAGTGGCAGCATATTTAAATCAATAAAAAAATCTAAAGTATTTATAGTTATGAACAAATGCAATAAATGCTATAAATTTAAATGTCAGCATCTGGGGCTAAGCAGAATTTCTCCAAAAATAACACAATTAAACTAAAGTAATCAAATTGGGTTTGCATGCACTTAAAAAACTACAGTAAAACACTAAATAGGGAACATCTCTATTCATCCTACTTTTTAAAAAAAGAGTTTTTAAGAAGTGTTTTTGGTCCATTTTTTAAGCATATTCTATCGTCAATTGTGCAAATCTATTTAGAACGACATAGTATAGTAAGTTTTTTTTTCGTAAAGAACGACATAGTATATATAGTAAGGCTTTTTAAATAAAAAAAACGACATCGCTTAGTAAGGCTTTTTTTTTAAACGATATAGTATATTAAGGCTTTTTTTAAAAATAAAAAAACATAGTATAGTAAGGCTGTTTAAAAAAAATGATATAGTATAGTAAAGCTTTTTTTATAAAAAAAAACGACATAGTATAGTAAAGCTTTTTTTTTTAAACGACATAGTATAGTAAGGCTTTTAAAAAAACGACAGAGTATAGTAGGGCTTTTTTCGTAAAAAACGACATAGCATAGTAAGGCTTTTAAAAAAACGATTTAGTATAGTAAGGCTTTTTTTAAAAAAGGATATAGTATAGTAAGGCTTTAAAAAACGATATAGTATATTAAGGTTTTTTTTTTAAATGACATAGTATATAGTAACTAAACAGTCAAACGCTCTATTCATACTACTTTTTAAAAAACGAGTTTTTAAGAAGTGTTTTGGGTCTATTTTTTAAGTATTGTGCAAATCTATTTAGAAACTTAGTCCAAAAGTGCAGATTTGTGGCATTCAACGGAGACACAGGGGCGTCGACAGATGTGCACGTCGAGAACAGCCCCTCCCCCAACCTCCTCCTCGCGTGCACGCGCGCGAGGGTAGTGGCTGCTGACGTGTTACTACTACTACTACTACTATGCTCTCCGTCGCGCACGCGAGTTGTTTACAACTTTTAAACCAGGTGCGGCACAAGAAAAAAAAAACCTTCTCGCTCCCCACGCACGCGCACACACGCCGCCGCGTGCACGTACCGTCCGTGGACTCTCACTTGCCAAAACAAAAGCACGAGTCCGCTAATAACAGTAGCCCTTTAACGCATTAAAAGTAAAATTTAACTAACTTCCCATAGTATGTCATTTATTAGCTCGTTCGCTTACACGCACAACGTTAATGGATTAAAACATTTTACGGCTATAAGATTGAATTTCGCCTTTGAGAATCGATTAAAAAATGAACAATTATGTTTTTAAAAAGCGTTTCAAAAGCATTTACGTTAGTTTAGAAAGTGTCGGAACGCTATTTTATCGAGACAATTGCTCAAGTGAAGCCCATTAGAAGTAAAAGAACTTACCGTCCGTCTCACGTTTGTCTGGCCGGGCTTCCGCTGCTCTTTCTGGGCGTGTGTTCGGCGGAGCGGCTCCGGTTGGGACGCTCGGTCGGGCTGCTGTGCGACCTCTTACTCTGCGTGGTGGGCTCTGGGAAAAGCATTCAAAAAGTGTCAAAAAAATTAAGGAAGTGTGGAAAAAAACTGGAGGGCAAAATGTAAAGTAGTCCGTTTTTGGGGAGGTGAAGTAGTACCGTGACAGGCAGGTCGCTTCCTCGCTGGGGTGGGCTGCTCCGGGCACGGCGTCGGTCCTCCGGCTCGCTCCTCCGCGGGCTCCGCGACAACACAGCGGTGGTTCCCGTTTACATCCACGCCGTTGCAGGCCGATGCCCCCCGCCCCGTCCGCGGCGGTCGAGTGTAGAAGTCCGGCACGTCGCGACAGTCCACCAGCTCCCAGCGGAGCCCTCCGCCGTTTTCCAGCGGGTCGTGCGAGGCGAAGTCGAAGCTCCACTTAGCCGCGGCGGCCTCCTCCAGCTCCCGTAGGTGTTCCTTTAAATCCCGCCGGAGCTCGTCGTGGTCCACTGAGCCGAAGAGGCTCCGGCAGGCTGACGGCTTCGGGTGCACCGACAAACGCGACTCACTCCGCTCTAACGTCGGACTCCCGTTGGAAAGTCGAACGTCTGACATTTTGTTAGCTTTAGTATTTTTTTTTAATCCCCCACCCTCCCACCACCACCGAAAAAAGACGCGAAAACAGCCGGGAGCGTCCACTTTTATCGGGGTTGAAAAAAAACAACTCTTCGCTGGGTACGGTGAAAAAAAATTGTAACGCGACGCAGGGGCGTTCACGCCATTCAAACGATAGCCAAAAATGGTGTACGTCGCCTCCGGTAACTCGCCGTCGTTTCTTGTCAATTTAAATCCGATGGCAGAAACCGCAAAACGGGGAAACAACTGCTCACGGGACCTTCTCTGAAGCCAATATGGCGATTGAGTAGCCCTACTTCGCGTTGGAGAGCTTGACTGCGGAGTAGAGGGGAGGGGCGTGGACAAGGGAAATGATTGACACGTGTGAGCCGTTCAAATATAAGACGAACGCTGATTGGCCCAGAGCCGTTTAAGCCCGCCTACTTTTCTTAAGGTGACCCACGCAAGAAGAGAGGGCGTGACCAAACAGCCACCTTGTTTGTTTTGCTCAACTTAACTCGCTCCCATTTTAGAGGAAACGACACGTGACGTACCAAGAAACTTTTATCATTTCAAACTGTGTTATATAATAACGCGCAGTCTTTAACAATCATTTCAAAGCGTGATTAAATCAAGTACGTCCCATTAGTTCGGTTGCTTTAGTAATTTTGTAGGAAGTTACTCGTTTGGACGACAACTACGCTGTTCACGTCAATTCAAGTTAGCGAGGGCTCATGTTTCAGTGCCATTGACGGCGATAGACGTGCAATTCTTTTTGACAGGAAGCGTTTGGCAGCGAATGAGTCAAAATAAATTGTACGTCTATCGTCGTCAATGGCAGAATATGAGTCAAGAAGTAGTTAAGACTGCCAAAACGATGCCATCTACGAGAGCTAATCTACAGTACCTGATGTAACATAGTGTGCCACCACCATTTTTTGTTTGGGGCAATGTCTCCCCCTGCTGGTCACCTTGCAAACACTCAACAGCATTTTAAAAGCGAGCAAGCGAAAGGGAAACCGTGAAATAAAATACATTTTACTAATCATAATTAAAGATATACGTTATCTCTGTACATTAATCTAAACCACACAAAAAATACTTCCACACACCTTTCAGAGACGAAGCCATTTGATAATGTAGTAGTTCTTTTTTCCCACTCGTAGCAATGAGAGTCCGTTAGCAAGAATGTGGATCTTTGGGATCAGGACTTGCTCCGGATTGTCCGTCTGCTTGTGATTGAGCCACACCGCTCCGTCGGAAACCATCCGATACCTACGGAAAGGGCAAAAATAAAGTTTTGACGTCAACGCGAGTGAAATACTTTGATGTGATTGATCCACAAGATGGCCGACTTCCAAGGGCTCAGGATGAGAGCTTTTGTGAAAGGAGAGTGGTGATGATATTGTGTGTGTGTATAAAATTAGCATTAGCATGCTCTCCCATACAAAATGATTGTTTGGGTGTTATGAAGCTAGCGCCTCTTTCCCCTTAAAAGTACAACAAAAACGTATAAAATGGCCGATTGTTCTTTCAAAAAAACAGTTGTGTTCATATTGTAAAATATTACAATCAGCCGAAAAAAAGATATTCAAATTCAACAAAGACATACCGTATTTTCCGCACTATAAGCCGCAACTAAAAGACTTCCATTTTCTCGAAAGCCGGCAGCACGTGTCGTTTATGGACCAATAATCGTTAAATATCGTATGACACTCCCTTTTAGCACAGCGCCATCTAGTGGCTGCACAGCATAACTAGCTTTATCTAGTGCAAGGGTGTCAGACTCGGGTTGGTTTGGGGGGCGCTTTAACGTCAACTTGATTTCACGTGGGCCGGACCATTTTAGCTATATTATTTAGATTTTTTTTAAATAAATGGATTAAAAGAACTGGATTAAAATCCCTGAATATTCAGTTTTTTTAATAGATCTAAAACAATGTTTATTTTAGCTTTTTTTAAATATATTTTTAGATTTTACAAAATGATTTTTGAACTAAAAACACAGAAAAAATGGATTAAAAAATGACAATTATTAATTTAAAAGGGCGAAAATCAGGAAATTTAATATACATCTATACTCTTCATTTGAATTTGATCCTAAAACAGAAAGTCGGCACTCATCATTGACTTTCCCGGGCCACACAAAATGATGCGGCGGGCCAGATTTTGGCCCCCGGGCCACCACTTTGACACGTAATCTAGTGGATATACAACACAGACCTCTGCTACTACTACCGCCATGACCCCATTTTATAATCCGGTGCGCCTCACGAAAGAAATGAGACAATATTGTGGAAAATACGGTACCCTTTGGGACCCTCAGGGATGGCGTTGACCATGCGGCACAAGTCGATAACGCTGGTCCCCGGCTCCAGCAGCAGTTCATGGAAGGGAGCCTCTCGGAAAAGCTCCTGCAGTTCCTGGTCGCTCATTTCTTCCAGCGCCTGCACGCTGCTGTTGTACAAAATGTTGGTGCATCTGCAGAAATAACGAGGAAGACTCATAAATCAACCAAACGTTAAATATGTTTAAGGCATTTCGGATTTTTTTGGGTGCACAAACGGTTAATGTTAAGAACCTCATAATTTGACTAAGATTCCTTGGATTGTGGTCTTTTTCCAATTAATTTTAATGAATAATGAGAAATGTACATTCACTTGTCTATTGATTATTGTATTATTTAATATTATCAATTGATTATTCATGTTTGTTGTTGTTCTTTGTGCACTTGCCTACTTATTTATGTTGTTGACTACATATTATGTTGACCACGTATTTATTTATTACTTTTTGATTATTTGTGCACTCCCCTACTTATTATTTATGTTGTTGACTACATATAATGTTGACCACTTATTAATTAATTATTTGTTGATTAATAATTATTGTTATTTATTGATTATATATTGTTATTTTTTGATTATTTATTTTTTGTTGTTATTTGTGCACTCCCCTACTTATTATTTATGTTGTTGACTACATATAATGTTGACCACTTATTAATTAATTATTGATTAATAATTATTGTTATTTGTTGATTATATATTGTTATTTTTGGATTATTTATTTTTTGTCATTATTTGTGCACTCCCTACTTATCATGTATGTTGTTGATTACATATGATGTTGACTACTTATTTATTTATTAATTACTTATTGATTATATATTATTGTTACTTATTGATTATTTATTTGTTTGCATGTTTTGTGGTTGTTGATATTTGTGCACTTCCCTACTTATTTTTGTTGTTGATTACATATTTTGTTGGCCACTTATTTATTTGTTGCTTATCTATTGATGATATATTATTGATTATTTATTTGTTTTTTGTTGTTGTTATTTGTGCAATTTGTGGTGAAGCTTTAAACCTCATTAGCCTTGTATAATGACAATTAAAAATATTAAATTCAATTCTGTCTTCAAAAATCTTGATGCATCACTTCAATTTTTTTCGAAACACAATATTATATTTAAAAGTAGAAGAACTATTTTTGTAGATTTTCAAAGTATTATTGTTAGACATCAATCATGCGATTCTTTTAAAGAGTTAACGGCACTTAACCTGCCAAAAAAGAAATAAATCAATCTGCGATAAGAGCATGGAATGCAACATAGTTCCGATTCTGACCTCTTGGCACTCTCCAATCCATCCTTCCCGTGAACCAGTTTTGTGACCTCGGCGGCCAGTCGTTTATGCGCCAGTCGTTTGCTGGGATCGGCTCGTTGTTGCTCCATCAGGCTCTCCACTTCAGCCAGAGGCAGAAAGGTGAACAGTTTCAGGTACCTTCAGGCAACACGAAGGAGTCCAATACATCATTCACACACACACACACGATTTAGAAGTTGATGAAGTTTTGGCAGCTGGCTCACCTTTCTATGCTGGCATCGGACTGCCGCAAGAAAAACTGGTAGAGCTCTAATGGAGACGTCCTGTCGCGGTTGAGCCAAATGGCGTTTCCTGCAGTCTTGCCCAGTTTATCGCCCGCCATACTTGTGACCAGTGGGATGGCCAGGCCGTACACCTCCTCACCACTAGCTCTGGAAGAAAAGCACATTTTTAAGCAATTGTGATTTGTCACTTAAAGTGGAAAAAAAATTTCACTGAAAAATGTTTTACGTTTAGATGTGCTTAGTTGAGTTTGATTTATTTAATAGGGTACAATAGATATTAATGAACTTTTCTTTTTCATTTTCTGAACTGCTTTATTCTCACTATGGTCATTCGGGGGTGCCGGAGCCTATCCCAGCGGCCTTCAGGCACGAGGTGGGGGACACAATGAATTGGTCGCCAGCCAATCGAATCGCAGGGCACAAGGAGACAAACGACCATTCACGCTCACAGTCATACCTAGGGACAATTTAGCATACAATTAGCTTAGCATGCATGTTTTTGGAATGTGGAAGGAAACCGGAGTACCCGGAGAAAACCCACGCAGGCCCAGGGAGAACATGCAAACTCCACACAGGTGGACCAACCTGGATTTGAACCCTGGACCCCTACTGTGAGGCCGACGAGCTAACCACTCGTCCGCCGGGCCGCCCTTTTAATGAACATCTATATATATTTTTAAAAAGTATTTTTCAGTAAGGTGAATCTACCCATTTTTATTCAATGGACCTTTTTAAAAAAACGTATCATTATAAATGTATTTAAAAAAAATGTCAATTTCTATTAAAGGGACCTTTTTAAAAAACGTATTATAAATGTATTTTTTAAAAATGACACAGTAAGAAACAAAAAGTACGGGTGCAAACTAACTGCAACAGTGCTTTAAAACTAAGCATAGACAAATACACTCAAGGGTATTAAGTTCATTTTATCTTCTTGTAGTTATCTATGTTTTGACTGATTCATTTATAACAAACATTGGAGTTTTTAAGTCGTTTTGTTATCTGACGTCATCACTGTATGCCAGGTAACAAAACCACCTAAAAAAACCATTGTCTGTTTATAAACAAATCAGTCGAAACGAAGAAAATGAGTTTGAAATTACGGGTTATGTCAATGTTTAGTGATAAAGTGCGAGTATTTACTTGTGAATGAAGTCGTGGCCGGACATGAGGTTTCCCAGCTGGTCGGTGCCCCCTATTTGGATTTTGCATCCGTATATTTGGTTGAGGTGATGGAAGTCGTAGGCCTGGAACGCCTGGTACGTGAACTCGGTCAAACTCATGCCTTCCGAACTCTGCAATCTGGTCTGGACGCTGTGTCGGCTCAACATGGTCCCCATTCGAAAGTGCCTCCCGGCCTCGGCAAGGAACCTCACCACGTTCCAGTCTTTGTACCAGCTCAAGTTGTTAAGAACCGTCACGGTCCCCAGCGTCGTGGAGCCGTCATGGAAGTTCAGTTCGTGGTTGGTGAAGATTCGGTGAATGCTGTCCCGAATGCCGCGGGTGTTGGCCTCCACGGTGTCCGCCGAGAGCCTCTCCCGCTCTCGTGCCTTCCCGCTCGGGTCGCCTATCTGGGCCGTGGCCCCACCGAGGACCGCGATGACGTGATGGCCGCCGCTTCGGAAGTGGAGCAAGCCGATGAGGGCTAGCAGGTTGCCGACGTGGAGGCTGTCGGCCGTGGGGTCGAAGCCGCAGTACACGGTCTGCGGACCGGACTGCAGCAAGCGCGGTAGCCGGTCGTGCGCCGCGTCATTCGGGAAAGACTCCTTCACAATTCCGCGTTTGTTGAGAGCATAAAGTAGTCCCTGACGTGCTGGAACCGAATGGTGAAATTTGCATTTGAGTGCTAACCACGTCGTTGCTGGAAAACGAGAATTGTGTCGTACAACAAAGCGGCAGAGTTGAGCCATGGACGCCGCCATGTTGACCACGAGCCCGGAAGTGGGAGGAGGAGTTAAGGTGGTGTCTTCCGGTTGGCTCAAGTGCGCCCTCTAGTGCCCCGGCGAAATAAGATCTCATTAGTTAGCAGGTAAAACGCCACTTACATTTGCGCAAATTAAACACGGAATGTCCCAAAAAGCACAAATCTCACTCACTACACAAACACATTATTCCACACACAGCAGAAGGACATTTATTAGCAATTTAGCATGATTTTTTGGCCTGAGTTTTGAGCAGAAATTGAAATTATAATTATTTAAGTTATGTGCGGCAGCTACAGTGTTAGCAAACTTCACAAAAGATGTGGAAAAAAGCACAAAATCTTATTCAGTGTTTTTATTTTTTTGAAATCCATTCAATATCAACTTGTCATATTTGAATGACTAGCGATACATTCCTCACATAAGTTGACCATATCAACAACAAATGACATCACATCCCTCTTGTGTCCTCCTTCAAACTAAAAGCATTCTAACATTTTGTTCCTATCACAACTGCAGCTCAAAGTAGCATTTTGTCAGGATTGGTGGAAGAAAAATAGATTTTGTGAATCATATCGGTAGAGAACTATAAGGCAGAGAACTAACTATCCATGTCCAAAACATTCGAATATGACAAACAGTACCTCTACAAATCCTGAGTTCAACAAAGAAACATTTAAGTTCCTCTGATATGACTTCTGATAAAGAAAATCCCTTTCAAAACAAAAGCACACAAAAATCCTGATATTAAACAGTCAATCATAACACATTCTTCTCTTGGGTCCATTTTGTTTACATTCTATTATATTCAACCGACTTTAAATCCATATTTCTTCACTGTTACCGTGTTATAGTCTTAAACAGGATTCTTAATTAAATCCATAAAACCATTTTTTTTGTCACATGTGCTTCCCTTCTGTGCACAGAATTGTAAATCTCTATTTTTTGCACATTCGGTAAGGCACAGACTGTTTGTAGCTCTTCCCCAAATATTCCCTTTTCAGGAATATGTAACGAGGAAGGACAAAAAACTGCATAGTTATGTTGATATAATAGCTATTGTATGCGCATTCATTGAAATGATACTGTATTTCTTTTAAATCTGACATTTAGCACCATTTTTTGTCCATATTCAGATGTTTCGTGGCTCAAAAATACAAATTCTGTGAGAGAAAATACATGCATGTCCAAATTTGTGCTTTTTTCTGATGAATAAATCCTGATTTTTGTTGAATATTAAAAAAAAAAAAAACTAAACATGTACATTCAGTGCAAGAGTACAAATGCACTTTCTGTCGTAGAGTTATGAGGATTTTGGGGGTACAGAGGCAGCTTATAGGACCGTAGTTTAAACTCGGGGTGGGTTTGTAAGAAAAGCCCAGCATGGTAGCAAGTGGGCGTGGCCAAAATATATAAGAATTTAGTAGGAAATGTCACAAAAATCTAAGCGCTACACTAGATGCTAATGATCATTTTGCTCAAATTTTAAAACAGTAACAGTATGAACATTTTTGATTAAAAAAATCAAGTCTTCTGCAAATTTTTGTTATTTTCGGGGTGTAAAAATCCTACTAAATTCTTATTAAACAGCACATATTGCATATTCTTGACTGTAATAATTTCTACATTAAACATATGTCATTCATACATATTAGCTCCTATTATTATTATTATATGACCTGAGAAAAATGTGGGGGGCACCAATGATCATTTCAGGGGGTCCTTGTTGACAAAAATAGTTAATATAAATTCAGATGAATGAATTTAAAGTTGCAGCTTTGGTGACTTTATCCATCCTTTAAACAAAAACAAGAAAAAATGAAAAAATGAAAGAAAAAGCAGCAAAGAACCAACGGAATGTCCCTCATGGGAATCTGTAACTATTGCATTGAGCCATAATTTGGCTGCTCTTATTCGAATTTAAAAAAAAAAAAAAAAAACAGAATTAGACATCTGTACTGAACATAAACACTGTGGTATAAAAAAAAGGATCCAATTAAACTGAAAGACAAACTAACGCAACAACAAATACAGAACGTTACTATAATTGCTGTACAAACTCAAATATTTACCCAACAATTTCTGACATCACTCCGAAAATATGATATAAAGGAATATGAGGGCCACATTGAAACCAAATTAACAAAAACAAACAACATTTTAGAATAGCGTGACAAAACTTTAGATTTTTTTTTTACAATAAAGAGAATTAGATAATCATTTGCAGTGTTAGACGAAAAATAGGCTGAAAATCAATGATTAATGACAGTCTATTACAAGAATAAACATGGTTTTAGTATTTTAAAAAAAAATCACAATTTGCCTGGAATAAAATAAAATGATTTGAGAATATATAGCATTTTTTTAATAATAATATTTTCTTCCCTTTTCTATGCAGCCCTAATATTCCAAACTGCAATAGTAATACAAAGGCTTTGTTCTTCGCCTTTAAAAATCTGTCACCAGAACCAAAAAACTATTGTTATAGTGCTTCGGTTTTTCCAGTTAGCTGCAAAAAGCAAAGCACCTAAACAATCTGGAGTGCCTGTGCTTTACTAAGAATCCAGTATGAAAAGAACGTGAGAGAACTGAAGTGGTTTGGGGAGTTAAAAAAAAAAAAAGATGGCGGAAATGAAGATAGTTCTCCATAAATACTATATGAAAAGAGTACAGGAGATAGGGCATCCATTGTGTGTCTAGAAGTCAACTTTTAACTGCAAAAGATCATGGCTTTAGATCACTCATATATACTTTTTTGTTTTTTTTAATACAAAAAAAATCTACATTCTGCTGGAGTGACAGTTCACTCTTCCTCATTTTCGGGTGTTATGCTATAAAAAGTCTTTTGAGTCCAGGCTAGCATGAACTCGCTGGCTGCCCATGACGGTGATAGATGTCCATCAAATAGGTCTGATTTATTTCAACTATGAGTGATTTGATTTCAGCGGCCATGATGGGGATTGACGTCTATTCCAGTTTCCTTGTCGATGGAAGCCGAGAGTTCCGTATTTAGACATAAATTTTCCCGCGTGGAGTGTAGACTCGAACCCCCGTTGATCGTTAGCGGCTCGCCGCCGCCACCTTTTTAAGTCAATATTCCACTAGGGGGTGCAGTTTAGTCCCAGCATGAATGAGCAACATAGTCCCGGTCTAGCGAGACAACCACACGGGCCGGATTGGAGGTCCTGGAGGGGCCACTTTCGGCCCACGGGCCGCATGTTTGACACCACTGCACTATAATGCTTTTTGAATATTATTTTCTTCAGTCATACTATCTTAAATGACAGCATTATAGCATTTATTTACTAAAATTGGACCCCAAAATATTGACTACTAAATTGCCCGCCACTAATCGTGATGAGTTCAAACACCCCCAAAAAGTTCAGTTTTTTTCATACCATCCTTTGTTTTGTTTTTTTGCTTGTCAGGCCACCATTAGCACGACTCGGGTGTTAGCGCAAGCTAAACTGCACCGCTCGGTGGAAAAAGAGACTTCGAAAAAAGCTAACGAAAGCCCTTGCTGCATTCGGTTAAAGGGGGCGTCGCCGGTCCTTACCCATAGCTTATGGAATAAAACAAAAAAAAAGGGGGCGGAGCTTGTCAATACATGTCTCTGTAGATTTCCTGCAGGAGCGGATGCAGCGACGTGTCCTCCGTCTTCTTGATCTCCTGCACCAGCTGGGCGTGCTCGGTGACCAGTTGTCGCAAATCGGCCAGTTTCTGGAGAAGTTTGGGGAAGAGGAACGTGTCGTCCGGGTGGTTGGCCAGCAGGTGGAGCTGCAGGACCTGCACGATGTTCTCTTGCATGCACTCGATGTGCGTCACATTCACCAGACCGGGTCTATCTGCGGGGACAAAAACGAAGTTGGATGAAAATGAAAAGAGGAATTAGGAGAAGCAAGTTTGAAAAATAAATCAAATTGGAACTTTGTGGAAGTGAGGGGATGTCAAAAGGGAATTGTGGTGATGTAGTCTTATGAGATGTAGCGTCATTTATGGAATATAAGGCGCACCTGACTAAAAGATGGACCCAGTGATTTTTAAAATCTTTTTTTAATTGAAAATAAAAATGATGAGGTATTTGCACTAAAAGACATTCAGCTCATTAGCTTGTAAAAATAAAAAAATGAAATGCTGCTGCTTATTGTTGGATTTTAGTATATTAATTTGAGGCAAAGAAAATGATTTTAGGAGAAAATAATATTTTAAAGGAAATAATTCTTCTGAAAGATGCTTATTTTTTATTTATTTTTTTAAATTGGGGATACACTGAAATGTAAATGGCGGCCCGGCGGCTATGTGGTTAACGCATCGGCCTCACAACTATGGGGTCCTGGGTTCAAATCCAGGTTGGTCCACCTGTGTGGAGTTTGCATGTTCTCCCCGGGTACTCCAGTTTCCTCCCACATTCCAAAAACATGCATGGTAGGCTGATTGGACACTCTAAATTGTCCCTAGCTATGAGTGATTGGTTGTTTGTCTCTTTGTGCCCTGCGATTGGCTGGCCACTGATTCAGGGTGTCCCAGAGTCAGCTGGGATAGGCTCCAGCACCCCCGGCGACGCTAACGAGGATAAAGCGGTTCAGAAAATGAATGAATGAAATGTCAATTCTTGGCTGAAAACATAAATTGGGTTGGGAATTTGCAGTAAAACAAAAAAAAGTCAATTTTAGGAGCTGTCATCCGATTTAAATAGGATTTATATAGGCGTCCAACCCATCTGGACTGCGAGAGTTGGCGGTAATCATGAGCTTCCTAGTTCAAATGGATTGGGTGTCGAATCCTGACAGATAATCAGGAAAAATGCAAAAAAAAATGTAACATCCAATTGAAAGTATTCTCTGATTTTAGCACAAGCTTACCTCCACAGCATATAATGGCGGCCACGAAGAGCGCCAAATCGCTATCGTCCAGCTCCAAGGCGTTAAACTTAGCGGCAAACTGGAACTTGGGCTCCATCATGTCCCCAAAGGGGCGCCGGAGACTCTTGAGGAACTCGCGCGTGATGAACCCCGAGCCGTACGCCACCAGGAGGCCGTCCTTGTTCATGCACGAGGCCAGCATGGCGAAGAGTGCCTCGTAGACGCCGTACTTGAGCAGCGTCACCTGGTCGTTGAGGTCCAGGTTGGAGAAGCCGGGGACCGACTTGGCGAATTCCGTCAGTTCCGTCACCGTCTCCACTGAGGTTGACTGGCAACAGTGGAAGATGCGCACCTCCGCCTCGCGGTCCTTTAGGACCTCCCCCGAGCCGACCATCTTGGCTAATAGGGTCTTCTCGGCTAGCTGCAGCGTGTCTGTGTCGTGGATGACCAATGGCTGGCGGAAGAATCACATACGTTAGCTCTCAATCTAGACAAACTACAGTAATCCCTCGATTATTGCGACTTCACTTATCGCAAATTCACTACAGACGCTCCCCTACTTACGAACATTCGAGTTACGAACAACGGTACATACGAACATGTCTGCAAATGGCGTTTATGTCGAAAAATGTTTGTAAGTTCGATTTTGTATTGCGCGCCTTTTTCCGAGTAGTGCTTCTTTCCGCCACTAATACCGACGCCTGGCACTGTGAGAGCTCAGTACGACTCGTACGGTGTTTGTAAGGTTTTTTGGGGGGTTTGTAAGGGGAATCATAATCATTTATAAGGGCAGTTATCGGCAGAGGTTGACAGGTATCCATTCGTCCAAGCGTACGACTCGTACAGTGTTTGTAAGGTTTTTTGGCGGGTTGTAAGGGGAATCATAATCATTTATAAGGGCAGTTATCGGCAGAGGTTGACAGGTATGGATATCTAAAATGGTCCGGCCCACATGAAATCGAGTTGATGTTAATGCAACCCGCGAACCAACCCGAGTTTGACACCCTTGGATTATCATGACAATATTTACGCATGGAACATTAATCCTTTTTTAGACGTTAGCCTATAAATAACAAGCTTCTCGCGTAGTTGACTTTATTGGGTGGTCTGAGTTGGGTTCAATTTAGAGATCCCTGATTGCGTAGTTAACTTTATGGGGTGGTCTGACTTGGCTTCAATTTGGAGATGTCCAAGTTCATTTGGCATGGAAAAACCCAGACTCGCCACGCTTAAAGCAGTTCCCCGAGAGACCCAGTGGGGGAACGTTTGGAGGTTTGGGACATGTTTTGAAACAGCGCGTGGACGTAGATAAAAAAATAATGGCCTCCTCCTATTTACGGCTTCTTTGGCATCTCCTCGCATTTTGGTTGCTGCACATCATCTGTGTCGCAGAAGCTGCCAAAACATTGAGACACAAAGTCTGAGTGCAAAGTTGAAAATGTGCTAAGAAGCAGAGAAATCACTCCGTTGGGGACGGACGGAATCCATTCAAAGTGTTCAACGAGAAGTGGCGACCCGTGAGGAAACCCTTCACACGTTTGCTGAAACAAAAAAAAAAAAAATATTTTAATTAACTTACCGGCGTGCTGGTCTTCCCCGTGAGAATGGTCCGGGCCTTGGCCTTGTTCATGTTGAAGTTCTTGAGGTAAGCCTCGTAAATCTGTCGGGCCAGCGTCTTCTGGTCGGCCAGCTGGGGGTCCTCCACCTCGCGGTCCCCCGTTACCATCTCCGCCTTCAGCTTCAGCTTCTCCGACTGGGGCATTCGACCAAAACGAATGGCTGCGAGGACACACGCTCGCATGGTCAATCAAATTCTACGACTTGGCCTCAAGGACAAGAAAATAAAGACTAAAAAATTGCGCTAACGTAGAACGGGACGAGTGTCCATACATTTGTACGAATGGATCGTTATGACATAAAACCAATTAAAAGGTGAATTACAATGGATGTCAATAGGTGAATACTTCTACTTACTACAAGGAATGCCATCAAGGACATTTGAAAATCTTCAAAAGCCAACCAGAAAATGATCTTAAGGTGAATTAAATCCAACACTAGATCAAATGAAAGCAATCTTTGGTTGCATTTGCTTGCGCCGGACGCTCAATGGACAAATGTTGTTTTTATTCCTTCTGATGAAACACTCCGACAGTCT
Organism: Stigmatopora argus; assembly: GCF_051989625.1. NCBI lineage: Eukaryota > Metazoa > Chordata > Actinopteri > Syngnathiformes > Syngnathidae > Stigmatopora > Stigmatopora argus. The sequence continues at coordinate 21,424,514 of NC_135389.1, read as the reverse complement.
GATCACATTTGACTAATGGGATTGCAACTGAACTACACTTAACCTCTCTCTCTCTCACACACACACTGCAGCTGTTATAACGGATACTATGTCGGATTTGAGCGAATAAGTGGGCGAATGGTGATGCGGTTCACGTAAATGTACGGCTAACGGTCTGAAAATTGGATGGATCGTGTAAAAAATAAAACGAGTTGAAGTGCTACGGCGGGTGCCTGGGAAGTAGCCAAGTCTAATTAAATGGAGATGAAGTGAGAAATGCTAAGCGCTAAGTCAACGTCGGGGCATCAGTCTGATACTTCGAAAAGGACAAGTGTGCTTATTTATTAAATAAATGACCGTATCGGGGTCAGTTGCTTGCATCGTGACGTCACGGCGCCATTGCGTCATGACGTCACGGCGTCATTGCGTCATGACGTCATGACGTCACGCCGCCATGGCACGATGACGTCACAACAAAATGGTGCAGTGACGTCACGGCGCAACACGACGCAATGGCGCCGTGACGTCATGACACAATGGCGCCGTGACGTCATGACACAATGGCATCTTGACGTCACGATGCAAGCAACTGACCCCGATACGGTTATTTATTTCAAAATAGAGAAAAGATAAACAGCTAAAGCGCTAAACAAAATTTATTTTGACGTCTATGAATGCAATTCAAGGAATTAAAGTCATTTTTGGAGGTCGACCACTCCAGAAGGTTTGCCAGTTCTCTCCGTTTGCGGTTAAAGGCTCTGGTTATGCTAATATGCTATGCTAATACATCCACAAAGTCTTGGAAATGCCTTTGCGACACTTTCCAGACTGATAGATGTCATTTATTTTCATCTGGTTTGAATGTTTTTCACCCTTGGTAAGTACACCCTCCATTAGAAGCTGCATTTTAAATTTGTGAACACATAATAGTATAAATAGATTCATATTGTCGACCCAATTTAGCTCTTGTTTCCAATGCCAGTAAAAAAAAGGGTCCAAAATTAGCACAACTGTGGCCCCCGTCATCCATCACAAACCTCAAACGAGCTTGCCAAAGGATCCCATTGCACCTTCATCACCAAACCCTGAACACGTGCTCTTTGGTTACACTTCATGGCATAAAACAAGAATAAAAAATGACGCAAGGGTCCCGCAAAACTGCCCTATTGCTAGAAAGTAAATCCCCCACAAGTCCACATTCATACGCCCCCGATGACGTGGACTACGTGGACAAAGGGTGACCTTATTGAACACGCTGACCGCTGCCAGGCCGACCTCATTTTCTAAATGCGTCTCTAATCGGGAAGTTGACCTTGAGCACGGTTCGGCATGCCGTCGAAGCATGCCAGTGTGTTTGTGTGTACAGAGTAAACAGAAATATTTTAGGGTTAAGTAATTGCGCGGAAGAGCAAGACCACTTGCCAAGATTTCATTAAGCTTATGAAACACAACACATTAAACGTAACACAAAAGTCTACGTGACAGGAAAAGGGATTTTGGTGACGGAATACTACTTTTGCTAGCAGTGGCGTTACGGGATCTTTTCAAGTTGTTTACAAGACTCACCGTTGTGGGACATGCCCACGGACAGGCACTTCTGGAAGCGGCAGTATTGGCACTTGTTGCGGTTCTTCTTCTGGATCTTGCAGCGGCGTTCGCACTTGTCGTAATCTAGCTTGAGACGGATGGTCCGCCGAAAGAAACCCTACAAAGAAAGACTCAAATGAGTTCACTTTTTCTCAAGTGGGCGGTTTCAAAACACCATTTCTCAGGCACGCAGTCTAATAAAAAACAACACAAAACTGCATTGTATGGTCTCTCGAACTGAAATGAAGCTCCAAGACCACGTCAAAGTTTCCGAATTATACACAGGTATTGGAAAATGTGAAGATATCACGTTTTCATTAAGTGCAAATTGGCAGTTTGGCTTCCAAATTAAAACTCCAAGCCACTTTTATAATCCATGATGGGCTACATAAGGACAAAATATTTCGCTGTTTAGAGTCTTGGCTTGACAAATTCCAGACACTTTGTGAACTAACTAGAACTTCACTCCAGACAACTCCCGAAGAAATTCCCCCAACACGCACGTACACCCCGAGAGTGATCCTCCCGTGACATTACAACCAAATTTACAATGGCTATGACCACATCCCTTGACACACTAATAAAATAGCAATCTCCAAGGGAGCATATGACGAAATGAAGCTGCTTCCACTTGATTTGATCAAATACATACAAAATGCTGACAATGAATTATAAGAGAGAGTTAAGCCGTGTACAAACAAAAAATATATCTAAACCGGTGCTGCCTGCATAATCAGTCCCGACGCAGATTTTTGGACTATGATGGATATTGTACGTTAAAACCACGCCAACCATAATTATTGTAATCAATAAACCCGGGGTCGGTGCACCCATGTGGAGTTTGCATGTTCTCTCCGGGCCAGCGTGGGTTTTTTTCTGGGTACTCCGGTTTCCTCCCACATTCCAAAAACATGCATGCTAGGCTAAAAGGATGCTAAATTGCCCCTAGGTATGAGTGTTAGCTTTGGAGTCATGCGTTTGAATCTAGGTCAGTCCACCTATGTGGAGTTTGCGTCTTCTTCCTAGGCCTGCGTGGGTTTTCTCTGGGTACTCCGGTTTCCTTCCACATCCCCAAAACATGCATGCTAAGCTAATTGAGCTATAATTGGTTGTCCTTTGTCTCCTTGTGCCCTGTGATCGACTGTCCACCGATTCAGGGTGTCCCTCGCCTCTGGCCTAAAGTCAGCTGGGATAGGCTCCAGCACCCCCGCGACCCTAGTGAGGATAAAGCGGTTAATAGTGAATGAAGTGAACTGCAGGAACGTTCTACTATTCTTATTTGTGTGATAGGATCTTTAACATTGTAGTCGTGGGGTCATTGAACGCACCAGTACATGTGAGAACATGCAACCCAAGGAGAGAAATACCTGCTTGACTAAATGACATGGTGTTCATAGTGGTGGTTGTGTTCTCACCTTGCAGCCCTCGCAGGCGTGGACGCCGTAGTGGTAGCCCGAGGCGCGGTCGGCGCACACCCGACACTCCAAGCTGAGCGACGACGAGGACGACGAGGGGGAAGACGAGAAGTCTTCTTGGCTGGCCGCCAGGCCGTAAGCCACCGACGATGATGGGCTGGATGCCGGCGTTAGCGCGTCTGCCGAGAAAGTTCAGTGCTTCGTGTCATTACCCAAATCGAAAATCAATTTGTCAGTGACAAAATCTTTAAAATTGTTGATGACACAAACAAGAATATAATATGAAAAATAACAGCAATTTGTTGGTGTGGAGAATTTGACTCCTATGCTTAGCTTCTTCTGCTAGCTGGCGACTAGCTAGCTGCTATATTGTTACATTTGTGAATGAAAGCTGTGTATTATGCTTGTGTCATTAAGTGTATCATTACCCAAATCTAATATTCAATTGGACAGTGACAAAATCTTTAACATTGTTGATGACACAAACAAGAATATGAAAAATAACAACACTTTGTTGGTGTGGAGAATTCGACTCCTATGCTTAGCTTCTGCTAGCTAGCGACTGGCTAGCTGCAATATTGTTACATTTGTGAATTATAGCTGTGTATTATGCTTCGTGTCATTAAGTATTTAAATACCCAAATCTAAAATCAATTAGTCAGGGACAAAATCTTTAAAATTGTTGATGATATAAACAAGAATATAATATGAAAAATAACAGCACTTTGTTGGAATGGCTTATTTGACTCCTATGCTTAGCTTCTGCTAGCTGGCGACTAGCTAGCTGCTATATTGTTACATTTGTTAACTAAAGCCGTGTATTATGCTTCGTGTCATTACTCAAATCTAATATTCAATTGGTCAGTGACAAAATCTTTAAAATTCCTGATGACACAAACAAGAATAGAATATGAAAAATAACAGCATTTTGTTGGAGTGGAGAATCCGACTCCATGTTAGCTTCTGCTTCTAGCTGGCGACTAGCTAGCTGCTATATGGTTACATTTCTAATATAATTCTGTGTTTTATGCATTGTTTTTGGAGTTTACTTACAATAGTGGTTGATTTCATTTGCTAGTACAACACCCAAGTGGAGACGGGCCTTTTGTGCTCTTTTTTCATCAAAATCAAAGCAAGTGGACTCAACTGTTAGCTTCTCGCACTAAGCAAATGCTATCTAGCCAGCCATTGGCAAGCTGTTCCAGTGTTTAAAGTTCATCACTTGCCATTGGCTGCAGACAAAAAGGTTCATTTCCATTAATGTGGCACCACTTTCCTTGTTCTGTGTAGGAAACCGAACCAATTTGCATGACTTGAAGGACGCAAAAGAGCAGCCAAAAAAAAAAAGTAACCGCCTTTAACACATCTACCGTAATAGCGCTACCACCCGACGAATACTATCTTTTCCACGATGGAACGTGCCTGTCCACCTCCCCCACTACAAAAAGCAACTTCCTCCCTTGCTCACACACTCCATTGTCCTTCTGAAATTGCCTTCGTTTGTTGCATAATTTGGAAGACGCGTCCATTTTCCCAGCTGTCTACCTCATCCTCCATTCAGGAACAAACAGAAGCCCAGTAGATGTTTCCGGAGAGGTGGTTTGGGTTGGCTGAGGAATGTGGAGTGTGTGTTCGTGTGTGTGTGTGTGTATATGTGTGTGTTGTAGTGTGTGTTGTAGTGTGTGTGTGTGGTGATGTGGGGGAGTTCTCTTATTAAGTTGAAGAACAAGGGAGTGCATGGGGATGAAAGTGGAAAATCGTTGAAAAGGAAATGGATTAAAACATTGCAAATCAAACAATAACATACCTGTCAACCTCTGCCGATAACTGCCCTTATAAATGATTATGATTCCCCTTACAAACCCCCCAAAAACCTTACAAACACCGTACGACTCGTACGACTCGTACGGTGTTTGTAAGGTTTTTGGGGGGTTTGTAAGGGGAATCATAATCATTTATAAGGGCAGTTATCGGCAGAGGTTGACAGGTATTCAATAATAAGATGCTCGTCCCTTATTTGCTATTGCTCTATACACACATTTGGCCAATGGAGCCAATTAGGGACTACATCTTAAAAACAATCATATGATTATGTTGAGCTGCTGAGGAAACAAACACACACTCGACGGAGAAGCCTGATTAGCAAAAATACCCGGGTGGCAGGTGCTAAACTGCGTTTTCACCAACTGTGACAGCCTGCGGTCGTCAAAGTCATATTTGTAAAGCGATTTTTTTCATTTTTGGGAAAATATGCGCAACCACGAGCTCCTAGTTGAACTGAACATTACGACGAATGCGTAAAAGCTACGTTTTGTTTGGCTAAACTCATAAAATTCCTTTGTTCATTATCCGAGCCGTTTATCCTCACTGGGGTTGTGAGGGTGCTGGAGCCGAATCCCCGCCAACAATGGGCAGGAGGCTGGATATACAGTGAATTGGTTGCCAGCCAATCACAGGTCACGTGGAGACAAACAACCACATAGGTAGGGGATATTTAGTGTTCAATTAGCTTAGCATGAATGGTTTTGGGAGTTACTATGCTAGGAAAAGCGAGAAAAATCTACATTTCTCTGGGTACTCGGTTTTCCTAGCATAGTGACTCCCCAAAACTTACATGCTACCAACAACCACATAACTAGGGACCATTTAGGGCGTTCAATTAGCTTAGCATGTATGTTTTGGGGAGTTTCTATGCTAGGAAAAGCGGGTACCCAGACAAAACTCTATACAGGAAGCCTGGAAGCCATTGGGGATCAAACCTTTGGATGTCCTAACCCTTTCACCAGCGTAAAGTATAGCATTTAAAAAAGAAAAACCTTTGAAATGACGTTGGCAGAGAATTGTATCGACAGTGAATTGAGCTAAATGCAAGCTAAAAGCAGATGAAAAGGTATTTTATCTTTGCTAATCTTGCATGAATAACTCTCGTAACTGGCTCCACGTCAAGCCAAATCTCCAAGATAGCGTTGGCGAGTGGACAGATTGCGATGGTTTCTGTTTTGCGGCATTTCAAAAATGTGGCTCACCAAAGACGGCGGAGCCTTCCGAGCAATTGCTGGACGATTGGTACTCGGGGGCGTCGTAGGAACCGAGAACACCGCCGTCGATGGACTGCGAGATGTCGTGGAGCTCCTCCATGCCGCCGATGAAGACGTCATCGGCGCACAGCGGGCTGCCCAACAACGAGTCCTCCAAGGGCGAGGGCGGGTGGTAGTGACTTTCGATGTCGACCATGGCGAGACGGGGAGTGGGACGAAAGGGCGGCGTACTCACTCCTCAGACTGGAAATTGGGGAAAAACAATGGGCCATTAGCAGATTTTACTTTTAACACGGATGCACATGTTAGGATTTTCAACGTTTAACATCTGTATATGGCTACCAATGTTACCTCAAATTTATTATACGTTTTGGTCACACTGAGGACCAGTGTGAGCAACATCATAATTGCTCGTTATGGGAACACACCCGTATCAGACCTGCCATAAGCAGGTGCATGTTTACTATCCATAAATGATCGAGTCATAATTAAGTTTCACCATGATAATGGACAATTAGCTATCTGCTAACCTAAAAAAAACACAGGCATGATGCGTAACTAACGCATCCAATCGTTGTCGTTAACGTTTACCCGTGCAGTGGAAGGAAACACGCGTGACGTGAACCGGGTCATATCATTGGCTGGACACTGTTGGGCAAAATTTTAAGTATGGTAATTACCATTTGTTGTCGTTTGACAGGCTGCCAGTCTCCGAGTTGCACAGAAAAAAATGTAATGATTATTTATTTTTTTACAATTATTTTGTGCGATGCATATGGTTGCTATACATGGAGAACACAAGAGTACAGTCTTCCCTCGATTATCGCAACATCACTTATTGCGAATTCACTTCTTAGCGATTTTTTTCTATTATTAATGTTTTTTTTTTAAGTTCATAAAAATGTGAAAATTCACGCTGAAACTCATAAGCGGACGCCACTCTTGCTACTAGGACTCAGCACGGAAAAAATAAAAAGTTATAAGGTTGACCCTACTTTGCGATTTTTCAATTATCGCGGCCATGTCTGGTCTACATTAACCGCAATATTCGAGGGATTACTGTAGTGCGCAATTGCATATTTTTGACTGACATTTCCCACATTTGGCAACGGCCTTAAGAGTTTTACAGTCTGCATGAGGTCACCGTTAACCCTTACAATGCCAATGACGATGATAGAACTCCAAATGTTTCTCTTTTCCTCTTTAGGCTGCCAATCGAAACGAGTTTGTCACGCGTAGACGTCCAATCCATTTGAATCAGGAGGCCCGACTTAAAAACCAACCAACGAACGTTACCCTCCCGGTTGCGACCAATCAGACGTCTTTCGCAGCTAAGGGGTTAAAAGTGAAGTTTGGCGGGAGGAATGTAGGTCACTGGGCCGGCTGCGAGAGGGGGGAACCGGGTCTACGGGCTGGACCGACCGACAGCCAGCCGTCCGCCTCCTATTCAAAACTTCAGACCTCCGCATGTATAAACTAGGTCAATCTCCAGTAAGCCCCTTTCATCAGGCCCGCTTTAAGTCCATCAAAGACCTGACAAAAAAAGGGGGGGAGGGGGCGTCGGAGCTATGCAAAGGTGCAGACCAAGAGGTCTGGTAGCAGCTGCCGCTCGGTGCGAACGCGCAACGCTCGCTTGAGCTTGACCTCGACTTGCCTGCCCGTGCTGCCAGAGAAAGGCACGTGATTGGTGAAAGTGCTTGGACGCTCAGAATTCCATACCTGTCAACCTCTGCCGATAATTGCCCTTATAAATGATTATGATTCCCCTTACAAACCCCCAAAAAACCTTACAAACACCGTACGACTCGTACGAGTCGTACGGTGTTTGTAAGGTTTTTTGGGGGGTTGTAAGGGGAATCATAATCATTTATAAGGGCAGTTATCGGCAGAGGTTGACAGGTATGCAATTTTATGACGGAAACGCGTGGAATTCCATTGACCAATTATTATTTAATTACATTGCTGATCAAGGAGAATGAGGTTGTACAGTAATCCCTCGAATATCGCGGCTTCAACTATCGCGGGTTAACTACATTGCAGATTTTTTTCTGGGGGAATTTATTATTATTATTATTATTTTTTTACACCACATGTGTCAAAGTGGCGGCCCGGGGGCCAAATCTGGCCCGCCCGCCGCATCATTTTGTGTGGCCCGGGAAAGTAAATCATGAGTGCCGACTTTCTGTTTTAGGATCAAATTAAAAGGAGTATAGATGAATATTACATTTCCAGATTTTCCCCCTTTTAAATCAATCATTGTCATTTTTTAATCATTTTTTTCTGTTTTTAGTTCAAAAATCATTTAGTAACATCTAAAAAAATATATTAAAAAAGCTAAAATAAACATTGTTTTAGATCTATAAAAAAACTGCATATTCAGGGTTTTTAATCCATTTATATAAAAAAATCTAAATATTATATCTAAAATGGTCCGGCCCACATGAAATCAAGTTGACGTTAACGCGGCCCGCGAACCAACCCGAGTCTGACACCCTTGGCGTACACAATTTGAAATGATCAAAAAATGTATAAAATACAGGAAATGCGAATGAAAATGGCTTAAAAATGTCTCGCTATCTACCTCCTCCGAAAACGAGTCCTTCCCGCCCGTGTACCGTATTTTCCGTCTAAGTACGTACCTTTTCCTTCTCTGAATCCTTTCCCTTCTAATCATGACGGCCACATATCAACCCCAATTTCTTTCCCCATGTGGAGAAAAGATGAAGAAAGGCATCTGGCGAACAAGAATGAACGCTTCTTAGCACGTAGAGACGGACAACAACGCGGCTCGCCGTAATGTGGCTTGTCAAGTGTTATGTCAACAGACACCCAGTGCAAACATGTTCTATTTCGATAACATACATACTTTTCTCAGCGTATTACCTCACCGGCACGGCAACCAATCGCCTGACCTGATCTCTGTGCCATCAAATATTAGTTTTGAATCGTAATAGCCGCTAAAAAAGATGTACAAAATGTTACTTAAAAGTGCCTTGCCCAATGAGAATGGAACCCGAAACCTCTGGGTTAGCAAACGTCGATCTACCGCTAAGCCGTGCCAGGCTAAAGTTTAGTTAGCCCCGTTTCTAAAAAGAAATGACATACATTATATTAGAAAAATAAGTAAATATATTAGCAAGTACCTTAAAATGAACCCGTTTGGTTGCGATGAATGGCAGCATACACGAATTCCGCAAGGTTTGGTCAATTTTCTATTTATCGGGTTGCCCCAAAATAACAGCCGAAACATTTTGGCACAACATTAAAGAAGTCTTTATCAATGCTTTGGAGAAACAAAACTTATTACTATGGCAACACTAAGCCTTTGTGCTAACAGGACCCAAATGAACACATATGTTCACAACCATTTTTTTTGTACGTAACTGCAAACTGGTTGAGTTTTTGCACGGCAACATGCTCGTAACATAACAAACTAATATAAATGAACTTGGATTACGATGCAGACACACTCAAAAATAAGTTGAATCTAACCTTACACACAACTTAATTCTCATTTTCTTTCAAATTTTGATACCTTTCTTGACTCTATTGGCCCCGCCTCCACCCTGACTTTCAGATGCAACCTATCGAGGGTTGTTTGCTTTTGTCTTCCCTTCAAAATATTCCCAAAATGATGCACACAAATGTCCTCAAAATAAGATAACGCACAACCACTTGCCAACGAGTAGTAGTAGTATACTCCTCTCGTATTAGCGATCAAGCGCTGCCATTCGCACTGACTAACGGGAAAAAAAAACACTGAAAAAAATGCAACGCTCCGCCCAGTGCGACGGAAAAAGACAGCGGCCATGATGTTCTTATGAGCAGCCTCTCTCGTATATCAAAATGTGTCCCTTATCTCAAGATAAATATTGGCTCAAAATTTCACTCGTATCTCAAATTGCTCGTATGTCAAGGTACCACTGTACTCGGTATCGCCATTGCAACAACCAAGATTTCCTTTCTTTGTAAAAAGCATGTTTGTGACGTTAAGGCGCGCAATTTTGCACCTTTGTACGCAATTGTGGCAATTGTAAAATCAACGAGTTCCTACGAGAGATGACTTTCGACCAATCTGGATGACGAAAAGACCAATCGTTCGCAGTTCTTGAAGCCGAGGGGGCACCAGCTGAGCTAGAAAAACACACGAGCCTGGCTAGCCGACGTTCTCCGACTCTTCCTCCCCCGCGGGGATGCTAACGGAACAGCACGAGCTAAGTTTTCTCAGCCGGCTCGTGGAACAAAGGATTCACAAAACACCTGTTGTTGGCTTGTGTTAGAAACGGTACAGCCTCTGCACAAGAATAAACTGAGTTAATGTCTACTTCGGGGGATAGCAATCATTAAGGAAGCACTGTGGTACAGTGGGTTGCACGCCTGCCTTGCACTTGAGACTTCATGTTCGAATCCAGGTGATGCCTTCTGTTATATTTAGTCAAAATGAAATTGTTCAGTGTCAAAATGTATCGGCGTTGCAATTGTCTGACAGGCAGTTCGAGGTTTACAACAACTTCTGTTTAAGTAAAGATAGCTAAATGCCGAAATGGATGAAGATTGACAAAGAATAATTAGCATAAACAGTCATTTGGATTGTTATTTCTTTTGTAAGCATCAGGTGTCAGAATTATTTCTGAGTTATGTGATTGGGTTTGAAATCTCGGATTCCTTAACTCTAAATTTGGTCTGAAAATGGTTTTCCAGCAATTGCAAAACCTGATTAAGTCAAAACAAAACAAAACTACTACTGTCCCTGTAGACGGCTTAAATCACATGTGTCAAAGTGGCGGCCCGGGGGCCAAATCTGGCCCACCGCATCATTTTGTGTGGCCCGGGAAAGTCAATCATGAGTGCCGACTTTCTGTTTTAGGATCAAATTCAAATGAAGAGTATAGATGTATATTAAATTCCCTGATTTTCGCCCGTTTAAATCAATAATTGTAATTGTTTTAAATCCATTTTTTCTGTGTTTTTAGTTCAAAAATCATTTTGTAAAATCTAAAAATATATTTAAAAAAAGTTAAAATAAACATTGTTTTAGATCTATTAAAAAAACTGAATATTCTGGTCTTTTAATCCAGTTCTTTAAATCCATTTATAAAAAAAAAAATCTAAATATTCTATCTAAAATGGTCCGGCCCACGTGAAATCAAGGTGACGTTAAAGCGGCCCGCGAACCAACCCGAGTCGGACACCCTTGGCTTAACTAGACAAATCATTTGAATCAAAACAAACTTCCCTTTCCACATTTCAGACCAAGAAAAAAAAAATCAAACCCTATCATCCTACCTTTAACTTCCAAACCTCGTCCTGATAGCGTCCCACCAAAAACCAGGACATCGTCCTCTTCCCATGCCAAGAGCTGGTTTGACGGTTCCTGCATATTCCCCGGTTAATGTTTAATCGGCAGTTCCTGTGGCGTGAGTCCCCGTAGACCTATGAGGACCAGACCGGGTCAACATTATGGTCTGGACGTGGGCTTTCCCCACGTGCGCCCAATGATTTGTTTGACTGTGTCAGCGCACCCCTCTCGGACAAGCTCGCTTGCCGTGTAAACACCGAAGACCTTTACCGGCGCCGATATGTCATGTCGGCCTTCTTATGTCGGCATGGCAACGGTGCAAAGTGCGAGACGTCTGAGAGTGACTGACATTGGACTTTGGGCGCGAGAGTGAATTGGCAGATCGTTGTTTTTTTTTTATGGCTCTATCACCCCAGTACGGGTCAGCGATTGGTGACCTGAGTGAACAAAGACAAGCGAGAATGCTATTTTTAGATCAGACCGCTAAGCTACGTCTGCAATTCTTGTATCCATTTTCAGGACGGTCCGTCGGTGATTCTGAACGACAACGGGTTTGTACGAGATAATCAAATGTGCTTCTGAAAATGATCAAGTTTTGGGGTGGTCTGATTGCTTCGGAGTTGCCGCAAAACGGCGTTGACGGGTATTTTGAGAAAACGCAACAGCTAGGGGAGGGTTTGCCGATTGTGGTCGCACCAAGGCCAGGTTTTTGGACGTAAAGTCTGGGCTAAAATTGATGATATCATAGCTGTCAATCTCAGCCAATTTCTCCCCTTATTAATGATTGCAATTCCCCTTATTAAGCGATTAAAAAAAAAACATACAAATACAATGCGACATATATTTACTCACATAGGGCGCACTTAAAAGTCTAACATTTTCTCCAAAGTAGAAGGGGTGCCCAATCAGGATGCACTAAATTCAAGATTGTGTAGATGTCGCTGTATGACGCTGACAGCTTGACTGTCTGGGTACATTGCTTGCTGACACGCTATATTTATATAGTGAAAATGCAGACGGGTAAAAGTGAAATGCTTAAAAATGACAATATTAGCAGTCGACGATGACGTTTTCGTCCGCTACCAGTGACCGAGATGATCCGGATTACATACCTGTCAACCTCTGCCGATAACTGCCCTTATAAATGATTATGATTCCCCTTACAAACCCCCAAAAAACCTTACAAACACCGTCGTACGACGGTGTTTGTAAGGTTTTTGGGGGGGTTTGTAAGGGGAATCATAATCATTTATAAGGGCAGTTATCGGCAGAGGTTGACAGGTATGGGATTAGAGCCCAAATGGGTAAAACGAGCTCGGTTTGACAAAAAACATACTTACGAAAATCTCCTTATTAGTTATTATACAGCGTACACAATTTGAAATGATAAAAAACCTGTATAAAATATGGGAAAAACGTATAAGTTAACAGGTATGGATTATGATTTGCAAAGCTATAACAGTGTTTTAAAGCGGGCGTATTCATATCAGGGCTAACATCATCTCACTTTAACATTGGTGGAACCAGATAGCGTAAAAAGCAATACAGTGGTCTTAACATCATAATACAGCAATTCCAATGACACCATTACTTTTCTGCCAATTAAATTCTTGCAGAAAAGTCCAAACTGGAATTAAAGTGTGGACATATATTGGCTCACAGTGTGTTGAAAAACACATTTTGGTTAGAAATTGAAAACAATAAGTGCAAATACCTCCCTTTTTTTCTCCCCCAAACAGTTGCAAATCAATATCCGCCATTGCCAACGAGGCAAGAGCGTCTTTTATAATTATCGAGCGTTACTCCAGACGAACTCTTGCGTTTCAAAGTTACATAAACTTGAGCGAACTCTGACCTGTGAATTGACAGCGTGGTCATTTGCCAAAATTAGAAGCGAGCACGTTGTAACAGAAGTCAGAAGGTCGAGTGAACGAGGGTGCCGTGTGTCGGGGTATCGCGTTGCATTCAAGGATGTACACCGACTGACCTGCCGTTTATAGAACGTAGTGGGGTTAAAAAAAAAAAAAAAGATGTCTAAAAGTGTGTCACCGTGTTCGAACTTTTGAAGCCACTCAAACCCTTCAATGGGCCGACAACATTGGCACAACACCTTCACTCACATACAAAAATAAAGTCAAAAACAAAGGCCCTTAAAAGTTCCAAAAATATGAACTCGTTGCAAAACAATAAGTACAGTTCTGCTAAAATGTTTTCTTGCCGTATTCATGATTGACAACGAGTTCTCGTCAAGTTCCAGACCACATCGTAGCTTCAATATCTGACTTCAGGCAGTCAGCGCTCATGAAAACATTTATTATTTGGTCAGCTTCGCTTGTTGGATGAGGACCCCAAGTGCATCACTGGGTCCCGTACAAGTATCACTGTGTATTCTTTCAGATATTTATATTGTATGTCGAATCAAATCACTGTACTAATCCACTATAAAAAAAGATCATCAAATGCCCCTACCTACTCTGTCCAGCATCTACAAATCCTGGTGCCTTTGAAAACCTTCTTCTTCTTCTTTCTTTTTGTTATTATTCTTATCATTCTCATCATTCTCATCATTCTCATCAATCTCATCAATCTCATCAATCTCATCAATCTCATCAATCTCATCAATCTCATCAATCTCATCAATCTCATCAATCTCATCAATCTCATCATTCTCATCATTCTCATCATTCTCATCATTCTCATCATCATTCTCATCAATCTCATCAATCTCATCAATCTCATCAATCTCATCAATCTCATCATTCTCATCATTCTCATCATTCTCATCATTCTCATCATTCTCATCATTCTCATCATTCTCATCATTCTCATCATTCTCATCATTCTCAATATTCTCAATATTCTCATTATTCTCATTATTCTCATTATTCTCATTATTCTCATTATTCTCATTATTCTCATTCTCATTATTCTCATTAAGATAGTTATTGATTATTTATGTCTGTTTGTTGTTCTTATATAATGACAATAAAAGCATTCAATCAATAATTGTTCTTAAGAACAAAAATCCTATCACAGTACAAAACAAACCCTCCCAGAGTTGAAGCACACCTCCATAACTCCTGCATGCATTAACTTAAAACAGTCTTTGGAAGCTAAGGAGTCTAAATCGAGTTCAATAAATTACACTTGGGCTAGACCAAGTCAATCAATGACCAACTTCCAAAAATGCATCACTGAAGAACCCCCTTCATCCTTGAACTTGCCGCACCTCCCACGGTGCCTTTAGGGGCGCACACAGCACGCTTTGAGGAGGCCAGATGTAAAGTAAAGCAGCACAAACGTATTCACAACAAACAAAACGAGGAAAAGGAGATATTAATAGTTATGACAGGCTCTATTTAAGCCACAGACTTAACTAGAAGTTGATGTGTTAGTCAAACAGAGATGAGTCGCTCTCTAGGTTAAGACCGACCGACCGACCGACCGACAGTCCAGACAGAGCTTAGCGCCGCATATTATGTAACTAAGTTTGGTCCTGGCGCTTGTCAGCGAGTGGGCAGCCACTTGTGACATTGACCTTGAGCAACATGTCCGTTCGTTCTGAGCCTGGCCATTCCATTTTCAGACCCCCACGCTTGTTTTGAAACATTTCTGCAGTTCATCCAGACGATAAATCAATCAAAAGGCCTTCGAAATTTATGCGCAATCGAAAGCTGAGTCAGTGAAATTAGCCTCAAGACCGTAAAAACTTTTAGTCGAGGTTTTAAATTAGCCTCCATTTTCGCCCCATCTCGCTTTAACCATACGTATACGCTAAAGACACGGCATACACTCACAATCCAAAGAAGCATCAAGTCAACCACGAGTCCACCATGCTATCAAAGCGTTAATGTTTTGTCAAGTACGAGCTGGGCGATAAAACGATAACGATAATTATGATGAAATAATTTTTGTCAAAATTTCTGCAGGTTTTATTCTTTACTTTTCATAGTGCAAGAAGGGAGTTGTCTTATCTTTATTCCACAACAGAACAACAATATACTTTTTTAAATCATCATATTTTATATTCTCTTTTGTTATAACGTAAGGTAACATAGTCACAGAAGTTTGAAGTTTCAAATTTGACACAAAAAAGTTAATTATCGTGATAATTATTGATAGACTTATCAATTTTTTTTAATCGTGATAACAATTTTTGTCATATCCCCCAGGTCTAATTGTACAGTATCTATCGAAACGGGTGTAGCATACATTAGAAGGACGTAAGGAACTTCTCCCCCTGCCTTAAATCAATATAGTAATCCCTCGATTATCGAGTCTTCACTTATCGCAAATTACTACTTTTTCCGTTATTAATATTTTTTTTATTTTTTTAAGTTCATAATGTGAAAATCCACGCTGAAACTCGTAAGCGAAAGCCACTTTTACTACTAGGACTCTAAAAAAAAGATTAATATTTTTTTTATTATATCTTTTTGAAATTATATATTTTTCAAATTATTATATATATATATATTTTTTCAATTATATATTTTTTAATTATTATATTTTTTTACATTATTATATATTCTTTACATTATTATATATTCTTTACATTATTATATATTTTAAAAATTATTATATATTTAAAAAAAATATTTTAAAAATTATTATATTTTTTAAAATTATGATAATTTTTTCAAAAATTATTATATATTTTTTAACTGGGCAGACCCTACTTAGTGATTTTTCAATTATCGCGGCCATGTTTGGTCGACATTAACCGTGATAATCGAGGGATTACTGTACATCTTTACCTTCTCTCCACCAATCCCAATGTTCGCATGGAGGCGGTGGTGATAAAGAGGAGAGAGCCTTCATGTTCTGTAAAATCTCGCCAGCTGTTGTGAGCCAGGGTTCAATAGCTTCCATGCTGTGCTAGCAAAGGAAGGACTATAAGCAAAGCAGACAGCAGTGGTGCAATTGTACTTAAAGAGCCATCACCATCTCAACGACGCCATCCGACAGGACGCAGAGGACATTTCTATTTGCTATGACAGCTGCGCGCGTCTCCGGTTACATTTTCCAGCGTGGTACCCGAGCGCCGTTAGCGCCGTTAGCGGTGTCAGTGAAATATTTGGCAGTATTTTTGAAAGAAACAGACAAATAAACGCCAACTCCACTCGAGATGAACGTAGCTTCTTCCCATCGGAGAACGGTGAACGTCATACGTCTGTCAATCAAATGTTCTAATGCCACGGGTGTCATAGATGGAAATATAAATCACATCACACGCTGACAGTGGACCGGAGATCTTAATCAGAATGATTTCAATCTTGGTGAGAAAAAGTCTGCACGTAGACACGGCCAAATAGCAACTCTTATCCCCCAACAATGTTAGCCCTGCATTAACTGTTAGCATTCTGGCACCAATGACACGAGTAAATGCAGTGTTTACAGACAGTATATCGGCGGTCAAACATCCTGGAAAAAACATTAACATACAAAGATGGTATAAATTTGGCCCAAATCTTAAAGATTTGATTTCCATTGGTCATTTTATGAGAATAGGATTACCTGTCTCGAGAGCTAGAGGGTGCGCTAATTGTACATCTAGCTATCGAGTAGTCGCGCGTAGTCGCGCGTAGTCCCGGCTTTCAAACTGCAACAGAGCTACTGAACGGATGCTAAGCTAAGCTAAGACAATCGACATCAGCAACACACTACAACCTCTTATAAATGATTGCAATTCCCCTTAAGTGATTTTTTTTAAACAACGCGCCATATGTTGACTCACATGGGGCGCCCTTAAATTCAAAAATGTTCTCCAAAGTGAACGAGGTGTCCAATCATTATGCACTAAATTGAAGATTATGTAGATGTCACTGTTTGTGTTGACAGTGAGTACATTGCTTGCTGACACGCTATAGCTAAATAGTGAAAAGACAGTGTGCATAAAGCATGACAATATTAGCAGTCGACAATGACGTTTTTGTCTGCTACCAGTGACCGATACATCCAGATTAGAGCCCAAATGACTACAACGAGATTGCTTTTACAAAAAAAACACTTAAATAAGCTTTTACAAAAAAAAACACTTACTAAATAAATCCTTTACAATAGTTGTAATATGGCGTACACAATTTGAAATGATCAAAAAACGGATTGTTGCTCACTTTGATGTCAGAACTGTTATGTCAAGAAGCTTTATCAAAGTAGGAGCATCTTCCGCATGAATATTTTCATAAGTTGATGAATAACGAACGATAAAAGCAAAAACTGGAAGTGAGATAAAAACCTTTGTCACTTTACATGGTGAAAGAGGATCTAATTCATGTTGAGCATCTACTGACCCACGAGTGATCATTAGCGCAGACAATCTCCTCCAGAGCTGCTTACTTTAAGTCTAGCTGGAGGGCCCCAATCCTATTCCGAGTCCCGCAAGGACTTTAGCGTAAGAAAGGCTCATGGGGGTCTGCGTGAAGGTCAAAAGCTTGTTGAAGAAGAATAGACACAAACAGAAGAGGGCAAAACATGTATACAGACAACGTACCAGGGGCTTGACCCCCAATAAATATGGACAATTATTTGTTATGGAAAGTTTGGTTTCAACCTTTGTATATTAAGAAAAATGAAATACTTGTTATTGATTACAAGGAAAGTACGTTTCTGTAATGTTTAGTTAATCAAATTGAATAGGGTTTTTTTAGACGTGTCCTATGATTGGCTGTCCTTTGCTTCTAAGCCAAATTCAACATTAAAAAGTGATAGTAAAAATACATGCATATGAAATCAAAGATTCTCATACCTGTCAACCTCTGCCGATAACTGCCCTTATAAATGATTATGATTCCCCTTACAAACCCCCCAAAAAACCTTACAAACACCGTACGACTCGTACGGTGTTTGTAAGGTTTTTTGGGGGGTTTGTAAGGGGAATCATAATCATTTATAAGGGCAGTTATCGGCAGAGGTTGACAGGTATGGATTCTACCCTTTGTAATTGACAACACACCCGCTAACTTGCAACTAGAATATGCTCGCTAGCACAAGCGCGCAATAACATTAGCATTTGGGTAGTTTGGACAGGCGGGGGTGTGTTTAGGGTCACCTGATTGTAATCGGTATAAGAGTATACCTGTCAATTTATACGTTTTTCCCGTATTTTTTTCATTTTTTTATCATTTCAAATTGTGTATGCCGTATAACAACTTTTGTGCAAGATTTTTTAAGTACATTTTTTGCAAAAGCAATCCCGTTTTAGCCATTTCGGCTCTAATCCGGATCGTCTTGGTCACTGGTAGCGGACAAAAACGTCATCGTCGACAGCTAATATTGTCATGCTTTAAGTCCACTTTTTCACTATGTAAATATAGCATGTCAGCAAGCAATGTACCCAGACAGTCAAACCGCCAGCGTCACACAGCGACATCTACACAATCTTGAATCTAGTGCATACTAATTGGGCACCGCGTCCACTTTGGAGAAAATTTTAGAACTTTAAGTGTGCCCTATTTGAGTAAATATGTGCTACATTGCATTTGTGCAGGCGAGTGGAACTCTACTGTCGTTGCTACCACCCGCTAACAATAGGCCTCTTCACCCACCTCAGTCCTAAACATTTGAAACTGCTCCGTCGAGGCACGAGAACCTGAACGTCTAGTTGTGCGACTTGAGAGGGAAAAAATCCTACGTGTCTTTGAGTTCTTCTTTTACATTTAACGATGTAATTGGTTCCTTTGGAGGGAGACGCCGATTTTACATCTCAGGTTCCAACTATGGCCAAATTATATAGAAGCATGTAAAGTTATTTTCAATATGCTGCTATTTCCTTTTTAGGCTTTTTTCGGAACAAAATGACATTTCAATATATCAAAATGGCAGTCAAATTTAAGAAAGACTGAGTCATTTATGCTAACGGTATCTTAAATGTTACAAAAACGCACTTTCATCTAATTTGAGTATTTTATGCCGATAGGGAATCCCACTCACTAGCATTTTTTTATTATTATTGTCATTTTTAATCAATACTAATGAGCTGAAAACTACAAAAATAATTTGAATACTGCCAAATAGTTTTGCACACGTGTGTTATCTCTGAAGCTAATTATAAAAGGTCCAAATAGCGTCCAAATAGCGCCAAATTATATAGAAGCATGTAAAAGTTATTTTCGATATGCTTTCCTTTTTAGGCTTTTTTTGGAACAAAATGACATTTCAATGTATTAAAATGGCGGTCAAATTTAAGAAAGACTGATGCACCGAGCCTTTTCGGAGTCACTTATGCTAACGCTAGCTTAAATGTTCCAAAAATGCACTTTCACCTCATTTGAGAATTTCCTTTTTAGGCTTTTATAGGAACAAAATGACATTTCAATATATCAAAATGGGGGTCAAATTAAAAAAGACTGATGCACTGAGCCTTTTCGGAGTCATTTATGCTAACGCTAGCTTAAATGTTACAAAAACACACTTTCACCTAATTTGAACATTTCCTTTTTAGGCTTTTATAGGAACAAAATGACATTTCAATATATCAAAATGGCGGTCAAATTTAAGAAAGACTGACGAACCGATCCTTTTCCGAGTCATTTATGCTAACGCTAGCTTAAATGTTACAAAAACGCACTTTCACATAATTTGAGCATTTCCTTTTTAGGCTTTTATAGGAACAAAATGACATTTCAATATATCAAAATGGCGATCAAATATAAGAAAGACTGACGCACCGAGCCTTTTCGGAGAGTCATTTATGCTAACGCTAGCTTAAATGTTACAAAAACGCACTTTCACCTAATTTGAGTATTTTATGCCAATACGGAATCCCACCCACTAGCATTTTTTTAAATTATTATTGTCATTTTTAATCAATACTAATGAGCTTAAAACTGCTAAATTAATTTAAATACTGCCAAATAGTTTTGCACCCGTGTGTTATCTTTGAAGCTAATTATAAAAGGTCCAAATAGCGTACTGCTATCTTGGACGGCGCTATGATAAGAGTCTTAGTGACGACTACCTTTGGTCCAAAAAGTAAATGCCACATCATTGAGAGGGTGACGAGACTAGGAGGACACATTGCGTTGGAAAGGTGATCGTATATTTAGAATGGGAACTGGAAGGACAATCATTTGTACACTTTAGGATCGACCAAGACTAAAGAAGAAAGTCGACCTGTAGGCTTTTTAGGCTTTGTTTGTGTTGCCTCAAACTGTTGATCAAAGACACAATCAATCAGAAAAAAGATGAAGTCACATGAGTCAGTGTCAAACTGAAAAGGGTTACAGTTGAAGGCACAAATGTTATTTAGTGATTAAAAAAAAAGCAATCTTTTTTTATGATACTATTGTTGGGACATTCCATGTTGAACAAATCTACACTTATCGTGATTTCCCCTGTCAGATTGTAGCTTGTCAGCTTGGCATGACTTTGATGAGTGTTTTTAAATAAAGTTTAAAATAATGCATTTAATTTAAGACTATGTAGAATAGGTAACAAATCATTTCTTTTAAAAGCATAATCCTAATAAAACAATTACTGTCTTATAGACATGAGACAACAAACTGTTCAATATACAATGCATATATGTACAGTGTCAATAAAGCTTTCAATTCTATATCTATGTATATATGTAAATGTCAATAAAGCTTTCATTTCAATTCAAAGAATATGCAACAATGTTACCTTTCCAAGCATGATGTTTCCAACTACATCTTATTGGTTTTAAAAAATTGGAAGTTATTTTATTAAAGTAGTTTAAAGCAGGCGTACGTCATAACAAATGGACTGAGCTCTCTTTGCATCTATATTTTAATGCTAATAACAATTGTGAGACTTGGAACTAGGATTGTTTATAAAAGACCACGCGGTGTAAAATGAAAACCTTCGTTAATCTGACATTTAAAAAGGCAGGACTTTGCCCATGAAGCATACCATAAACTTGATACTTTGATGTTATATTGCAGAGGGGTTCGTCTCTTCTCGGAAATTAGTGCAGTTGATACCTTTGTTAACTCACCGGCTGCCATTGTGCTCATATTATACACCCACTGGCTTGCATCACTGCGCAGGCGTGCAAACAACAACAACAAAATCAAACTGAAATTAAAGTCTACCTGCAGACAAGCAAATATTACCTTGAAACTATCACGTGCAAAACATGACTACATTGTTACGCTGGTGAACCAAGCGCGTGGTTTCGTGGCTCATGTTCAAATAAGCACCTAAAAGACGCCGTCTTACCTTATTGGAGGTGGTTCGAAGCGGAACCAGCATGTTGCCCCGGAGGTCTGTGGTCCAGAAGCGGGTCAAAAGGGGAGATGAAGGCCCAGGGAGGAAGCGGCGAAGCCCGGCAACGTCCTTGTTTTGTGTCCTTCCCCCCGTAGCGAAGCAGAGCCGGCTGCCTGCTCGACTGCCTGCTGTCAAAAGAGGAGACCCGCACGTCGGTAGAAAAGCAAGCCGAGGCTGACGCCCGCCGGAAGTGACGACAACAACACGCGCAGACTCCTGCCCTCCCCGTTTCCGCGACGGAGTGCGACACACCTACATTTTCAGCCAATGGGAAGTTTCCTTTTCAGAAGGGGCGGTGTCGTTCAAAAGTAAACTTGGGGATTCAAAACGCCCCTTCTGGTTTTCCCAAAAGTCCTCACATGACCTCCTCAGTAAATCGATCTCATTCGAGAATTTATATACAATTGAAACAAAATGAAACCAAAAATATGGACAGCGCGGGCCTATTGTTAAAACCATAGTATGTATAATTAAATGAAAAAAGTTAATATAGTATAAAATGTAAGCATTTTAGTTCCATATTCAGTGAATAATTTGAATGCAATAGACTCAGACAGTCATTATTTCCAGTAAATTTCAACCTAAAATCTTCTTCATAGAGCAAAAATGTTAATCTTAATCTAGAAAAATGTTTTCTTTGTAACTGTTCAGTTATATATATTAAATGCAGCACACTGGGGCAAATGATATACTACAGGGGAAAATCAATTCACGCAAAAATAACTGGAGGCTGATTTACAGTACTCTCAATTAGTACTTCAAAATTAGCAACTTAAATAAAAAACGTCGTTTTAATTAATCAAAATGATACCATAACCCCAAAAAGTAACTTAACTGAACCCTAGACCACCGAATGGGTGAAAAAAAAGGCTTTTTATTCCTTTTTTTACAAATGCGTAAGCCTTCGTGGCGCAATGGACGACCTCGTTAGCATCCCTCTGCGCTACTTTCCCCATCGCGTTCGACCCTTCATCACATTCTGGACACATCGTTGGCTCTGAAAAGCGTCTGGCTTGCCTCCTGGTGGCAGACCCCCCCTAGGCCCTCTAACCCCTCACCTCCCCAGGCCCTCACTCCCCTTCGGTGACCCCTGGGACGAACTCACGCGACCCCACCTGACATTTAACATATGCAAAGCTTTTTGGAAAAGACACGGAATAAAACATTCAATGGCAATTAGAAATGAACCTACATACTCATCTGGAAAAACACGTTATCTAATCTATTAAGCATAATTTTCTTTTCTAATGACTATACATGTCTTTAGTATACCGTATGAAGCATGACCCACTTAAGTGGGTCACGGGGCAAGATCCAACCACAAAATAGATCTTTGCTGCCACCTGCTGGTGACACTTGTTCTTGCTAGTGGCGAAACGAGTGTGAATACTGATAAATAAAATCTGCGTACTATAAAATGCCATTTTGCAACTTTTACTGCACAATTCTTGCATGTAATTTTTCAGCCGTTTTTTGTATATGTTATGTATGATAGATATAGCAATTGCATTAGTTTAATTTACAGGAAAATTGAAAAAGTTGTGTCGCCTAATTGGATGACCCAGACCAAAACACTAGTCTGGAACACACAATATATCAAAACAATTCCTGATACAAGTGTTTTTCAAAGTTTGCATATTTTCAAAGATAGCCCCCCTTTTAGTGAAAAATGCATACACTAGATGGCGCTACCTTGCTGTCCCATAACCCTGTTCATTGCGTTTTATAACCCCCTAAAACACAACTGATTTCCCCCTTTTAAATCAATAATTGTCATTTTTTAATCCATTATTTCTGTTTTTAGTTCAAAAATCGTTTTGTAAAATCTAAAAATATTTTTAAAAAGCAAAAATAAACATTGTTTTAGATCTATAAAAAAAACTGAATATTCAGGGATTTTAATCTAGTTCTTTTAATCAATTTATTTAAAAGAAAATCTAAATATTATATCTAAAATGGTCCCTAAAACACATTTCTACCTTTAGAGCAGGGGTCTCCAAGTCCGGTCCTTGAGGGCCCGATCCAGTCTGCTTTCCATGCATCACTCCA
Source organism: Stigmatopora argus (assembly GCF_051989625.1). Lineage (NCBI taxonomy): Eukaryota > Metazoa > Chordata > Actinopteri > Syngnathiformes > Syngnathidae > Stigmatopora > Stigmatopora argus. Next base: position 21,400,917 of record NC_135389.1, on the reverse strand, counting down.
TCAACACACCTGAATCAAATAATCAGGGTCGTAATTAAGCTCCTGGACAGCTTGCGATGAATCAATCATTTGGTCCAGCTGTGGAAGTGGTAGAAAATGTGTGTTTGGGTTTTTTTTAAAATTAAATCCACTTGCTGCATATTTATCAATAACGCTTTTATTGGAGCATGACAGAATTTGTGAATTATGGCTTTTTTGGGGGTAAATCAGAGGCACTTTAAACGATGGCAGTTGTGTAAAGATTTGAAAGTTTGCACAGCCATATGGCATTATTTACTCATTCATTTTACAAGATCCAACATTAATCATAGCAGTATAATATTAAAATGAATCAAGTTTTAACACGGCTACGGAGGGCCTTTAATAGCAACTGCAAAGTACTTTGTAAGTGGAATTAACACCATTTGGAGTTGATATACTACATATACTTGGCTTTCAGTGATATATTTATTGTCATTTTATTTCTATATTTGATACTATTCTTGCCACGTGACATTTTTAATGACTTTTTCATGAACTCGTCGACTGCTAGCCGACGGCCACGCTAGCCGACGGCCACGCTAGCCGACGGCCACGCTAGCCGAGGGCCACGCTAGCCGACGGCCACGCTAGCCGACGGCCACGCTAGCCGACGGCCACGCTAGCCGAGGGCCACGCTAGCCGACGGCCACGCTAGCCGACGGCCACGCTAGCCGACTGCCACGCTAGCGGACTGCTAGCAGTCAACAGCAAAACATTCTGAATGTCTGTCACTTTTTTGCATACAAATGAGCAAGACAAAGTTGAAAGACAAAAATGTTTTATTCAAATTCTGTATCAAAATAATACATTGTGGCTTTACCTGCTTTCCGCCATTCGAGTCGCATTTTCCAACGTAGTCGGCGATGTGGCATCTGCCCGGTGACGTTTTGCTGCCCTTCGGGGAAGGCAGTAGGTTGTATAGTTATCTCCTGATTGGGCAACATCACTACCCTGAAACCACACAACCTACTACCTCACCCCGTACGAACATCACAAAGACGGACAATGGCGGAGGCTCAACGGGAATACCTTTAACTGGAAACAAATGTAAACGATAAGAAAAGGTCACCGAGTGTAAATTAAAAAAAAAAACACAGAACGATGCAGTGACGACGATTCGCCACTAGGCGGGGTTGCTGCCTCGAGAAAGACTTTTCAGTGGTCCGGTGGGGTCCAAACATCAGACGACATTACAGTCACTTGAGGAAAGACAGTAAGTTGTATAGTTATCTGACAGAAAGGGTTTGACCCTAAAACTCTACAACCTACTACCTCACCCCAAATGACAGTGTGGCAACATTCGGTTGGTCCAAATTCCCGCTGCTCACTCCACTTTGACGAGCAAAAAATAAATAAAATAGGTTACGAGACGCACTCTTTCAATATCAAATGACATTTCTATACTTAAAAAGTTCTAAAACATTTTTAATGACAAAAACTCGCAACAAAAAACACATTTCAGACATTTACCGTATTGGCCCGAATATAAGACGACCCCTCTTTTTTAAGACTCAAGTTTGAAAAAAGACTTTTTCAACATCAAATTCAATTTTTATACAGAAAATAATGACAGTACATCTGAAAGAAATGATTATAAAAATATATTCAAGAGAACAAGCATGTTATTTTGCCTCATTCAAATTATGCATAAGGGTCATTTTCACATAATTCAGCAAATAACGGTAAAGATATGGCCCTGGACTTTCCCTTTATGTGTTACAAAGTTATAAAAATTAATTACTACTGCTTTGTTTGCCACATATTATACTACATTTGGCACCAATTTTAAGAGAAATCTATTTGAGACACAAATACATTGAGAGCCAGTTTATGTTGAATTTGTCCACTCCGTTAGATGTCCAGAATCTAGTGTCACAGTTTATAGGAATGAAAAGTCGGGTTATGATTTATTTGTTTGTCTCTATTTAGAATGTGTTGTTTAGATTTGTTTCAATAGTATTTTCACTCAAGTTGTCTTTGAGAAAAATGCAAAAGAATTGCAACTGCAAACAGTTTTACTGATGTACCTTTCATATCAGTTAGTGTGTCTTTACCGTTATCACATGAGAAATACACCAAAAAATTCACAGTAAATACACCAGGTGGCTGGTGTGGGAGAAGTACCAGGATGTTGTCAGCCATATTGTCAACGCCAGCTAAGCAGAAGCCATGAGAATGAAACTAAAACCAAGGTAAGGACCATACCTGTGAAATGTCGTAACAATTCCATGTCTTTACCGATGTCCTAAAAACTTGGTGAACATAATTACTTTGCTTTTTAATGAACTGGGCATGGTGTATGCATGCAGAACACTATCATTTACTGAGTGCCAAGAAATACCATCTACCAATGTCAAAGGCTGAGGTGGAATGTTGTGTCTTTACCGTTAATAAATTTTGTCTTTACCGTTGTATGTTTAGAAACTGTGCTGTCTGCAAGAAATACATCAAAAAGATCTACAGGGATGGAACTGATGACATAAGGCAATCAAAGGAGCAAGTGTTATACCACGAATGGGAGAAGGGAGTAGAGACCAGAATGACAAATAATGGGCCAATTGATGTTGTTGTCATCCAGAAGAAAGAAAAATCTGTCACCATTGCGAAACTCTGTGATGACCTTGAGAAAGACCTTGTGGCTCTTATGGGGCACCAATATCGTATCATTCACCAGTACAAGGAGCTCAGACTAGTAAAATCCAGGTTAAATTTTAATTAATTATGTTTTCATTAAAGTTCCAGCTAAGATATTTCCAGGCAGTGCTAGTGTTGCTAATTAGAGATAATCAGAATGCTTGAATTGCATTTTGTAAATTATTCATTTTCTGAAAGTGTCTTTACCGTTATTTGCTGAATTATGTGAAAATGACCCATAAACTGTTTAGCACATCTTAATATCTGTATAAATATGTAAACTAAAGTGCAATCACATTTGTAAAAGAATGGCTTCTGGTTTTTGAAATGTAAATTGTACTTTTATAAACCGACAACTTTGCAAAATCATCACATGTGGTATTTCTGACATTTTATATGAATCGATTGCTGGATTGCATATTCCTAAAAGTGAGTTTTTTCAAGTTTTATGCAAGATACGTTTATTTTTTTTCTTGAATTTCATTCATAGACGTCAAAATAAATTTAGTATGGCGTTTTATCTGTTTATCTTTTCTCTATTTTGAAATAAATGACCGTATCGGCCACATTGTCTTGCATTATGGCGTTTCATCTGTCAGTTCCGTGCATGTCAAGTCTAATTTATGCGCGTATAAGTCTTACCTTTGATTCAGTCATTTTTTTGAGTGATAAAAACAGTGACTGAAATAACACAAAAGAATGTCAATAGTAGTCCATAACCTATCGATGCTAGCTCACACGGCTATTGTAGAAACCGAACTTAACGATTAACCCTTGACGGCCATCACGTTGACGATAGTTCTAAGGCACATGTGTCAAAGTGGCGGCCCGGGGGCCAAATCTGGCCCGCCGCATCATTTTGTGCGGCCCGGGAAAGTAAATGATGAGTGCCGACTTTCTGTTTTAGGATCAAATTAAAATGAAGAGTATAGATGTATATTACATTTCCTGATTTCCCCCCTTTTAAATCAATAATTGTCATTTTTCAATCATTTTTTTCTGTTTTTTGTTCAAAAATCATTTTGTAAAATCTAAAAATATATATAAAAAAAGCTCAAATAAACATTGTTTTAGATCTATAAAAAACTGAATATTCAGGGCTTTTAATCCATTTATATTAAAAAAAATCTAAATAGTATATCTAAAATGGTCCGGCCCACGTGAAATCAAGTTGACGTTAAAGCGGCCCGCGAACCAACACGAGTCTGACACCCTTGTTCTAAGGCAACCACCTCGTATATACATTGTATATTGAACACCTCGGTCGCCGACTGGACATGGTTCCTTCCCCTATAGTCGCCGTCTCCGGATCAAACATGGCTGAGCGTCTGCTTTAAAACGATGCCCAGTCGCCATCGTCGAGTGACAGGAACGTATGGCATGCGCTCACATAAACGCAAGCATGCGCGCCAAGCTAAACCGGCCATTTTTTTCCTAGTAGGGGTTCTTGGAAGTCCCCAACGTCAGCAAAATAGCTCGGACCGGTGAAAGCGGAGAGCTCGTAAGCGATAGCCGCTTCGGCTAGCAGCTGACGAGCCGCTTTCTTTCGCCACTTCGACGTCTCGTCGTGTCACGCCAAACGTTAAGGCGACGCGCCACACACGACGTGAAAACACGACACCCTCGGCGGCGCTCGGGGCTGGGGGGGTCCCCCCCGTTCGGGAGACTGACCGGTCCGGTTTGGAGAGCCACTTTAATTCAATCACACTTACGTCTGAGTGCTATCGATCGACGGCGCGGCCGCGGGACAAAGTGAAGTGAAGTGCTCTAACCTTGTAATTTGATCTATTGGCTTGTTTGGTCAGCGCGGCGGGTGGGTTAGCTTAGCATCTGAATGTTTGGGCCCATGAATCCTTGCTCTGATTTACTATCACGGGATAAATATGGTACGATTGCTAGCTTGGAAGGCTTGTTTAGTTATGATTGCAATTTGATTCAATTTTAAAAAGCATATAATAACATCAATTTTCAAGATGGGGATGAGATGCTAACGGAATACAAATTCTTTTCCAATTATGGGCGAACTCAGCTTAGCGCACGACAGGTTTAGTTTTACTGTCTCGACGTGAAACCAACGTTAGATTATTTTACCGTTATGTGATGAACGTTAGGAATGTTAGCATTTCAAATGAAAGCTTAGCATTGCAAGCTAGGAATGTTAGCATTTCATATGAAAGCTTAGCACTGTAAGCTAAGAATGCTAGAATTTCATATGAAAGCTTAGCATTGTAAGCTAGGAAGGTTAGCATTTCATATGAGTAAGTTAGGAATGTTAGCATTTGATATGAAAACTTAGCATTGTAAGCTAGGAATGTTAGCATTTCATATGAAAGCTTAGCATTGTAAGCTAGGAATTTTAGCATTTCACATGAAAGCTTAGCATTGAAAGCTAGGAATGTTAGCATTTCACATGAAAGCTTAGCATTGTCAGCTAGGAATGTTAGCATTTCATATGAAAGGTTAGCATTGTAAGCTAGGAATGTTAGCATTTCATATGAAAGCTTAGCATTGTAAGCTAGGAATGTTAGCATTTCATATGAAAGCTTAGCATTGTAAGCTAGGAATGTTAGCATTTCATTTGAAATGATAGGGCTAAGGGCTTTTCCAAATTAATACCATAGGGTCATTCATTTTTAACAGTGTATTTTGTTTTTGAACGCAAGAAATAGGAATACTGTATTTTTCGGACTATAATGCGTTTTGAAGTCAAATCACAAAAAGAAAAAAATGGGGGAAAATAAGGAAATATAATATACATCTCTAATCTTCATTTGAATTTGATCCTAAAACAAAAAGTCGGCCCTCATGATTTACGTTCTCGGGCCGCACAAAATGATGCGGCGTGCCAGATTTGGCCCCTGGGCCGCAACTTTGACCTCGATGAGATAGACGGAGTAAAGAATTTATAAGGCATAGCTCCTCTACAGGCCCCCCAAAGTGTAGCATAGCAGACATGAACCATCTATTCGTGTATGTATATCAAGCCCAGAGGGGAAGGGGTAATGGGGGGGGGGGTGTGGGCAGAGACGGAGGGACGAGGAAGCGGCATGGACAGGTCCTATTACACATGTCAGGGGACTGTGGGGGTGGCGAGCCACGGGGGGACCGTGGGCAAGTCAGACAAGCTGACCTCTCAGTCACCTACACAAGAGAATATGATTCAGCTTGGTAAATGTGCCAAAAAAAGGGAATTACAGTAATCCCTCGATTATTGCGGTTCATGTAGACAAGACATGGCTGCGATAAACGAAAAACCGCAAAGTAGGGTCACCCCTATTTAGAAAACAAAAAATAGATTTTTTTTTTTTTACTTCAATGCTGAGTTATAGTAGCAAGCGGAGGAAAGGGGAGTGGCTTCCACTTGCGAGTTTCAGCGTGGATTTTCACATTTTTCTGAACTTAAAAAAATACATATTATTATTTTTTACTTCAGTGCTGAGTTATAGTCGTAAGCGGTGGACAGGGGAGTGGCTTCCGATTGTGAGTTTCAGCGTGGATTTTCACATTTTTATAAACTTTTAATAAAACATATATATATATATTTATTTTTTATTTTTTACTTCAGTGCTGAGTTATAGTAGTAAGCATTGGACAGGGGAGTGGCTTCCTCTTGTGAGTTTTAGCATTGATTTTCAAATTTTTATAAACTTTAAAATATATATATTTATTTATTATTATTATTTTTTTAATTTTTTATCTGTTTTATTTTTTACTTCGGTGCTGAGTTATAGTAGTAAGCGGTGGAAAGGGGAGTGGCTTCCGATTGCGAGTTTCACCGTGGATTTTCACATTTTTATAAACTTTAAATATATATATATATATATATATTATATATATATATTATATATATATATATATATATATATATATATATATATATAATATATATATATACATTATTTGTTTATAAAAAAAATTTACTTCAGTGCTGAGTTATAGTAGTAAGCGGTGGACAGGGGAGTGGCTTCCTCTTGTGAGTTTTAGCAGTGATATTCACATTTTTATGATATGAACTTACAAAAAAATGTAAACAAAAAAAAAATCCCCCAGAAAAAAATCCACGATGTCGTGAAGCCACGATATTCGAGGGATTACTGTATTCTAGTGTTCGCAGATAAAGCCCAGACCCCGGCAAACGTTATTGACAAATAAAGTCATAACACAACATGAAAAACTATTTCAAAAACATCTGGCAGTAAATAATGAAATAGCTGCTGTTCCTATTTTCACCATTTCTGCTATTTTTACACGGATACGAATATGGAAACAATCTGAGGTCCATAAATCATGACCCATGTTCAAGAAATCATTTTCAACTGCCTGTTCTTTTCGACGCAAAACAACAGATTGGAAAACAAACAAACTATTTTCAACCTTCAAGTGCATGATGTGCTCTATCATGAAAGTTCTACGCGGTGGCCTTTGCTGCATCAGATGCGGCCGTCACCACGTCTGCACACTCAGCGTTCGTTGCCTGGGGAGGCAGCCCGCCCGCCTCCGTCGGAGCGCCCCTTCCAGCTGCATCTGTCGCCTGCTATATTTAGCGCCCGCGTCAAATAGGGCTGCACGTGAACTCGAGCTGACAGACCCGACGCCGAAGCGGGCGGGCAGTCTCGTCATTGACCGTCTGTAACCTTGAATCGGCCATTACTGCGTACGGTCCAAGGAACTGTGCGAGAGGTTAACGTATTTTCTCGCATATAAGCCGTACCCTTAAAATTGCCTTAAAAATGGTTGAATTTGACTTTTTTTTTCATATATAAGACGCCTCCTGATTCACAATTTTCACCTCCATATTCATGGTTTTAATAGGGAGTACAAAATGTGTTACTTTGAAGGGAAAATGTTAAGAAAAATCATCGCACGTGGTATTTGTGATATATTGTATCAAGGGTGTTAGACTCGGGTGGGTTCGCGGGCCGCTTTAACGTCAACTCGTTTTCATGTAGGCCGGACTATTTTAAATATAATATTTAGATTTTTTTTTAAATAAATGGATTAAAAGAACTGGATTAAAAGCCCTGAATATAAAGTTTTTTTATAGATCTAAAACAATGTTTATTTTAGCTTTTTTATATATTTTTAGATTTTACAAAATGATTTTTGAACTAAAAACAGAAAAAATGGATTAAAAATGACAATGATTGATTTAAAAGGGGGAAAATCAGGAAATTGAATATACATCTCTACTCTTCATTTGAATTTGATCCTAAAACAGAAAGTCGGCACTCATGATTTACTTTCCCGGGCCGCACAAAATGATGCGGCGGGCCAGATTTGGCCCCCGGGCCGCCACTTTGACACCTGTGTATTGTATCAATCGAATGGCACGTCTGCTGGATTGCAAATTATTTGGGTCAATATCATAAGGAAGTTCAATTCAAAAAGGAGGTCATGTGAGCAGTACAACCAGGAAGTGGGTTTGTAGGGGTCTAGTTTGTCATCCCTAGGTAAGATGGCGGCGCCCTGAGCGAGCAATGGCAGGCACAAGGGAGTTTTTTCTCCACATTTTATGTAAGATACAGTTTATTTTTTTCTTGAATTTCATTCATAGACGTCAAAATCAATTTTGTTTAGGGTTTTATGTTTCTTTTCTCTATTTTGAAATAAATGACCGTATCGACCGCATTGTCTTGCGTTACGTGCGTGTCAAGTCTAATTTGTGCGCGTATAAGCCGTACCCTCGATTCAGTCATTTTTTTTGCCACAAATACGGCGTATAAGCAAAAAAATACGGTAGTTAGCGTGGCCGCGGCTCGAGTTAACCGCGGCAGGGGGTGCCGTCGGAACGCTTGGCGGGCCCACGGTATCCGGGCTTGTTGCCAAACTTGAGTGCGATGTAAAGTGATGTACCCTGATGAAGCCATTTTCATAAATCTCCCAACTGTGCGTTGGACAAGGACGGCGCTCGTTGATCCGAGCTTGGCGTCGAGCCGATACGCGTTTGCGCCTACGCTCGTTGGTCCCCGCCACGAGGCAGCCGGCCGGCGCGGTGATATATCGCGAGCCATCTGCGCGCTATAGGGTGAAGGTTCCGTGCTGGCAGAAATGCCCCAGAAAACACCGCACTTATGCAACGTTCATTTAAAATTGATGCCATCCACGCAATAAGGACATTGCGGCGCCCCGATACGCACACATGGTGCCCCAATATAGAGCCCGAGGCGACTTTCCGACCCGCAAAGTGAGAGAGGCGGGGCAAAGTAGGTTTCGAGGGTTGACGATCAACAACTTTTGTGATACTTTGCTGCTGTCTGGGTGATTTATTTATTTATGCTGCTTTGTTGCGGCGTGAATGAACTAACCTCATCTGGAAGGTTTATTTAAGAACAGAGCTGCACGGTGTTTATTGCTATTCCAGGTGAAGCGGACAACTTGCACTAAAATTACATAGGCTACTAACCACTTTAGTCACTTTTTGTACCCAAGTACTTACGTCGACTACCTACTTACTTATGTTGACTACTTATGTTGACTATCTACTTGCTTATGTCAACTACTTGCTTATGTCAACTACTTGCTTATGTCAACTACTTGCTTATCTCAACTACTTACTTATGTTGACTACTTATGTCAACTACTTACTTATGTTGACTACTTATGTCAACGACTTACTTATGTTGACTATTTATGTCAACTACTTACTTATGTTGACTACTTATGTCAACTACTTATGTTGACTACTTATGTCAACTACTTATGTTGACTACTTATGTCAACTACTTACTTATGTTGACTACTTATGTCAATGAAATTTCCCGAATAAGGGATGAATAAAGTTATCCAATCCAATCCAACTACTTATGTTCACTACTTATGTCAACTACTTACTTACATATATTGACTACTTATGTCAACTACTTACTTGCATATGTTGACTACTTACGTCGACTACTTGCGTATGTCGAATTCCTATTTCGCCTACCTACGTCAACTATGTCAACTACTTATGTCGACTAACTTGTGTCGACTAACTCGTGTCAACTAACCCGAGTCGACTCCTTATTTATTTATGTTGACTACTTATTATGGGTGCACATTATGTTGAAGCTTTAAATCTCATTGTACTTGTATAATGACAATAAAGGCACCCTTATTCAATCAACTCAATTTCCAACTTTTCTGCTTAACTCATAGACAAACCATTTTCATCCTGGGGAGTTTTTTATTTTTTTTAAATTCATAAAAATGTGAAAATCCACGCTGAAACTCGCAAGCGGAAGCCACTCCCCTGACTTCTGCTTGCTACTAGGAAAATGGCGGAAGACAGAAAACTCAGCACTGAAGAAAAAAATATATTATCATTATTATTTAGGGGTGACCCTACTTCGCAGTTTTTCAATTATCGCGGCCCTGTCTGCTCCACATTAACCGCGATATTCGAGGGATTACTGAATTTGCCACTTCTTCTAAAACAGCAGCAACAGAATTCCCCCACTAGTCCGAGAGACAAACCAGAGCTCCACGAACTTTGTTTGTATAAAACACATCTTAACTTGATCATCTTGCCATCTGCAACAATGAAACTAAGGAAACAAATCAATAACCTTTTCCACGTTAACGTTGTCTCCATGATGACAGCCGTCCAATCCATTTGGACTGGCACATGAGCATTCAATCCCGGCCATCCCGATTAAATTTGATCCTGTGGTTTACAACGCCGATGAAATGCCGCACTATACCGGCACAAACATAAGCGTGCAAAAACACACCAAACCCTCCAACTGAACTGCGTCCGAATATGGAGAAATTCAGGTAAAAATGCTAATAATCCGATGTTCTCCATTCTAAAAAAGCCATGTTTTCTCTAATAAAAAAAGGAAACGTCCCAGATTTTTTTTCTTTAAGAGACACGCTGGAGCGCCGAGAAGTTGGGAGGACCCGAATAACATCTGCACATGTAATCAAATGCCTGGCACTTAAGCCAAGCTTGGAAACGGAGGGGCGGAGCCCGAGGTTAGCGAGTGCACGGCTGACGAAAGGGGGCCGCGGTTCAGGCGGAGACAGGTACGCGTTCCAGTGTGGGCGGGGCTTATGCAGAAACGCAAGGGTGCGAATAAAGAAGAAATCCCAGCAAGAGTTTTCTTAGAATCATTCTCACAGGCACTGGCCAACTGGTTTGGCGGTGGAAATGGGTTTTCTACCCGGATGGACGGAGTAAAGCGGGCGGCGCCCGGTGGCCAATTAGGAGGGAAGCTCAAGCGGGATTTCCGTATGTTAAAAAAACGAGTTTCTTTGTGTGTAACAAGCAGACTGCAGACAGAAGGGCTTCATTTTCACAGCAGGTGGTGAGAAAGCATCCACGTGTACTTACGACAGAAGGTGCCTCGCCTCGCCTCGCAGCTTCCAGCCTCTCGGTGGCAGTCCGAGCGCAGCTCCTGAAGGGGAGGAAGAGAGGGGGAGGAGTTATGGGAGCTCGCAAAGGACAATTTCAGCAGTGGGCTTCATATTTGCATACCTGTCAACCTCTGCCGATAACTGCCCTTATAAATGATTATGATTCCCCTTACAAACCCCCAAAAAACCTTACAAACACCGTACGTCTCGTACGGTGTTTGTAAGGTTTTTTGGGCCCGAGAAAGTAAATCGCGAGTGCCGACTTTCTGTTTTAGGATCAAATTAAAATGAAGAGTATAGATGTATATTAAATTTCCTGATTTTCCCCCTTTTAAATCAATAATTGCAATTTTTAATCAATTTTTTCCGTGTTTTTAGTTCAAAAATCATTTTGTAAAATCTGAAAATATATATAAAAAGCTAAAATAAATATTGTTTGAGATCTATAAAAACCTGAATATTCAGGGTTTTTAATCCAGTTCTTTTAATTCATTTATTTAAAAAAAAATCTAAATATTATATCTAAAATGGTCCGGCCCACATAAAATCGAGTTGACGTTAATGCGGCCCGCGAACCAACCCGAGTCTGACACCCTTGGTTTATTAGGATCCGACAGCCGTTTCTGACCACCATAAAAAAATTCTACTCTTTACATTGCACGGTTTGGACAAACCTAGCGAGAGAATCTTAACATACACACACCTACTCATAAATCAGGCTTTATAAGGATTATAGATGATTATTTATTGCTTATTTATTTGTTTGTGGCTATTTGTAAACTTCACGGTGAAGCTTTAAATCTCATTATATATTATACACAATTATATTCAATTTAATTTGCTGCCAAGTATGTACATGATCTAAAATACATCTGCTAAGTACATACAATATACATTTTTCTTATTGAATTTTGATTACAGTGCATGCTCGAAGTAGCAAAATAAATTCCAGTAGTACTTTTGACACATGTATACGTGTAGGTGTAGGGATTTGGACTGGGGGTGCCGGGGGTGGGGGTCTCTCCTTTGGAGAGAGATGGTACACTTGAGGCCGTCCGTGGAGGACACTGCCAATTAGAGGCCTTCGCTGAGGAGGTGTTAATTCCGTACAGGGACGCTAATTGCGACGCGGGGCACGGCCTCGGCGCGGAGGCGCTTTTATATACTGTTTGGAACGTTTATAATTACAGTTCAGCGCTTTGGAGTGCCGCCAGCACATGTTTATAGACTCGTGAGTAACCCAACTCCCGCGGCCCGTGGAGACAGATTCATGTCCATAGCTCCGTTGCACTCAATGCACTCTGTGTACTGTGCGCGCGAGGGTGTTGCATCTGCCAGCGTGTGTGTGTATGTATGTGTGTGTGTTTGTGTGGGTTGTTTGCGGGATTTGGACTCGGGAACTCTGGTTATGTACTGCATGTGCCGTACTAATGCTACATATAGCAAGTATGGCAAACAGAAGGCGGCTTACACTTTGATTATTGGTCGATTATTGTTTTTTTAAGGAGGAAGAAACAAATGGTCGTCAAAGGCTTTCCGACGGCTAAACGATAAATGTTAACACGTGTTCAACTTTTGAGGCTTTGAACCGAATATAAGACGTTCCTGATTATAAGCAACCTCCTCGTTTTGAAGGGTGAAGTTTGGAAAACGTTTTTGAACACTAAATTCAATTTTTAAACTGAAAAGTTGGGTATATATGAAATAAATGATTATAATAATATATTGGAGAGAAAAGGCATCTTATTTTGCCTCATTCAAATCATGGAAAAACTGTCTATCGCATCTGAATAGCTGAACATTTAAATACGTAAATGAATGGCTTCTGCTTTCTGAAATGTTAAGTGAACAAAAACTGAATTGCAATCACTGCATTAACCATTGAAGTGTTCAGCATATCTGGCGCCATCTAGCGTTGCAAATTGGTATCATGTCTAAACCCCGAATCCAAAACAACCGACACGTTTTCAGTCATTTTTCAATGCAAAAAAACTGTCTTATATTCGGGCCAATACGGCTTATATGCGCACAAGACTTGCTATACACTTTTTCACCAGTAGATGTCGGCAAAGTAACATTTTCTATTTGCTGCTTATTTTCTGTTTTGCACTTGCAATTTTTTATTTACTTTTAATCAAATTGATGAAATGGTAATGCAATTTATCTTAGAAGCATTTTAGCTAATGCTTAAGCTACAACTACACTGTTGCCACGATAAAATCTAAAAGGTAATGGCCATTTCTAAGGTCATTATAAATTTAAGGACATTTACATGAATTTCAGAAAACAATAAAGCATTTTTTTAGTTCTTCTGGAGAGATATACACGCAAGGTTAAAGCATTTTAATCACATTTTCAGTACAAAATATGTGCTATGCTGTCTTTTAACAAAATAGTAGCGCTGGTAAACAACTATATTAAGAAAGGAGACACGAGTATTTTACCTCGAGCACATTTCAAGGCTACACACGTTGTTGCCGTGTTCACTGATAATACAAATAATGTTCGGTTTACAAAATATTTGAAAAGCAACCCACAGAAGAACGAAAAAAATGGTTGTCAAAATAGTTTAAAAAAAAATCTTTCTTGTAATAAACATTACCAAAGGCAAACTCTATTCTTAGGTTAACAAAACGTAATTATCTGTATTTACAACACAATACTTTTGATACTTACTTGCTGTAATTGGTTGTTTTGACATAAAAAAGTAACAGTTATTTCACCTTGAGTGCATTCCAGTGTGTTGCCATGTAAACCGCCATTTTTTTAACCTCCAATCTCCACGACAAAACTCACCGAAAACGAAGGTCACCCAAGTTTTCAAAAGCGCCGAAACACACGCCGAAGCCAAACCCATTCTTTGCAAAGGTTGTCGACAATAACGACGCATTTCCAGTACTGGCCAGCAGAGGGCTTACGAATACCTCGAAATCGATTCAGTCCTTTTTAAAAAGAAATCTGCACCGTTTGCATATTTCTTTTTTTTTTTTTTTACTTTTATTGGAGAGCCCCACACGGCTCGCAATCATATCTCGGAGCGAAACAATTTTGGCTGACTCGACACTTCTGCGGGGATCCAAAAATTGCCTTGGCAACAGCCACGGCCAAAAGCTGCAGAAATAAAAGGGAGCAGTGGAAAAAAAGCGGGGTTGGGCGCGCCACTGCCATTCTCTGGACTTTGCCGTTGCCGGGCAGATTGAGCGCGCCGGGACTAGCCACAATTACCGTATTTTCTCGCATATAAGCCGTATTTGTAACTAAAAAAATGTTCTCTGGACTTTGCCGTTGCCGGGCAGATTGAGCACAGAGCGACTAGACACAATTACCGTATTTTCTCACATATAAACCATATTTGTAACTCAAAAAAATGTTCTCTGGACTTTGCCGTTGCCGGGCAGATTGAGTGCAGAGGGACTAGCCACAATTACCGTATTTTCTTGCATATAAGCTGTATTTGTAACAGAAAAAAATGTTCTCTGGACTTTGCTGTTGCCGGGCAGATTGACCGCGGAGGGACCAGCCACAATTACCGTATTTTCTCGCATATAAGCCCTATTTGTAACAAAAAAAAAAGTTCTCTGGACTTTGCTGTTGCTGGGCAGATTGAGCAAGGATGGACTAACCACAATTACTGTATTTTCTCGCATATAAACCGTATTTGTAACTAAAAAAAAAATGTTCTCTGGACTTTGCCGTTGCCGGGCAGATTGAGCGCGGCGGGACGAGCCACAGTTACCGTATTTTCTGGCATGTAAGCAGTATTTGTAACTCAAACAAATGTTTTCTGGACTTTGCCGTTGCCAGGCAGATTGAGCGCGGCGGGACTAGCCACAATTACTGTATTTTCTCTCATTTAAGACGTATTTGTAACCAAAAAAAATATGACTGAATCAAGGATACGGCTTATATGCAAGAAAATATGGTAATTGTGGCTAGTCCCTCCGTGCTCAACCTGCCCGGCAATGACATAGCCACAAGTACCGTATTTTCGCGCATATAAGCCGTATTTGTATCTAAAAAAAATTATGACTGGATCAAGGGTACGGCTAATATGCGCACAAGACTTGGTACACTCTTTTTCACAAGTAGATGTCAGCAAAGTAACATTTTACTATTTGTTGGTTATTTTCTGTTTTGCAGTAAGAAAACAACCATAATTAATTTCTTATAATTGACTTTAATGTGCTTTCGATTGATACAGTATCCCAGAAATACCATGTATGATGACTTTTCTTTAGATTTTCCCCTTCAAAGTAACATATTTGTACTCCCTATTAAAACCATGAATACGGAGGTGAAAATTGTGAATCGGGGCGGCTTATACTCGAGAAATTGTCAAATTCAGCGATTTTAAGGCCATTTTGAGGGTGAGGCGTATACGGCGGGGGCGGCTTATATGCGAGTAAACACATTCACGGTGGCTGGCAGACAAAAGTCATCATGAATATAATTTGAGGCAATTTTTCTGGAAGGTGAGCTGGCCCCGCTCCAGCTGTGTAAAGCGGCCATTGAGGGCCCCTTGGTCCAAGTGAAAGGTCTCTTTTAAAGCCAAGCATGATGTCACCGTGACTTCACGTTGCTGTGGTTGAATTCACGTGTGACCGCATCCCAGCTGACGTTCAGATTAACGCAGACAGGGAAAAAGGAAAAAGAAGAAGAAGGGGGCCCCCAGTCCGCATCGGTCGACAGCGTGATGGACTTAATGACCTTCCGAGCGGAGTCGCCAGAAGAAGAAGGTAACGGCTGCCTGTTTTTTTTTTTTTTTTTTTGCTCCACTAGTCATTTTGACGCCTCTGTCGAACACGTTTGGAGGACGCAAGGTTTCCTTATTTGTCTCTCGGGAATTTGTACCATTCAATGGATGGAATAAGTGTTGGTTTAGTTGGGGGGGGGGTATTTTTCATTAGAAAATTGGGATTCTTCCATCTCCACCTTTTCAAATAATCAAGTCAGAACATGTGACATCATATGAACATGTATATTTTGCTGAGATATTTTTGAGAATCACTCCACGGAAAATCGGAAGGGCAAATCGTTGGTGTCCAATCCATTTCCACTGGCAAGCTGGCAGCTCCAGTCAAAATGGAGTGAACTTGTATTGCTGTCAATGGACCTGAAATATGAACTTTCATTGGCTGTCCTCGCAGTTAAAATGAACTAAATGTCCATTGGCATTAATGGCAGGCAAGGAGTTAAAAAATGACAATTGTAAAAAAAAAATCCCAAAAATAAGTCAGCGACAAAACAATAAAAAGTAATAAAAAAATATACAAAATTATTTTATAAAAATTAAAAATAAAATCCGATATATATTAATAATGACGAATCCTAGAACTATATTGCACCACAATCCCCCCCAAAAATGCTGTCATAATAAATTCTACAAACACAATTCCTTAATTCACCACAAAAAAAAATGGCTACTTTTGGATCAACCAAAATATTTGCCTCCAAAATTAAAGTTCACACTCCAACAAAGTTTTAGCCACAAACTAACATTTCCATCCACGATGCAAGCCCTTCTCCAATATCAAATAAAATTTTAAAAAGCAGGTCTTGTGTTGAGGTACGCTTATCAGAATATTGAAACAATAAAAAAAATATTGAACACGATATAAAAAAAAAAAAGCTTTTTCATCAACTCTAGCCAGAAATCAAACAACCGCGGCTTTGAACCGGGATCCAGTCCGAGCAGGCCCCATTCCACTTCATCAAGCGGCCAACCTAATGAGCCTGACCCGTGAAAGACATCGAAAAGTGGGCAGTTTCCAAGCCGCCTCCATTTTGATTGACAGCTTACACCCTTACTCAAATCAGGTGGCGCTCATTTGCGGGCGTCCGCCTGACAAAACGGAGCGCTAAACTTTTCACCGCCACTCCTGCGTTCCACCTCGTCTTTTTTGCCAAAGTGTAAAGTCAACAGAACAAATAAATACGCGGGAATATCTGGAAACTCACACACACACACACACACACACGCACAAACACACACCGCAAACGATCGACACACACCATCCTTTTTTTTTTTCACTAATTTTCAAAACACTATCAAGTTTAGCATTTTTGCTAGCAAAGCCATAAATAAATAGTGCTTCACATGTCATTTAATTAAATATATCACGTCAATGGGATTCAATGACGAACTTAAGAGAATAAAGCAAAATATTTAAAAGCATCGGAAAAAATAAATATAATACATTTACACACTTAAATTTGCTCATGATATTTTTGGATAAAATCCTTGTTTTAATTAATATATTTTAATCAATATATTTTCTAGCAGGCAACTCAAAATCGATAAAACGGCTTACGCATTAAAGTCAAAATACAGAATATAACAATTCTTTTTTTCTCTTGAATTCTCATTTCAATGCCCAAACGCCTTTTTAGCTTGTTTGGAGGAAATCCAACTTTAGAAATAAAAAAATAACAATTAAAAATCAGGGGAAAAACTTAACATTGTACTTTCCACTCTTCAAGTTCATGTTCAAGTTCAAAGTCAGACACAAGTTCAAGTTCAATAGTCTTTTTTTCCCAACTTTCCTCTCTCATTCGCCGTTCAAAACGGACCCCAAACTTGACCAAAAACAACTAACTAATCTTAAAACAGCCCTAAAAAAACTGACAAAAAAATCCCTAATCTACAAACAACTAACTAATCTTAAAACATTAACCAAAATAAATAATAATAATAATCCCTCATTAACAAATACACGTGCACATTTTGCCTGACATTCTGGCCCAATTTTTCCATTTAGGCTGCACGGGACGAGACGGTAGACGTCTGCGTGCGACACAAAAAAAAAAAACACCCGACACAAGCGCCATGTGCGTCCTCGCGTGCCACTTTGTCACGAAATCCGCGCCACGCAACAACAAGCAGGACACGCCATTATTCGTTTTCGAGCCGGCGGCGGGTCCGTTTAACGCCCACCCCCCCTCGTCCCGCATCACTCGCACGGAATAGGTACAAGGGGGAGCCGGTTGGGAGTCCCCCCCCCCCGCATCCTCGAGCCCCGATTCGTCGAAAAAGTTACGCATACAAAAGCGCCCATATTCTAAATATGGTAAATAATGCCGATATGCTAAAAGTTTGCCCTGAAGGTCCATGTTACTCACCTGATGTGGAATCGGGTGGCGATTTTCCCCCGGCGACCCGCGGCGACCTTCCGTCTCGGGATTCGGGCCCGCGTTCTCGGGGATCCGGGCTGCGAGCGGAGTTCAAGTCGGGCCTGAAACAATGGGAGGCCATGAGGCTGCTGTGCCAGTGCGCATGAGGAATGTTAGCAAATAAAGACGGGAGAGTCGATGGGATGTTAGCAAAAAAAAAAAAAAAAAATGGAACACTAATCGACCCAGTTTGCTCCGGTTCGGGTTTGACTCCAGAAAAAAAATGGAACAATTATTTTTACTGACTTTTTTTTTCTCCGCTGAGATGCCTTTACGTCTTGAAAAGTATTCAAAGCGGCTGCCTGGCCTGCTAAATCTAACCACACACACACACACACACACACACACACATTAACGCACACACACACATAAAGACTATTAGTGCACAAAGTAGACACAACAAGGCGATTGGATGAGAGAAAATTCTCATTCCCATCCAGAAAAATAAATGCATAATTACTAACGTTTTGGCTCCCTCTTCGCTTTTTGCCTTCTTTTGTTTGCACCTGGCAACCGTCCCAGAAAAACGCTCCGGCCCGAAGCCGCTCATCTGACGCACGTTCGGGTCTCCGGGCTCGAAGGACCGAGGAAGAGGAGGGGTACCAAAAAAAAAAAAAAAAGTCGGATCCCATCGAACGTGGGCCCGCGCCGCCCGTCGTGGTCGTCGGGTCGGCCCGGAGGTGAAACCCCCCGTTGGGCGGGCGATAAAAATCCTGCGTTTGATTCCCGAATCCTGGCAAAGCATGGAGTAAACGTACAAAAAAAAAAGATTTTTTGTGTGTGCATGAAATAGTAGAAAAATGCCTACTTGGGAGATCTAAAATCCAAAAGTGCGAGGGGGAAAAAAAAAAAAATAGTGCGCCAAAAAAAGTGCGAGAAATGGGCCTCGTGGAGGAGCAACTTGTTGCCAGCTTTTTTTTGTTGCAAGAGCTGCAAGTTGGAGGCAGAGGGTTAAAATCCAAGCCAGTGGCGAGCAGAGGGGAGGGAGAGAAAAAAAAAGTCTATGGAAGGGCGGGCGACGGCGGCGGTGGCGGCGGGGAGGCCCGGACTGTAGAAATAGCAGCAGACTATACCCCCCCCCCCCCCCCCTCTCTCTCTCTCTCTCTCTCTCCCCCTTTCCCTCCCCCTTCGAAGTCTCCCCCTTGCGTGAGGCTGGAGCAAAAAGAGAGGCGCGAGCGAAACGGGGCGCAAAAAGAAGCGGCAGTGAGAGAGGGAGAGCGTGACAAGAGAGAGGGAACGACAAGGAGGCGGAGACTGCTGATGAAACAGGAGGCGGGGCCAAGAGGAAGGAGAGAGCCGGGCTAGAAAAGAACAAGAGAGAGAAAAAGAGAGAGAGAGCGAAAAAAGACCGTCGGTCGACACGCCTCCGGGAACATGCGCAGACGCAACTTTGGCCGCCATAGTGGATTTCGGGGCAGCATCTTTTAGTGTACAAAAAAAAAGGAGGTGGTTGGGGGGGGGTGTAAAGAGGACCCCGAAAAAATATAGCATAGAGTGCTATTGTTGCTAATCTGCAGCTAAACGTGTTCCTGGTGTGGTGATGCTAGGAACACGTGACAGGGAGGGAGAGCACACGGGCCGGCCTTGTTGTGTCGCCGCCAAGCCTCTCCGCTGTTGGCACCGCGTCAAAAAAAGGGCTGATAAGCTCACTTTTTTGTTTTTTTTTCTTTCATTTCACGGGCGGGAAGAGGAGGGAAAAACAGCTGCCCCGTTTTGTACGGAATAGCTGCCGAGTAGGTCCCTTCAAAATAAGAGCGGGCGGGAATGTATTTTGTATGATTATTCTGGGTGTTATTATATGCGAGTTCAATTCCCCCCGCCTGTTGTCCTTTAGAGAGAGCCCCCCCCCCTCGCCCTGCTCGCTCTTGCTCCTCTTCCCTGGAGCTCTCTGCCACCGGCGTTTGGCTTTTTCCACTCTCGTGGTATATTACTGTAACGCCATTGTGCGACAAATGCCTGCCTCTTTTCGGCTAGGGTATAAAAAAATAAATAAATAAATAGATTTTTTTTTAAACGGTGGGGCTTGTCGGGCGAACGTGTCGGTCGGGAAGGGGGCGACGGAGCATCTCGGCGGAGAGACGAGGTGGGGGATTGCAGCTTTTGTGTTGTTTGGGTTGCTGAAAAAATTGTGTTTAGTTTGTGGCGGCGTGGAACGACGATCGCTTTTGGAACAGAAACAAAAGACGGCGACAGGGGATGATTTTGGCGACCGTGCTGCGATTGGACGTTTGTGTTTTGGGATAATTATTCATCGCGGATAAGTGGTGTGTGTGTGTAAGGGGGGGGGGTCTGTGTTTTAGAAAAACAGGCGTGTGAGGGTGGGCCGCCATGTCAGATTTTGGTAGTTTCCTAACATGGCTGACAGACAGCTAAAGGCACTGCAAAGAAACGGGAGAAAAACAATAGGCCCAAATGTGCTGTAAAAGATGGCGTGCCTATGGTTGTCAAATCAATTGCATTTGGATTCTTTTTTTCTGAAATGACATCACTTTTTATAGCGGAATCAATAAGCTAGCACCGAATTAGCATGTCGTGTTAGTTTTTCAAATTTGTGCTACCCGACTGTATGTGTAGGCATATTTGTGGAGTTATTATATTTATAACTGCAAATGGTACACTAGTGACTGCTCTCATTAGCACTTTAAACCGCAGAAGTATGCAATATTTATTAATACGCAAGTATTAGCATGGTCCGTTTTGACATGGAGTTGTTAGTACATGCTGTACTGGAATTTTTTTTTTTAAAAAACATTGCAACACTAGACAAATCAATCATTATTAAGAGTTGACTGAAAATGAAAAGTTTTTGTGGGTGGATTTTGCAGGGGTGCCTATTTTTGATTCATATTTTTGGGTGAGATTGCCACATATTTTTCTGTTTAAATACATTACTTTGTTGATTAGCCATTGTTGTTGGAATGAGTCCAAAATGGTTCCTCGGCTGATATATGGAGGCTTTTCCCATCTTTTTTTTAGGTAAAGCAATCCCAGTTTTAATATGGCATCTATGCCTTGTAAAATAAAACAAAAGTGGTTAAGTTGGATGCAAGTATGTTGTTATTAACAGTACGATTGAGCGCATTTGTGCGCCGTAAATTAGTGGTTCTCAACTGGTGGCTTGCCACAACGTCAAATCTAATTAAATTTCAGACTATTTAATCTGTTGGAACTCTCCAAAACATGTTAATAAATCGCTACTAAAAATGTGCAGCGGTGGAAAGATTTGTGCTGTTGTTTGAGGAAATGTAGAACTAATAACCTCAAAATGGATGAGTTGTTTTGTATTTAAATCTGGCTATAAAAAATGTACCCGTTTTTTTTTCCTCTTTTTTTTTAAGGCAAAATTGCAAAGTGAGGCCTTCGGTAGGAGCAAATTGAAATGAATTTCATTTCCTGATATCATTTTCTTAGTAAGTATAGATTTGAAAAGTCATGTATGACGGTTACTTTTAGGCAATACTTTACTTGCACTTACTTGTTTTGAGTGGGTGACACCACTTTTTTTAGCGTTGACGCGAGTGAGTCATTTTTTAACTATTAACCGACCGCAAGTTGCCATTTTTTCGATGGCGTAGACGGCGCTGGTCCGTCCGTAAGCGGCGCACGTGTCCAAACACAAGCTCTCTATTACAGCCAGACCTTTGAGGGCACTCCCCACCAAGTCAGGGTGAGGGGTCGTGACCCCGGGGTCAAAAGTGTTACGGCGAGAGGCCGAGCGGGCCCATTGAGCGCGCCGCCGCTGTTTGCTTTTCCAAGAAAACGATTACAAACACATTAACTAATGCCGATTAGGGAGTGATCCCCGGCTGGGGGTCGGAGGTCCCTGGGGAGCATGTTACGTCTTATTAACAGGGCCTGACCTTTGACCCCCGCCAGTCGCCTCAGGCAACAGGCGCAATGACCACGTTGGCCTTTTTTTTGTCTGAACAGCGTCCGCAACCAGACAAATGAGAAGGTTAAAATAAGAATACAATGATTACGATATTGAAGTTAAGACTGTCAATCATGAGGGGGAGGGGCTTCTAACCAATGAGGAGACTTCTTTCCTTTCACGTCTTTGCGTTACTGGAGTAAACTGGTTTGCTCAGCGGAAGGTTGGCACGCACGTGTTTGGACAGGTAGAACGAATGGGATGGCGACGTGGATTTTGAAGAGGCTCGGGTAGTCAAGTGTGTGTTTTTGTCCAGATCAGTGTGTGTAAATCAAGTTATGACTCTCATTAAACTGCTCCTGCATTTTACTATATTAAGAATTACAGCTTCCGTGGGTTAAAAATAAGGAAAAACAATTGATCACCTGCAAAATTATTTTTTTTTTGATTAAAGGTATTACAGGAGGGGGAAAAAAAATCTAAAAATAATAATAATTTCCATCTTTCTGCAAGCAAATTGTCCATCTCTCCAAATACTAAATATGCTCAATGTTAGACTATTATGATTATTTTACAATTATTTCTATTAGAAATTACATTATACTTACCATGCAGTTAAAATACACAATATCCAGTATCGTTTCACCGATTACATTTTTAGGGTGAGAAGCACGTGTTGTCCACTTCAAGTGCGTACGTGGCACGATAGGCACAAAATGGCTGACATGGGGCGTGAGCACCATCGACATGGAGTACCACGTGGTCAAAGTACATCATACTTTTGTCCAATTAACCCCTTACGAGCTACAGATTTATTAAATACAAATACAACCAAGTACACGTCATTTAAAAAACAACAACTTTCCAATCAATATTTTTTTTTTATAACCTTTGGCCAAATTTAAAGCTATTTTTATTCAATTTTGACGACACACGCACAGCAAAATGTCCAAGTTCAAGTAAAAACTCGTCCTAGTTAACCCTTCATGTGCTTCAATTTCAACATTAGAACCGAATTAAAGCGACCTTGAAGTTCAAGCAGGCCAAATTTAACAAAACAAGTCAAAAAGTCGAATTTCTTCTCGGATGATTTGGCCTGGAATTAAAAGTGAAAACAAATACGTCAAAGCCTGAAGGTTCTAGCATCACGCGCGCAGGCCACGTCTAAGTTCCCCTCACAAAAAAAACAAAGACTGTCCAAATTCTCGGCCACGTGAAAGTAAAATAGCGTCCAAGTTCAAGTTGTCCCACTTTTGCAATGAACTCATGTTTCACAGCAAAAAAAAATAACATAAAATGACAGTTTTGCTTGAGTCCAAATATAACAACAAAGCTCAATCTGGCAAATGACTGCACGATTAAAGTCTTTTCCTGCATTGTTTGACTTTCTACGTGAAAAAAAAAAAGGAAGCACGTGTTTCTCCACGTCTTAAAATGGCGCCGGGGTGTTTTTGATAGGCACAAAATGGCGGACGTGAGGCAGGCGCAGTTTGGTCCGATCGCACGAGTTTAATGATAATCAACTTTTGGCTCTTAATTGTCATTTTGACGTAATATAAGAGGTCGTTTGTGGTCTTTTAGGGTCAATTACTGCTTCCATGCAGGCCAAATATGACAAAAATAGTCACTCAATTCAACGACAGTATATAATAATAAACTTTTTCACAGATTTTTGGTGATAAAATCACAGTGGTCCTTTGTTATTAGTACTATTTTTATATATTATTATTTTTTCTCTAATGGAATGTATTGCCAAATAGACAACTTGCATCCATAAAATAGTTCCTTAACAATTGCAATGTATTTTTTGGGACTTGTCATTTTTTTAAAAAGATGAATTTTATTGTCATTATGAATGTTAATTTCCTCGGTGTAATTTTCGGAATAGTGCAGTAACATTAGGAGTCATTATTGATGTTCATTTTCTCAGTCCATTTTTTTGTAATAGTACTTTAACATTGTGCTACAAGTGCGTGTGCTAAGAGTTATAATTTGGAATGGAGCTTTTGTAGGCAATTAAAAATTATTCAAACACATTGAAAACATACAAGCGTGATTTATAATTTAATTTTGCAGAATATTTCTGCAGGGTGGCAGTGATGTGTGCGCATGTGTGTGTGCGTGCATGTGTGTGTGTTTTTTTCCTGTGATAGTCGGCCAAAACTTGTTCTCAAACTAGTGCAAGTACTTTTTTATGATTTAATATTTCAACTCCAAACAATCGTCTAAATACCAAAAGAGTGAAAACCAACACGATATAAGTTATAATAAAACACCTATTAAAATGAGAGTGGAGCATTATGAGGCCAGATCCACAAACAACTCATCGTTCCTCCATTTTGTGCCTTTCTTGACACATTTTTTTGCAAAAATCAAAGCACAATAAAAGCTGCAGGCTTTTTTTTTTTCGAGGACAGAGTCAAAAAGTCCAACTCACCTCGCGAGGTCTGGCAGGAGGCAGAAAAACGAGGAGAAGCAACGGAGGAGTTCCGTCCGCTGAGCAGAATGTGGACCGACCCGATGGCGTTCGGACCTCCGAGTGCGGGTCGAGCGGTCGCAAGAGGGACGGACGGACGGACGGGCGCGTCCTGGCTCGCTCACACAACCGCTGGCAAGCGGACAGCAACCCGATGTGCGTACGTATTGTCCTGCAAGATAAAAAAAAAGAGAATATTGAGCAACCATTAGTGTGCCTTGTGTGATTATTATCATGTAAATACTGCATTTTGATACTTTTTCTAAAGACTATGGACCACAGTTTTAGCAATATTTCTTAGTATGTCAATAATTGTTCTGCAAAAGGACTAAAACTGTGAAATAAAAATCTATATTGTGCCTTACGTGTTTATTTTTATGTATTTTTGAATTTGAATTGGATGCCTTAAATGGTCATTATGCAAATACAGTGAGATTTAAAGAGTTACTATAGTGTGCACATATAAGTAGTCATAAAAAGATGTATTTACAATAAAAATGAAGTGGGGTTTATTTATTTTTTTAAATTGTGAGTAAAGTAGTTAGTTAGCAGCATGTGAGATACCTATGTAGTTTTTGTTCAAGTATCAAAGTGGAAGAATTAATGCATTTTGATACTTTTCCTTCACATTTTTTAAGTCTATGGACTAAAGTTATAAGTTTTTTAGTATGTCAACAGTACATTTTAGTATAAATTGTCCTGCAATAGGACTAAAACTGATGTGAAAATCCATATTGTGGCTTGCATGTTTATTAATATGTTATTTTGAATTGAATTGCTGCTTTCATGGTCATTATGTAAGTGCAGTGAGATTTAAACAGTAAATTTCAGTCCACTGTAAAAAATGTGCTCCAACAGGACTAAAACTTTGACGTAAAAATGAATATTAGGCAACCATTAGTGTGCTTTGTGTTTATTTTTATGAATTGAATTGGATGCCTTAAATGGTCATTATGCAAGTACAGTGAGATTTAAAGATTTACTATAAAGTGCACACATTAAATAAGTAGTCATAAAAAGAGTTATTTATAATAAAAATGAAGTTAGGTTTAAAAAAAGTGACTCAAGTAGTTAGCAGCATGTGAGGTAGCTATGGAATTCTGGTTCAAGTATCAAAGTGCAAGAAATACTGCATTTTGATACATTTTCTTCATATTTTTTAAGTTTATGGACTACAGTTCTAGCAAAAGTTTTAGTATGTCAACAGTAAATTTTAGTCCACATTTTAGTCATAATCAATATACACAGTATGAATTGTTCTGTAAAAGGACTAGAAGTCTG
Source organism: Stigmatopora argus (assembly GCF_051989625.1). Lineage (NCBI taxonomy): Eukaryota > Metazoa > Chordata > Actinopteri > Syngnathiformes > Syngnathidae > Stigmatopora > Stigmatopora argus. The sequence continues at coordinate 21,375,127 of NC_135389.1, read as the reverse complement.
ACATTAAAATTAATGTGTTTATCGAAATGTAAATAATGCATATTGATACTTTTGGACCAGAGTTCTAGAAATGTTTCTTAGCATTTGAGCAGTAAATTTCAATACAACAGCTTAATTTAGCTCCACTGTAAAAAATTAAATTACATTTTTTGGTGTCTTGGATTTTTTTTTTGGGGGGGGGGGGTCGTGTTGAGATGACCTTCTAGTTTGGATCATTGTAAAACACCTTTATGTTTTACATGGCCATCCCAGAATTCTGCCTTAAATTAGGCTCTTTTCACTCAGAAATGATGGAAAATTTGGAGGAAAAATGCCAGGGTTAAGGGGGTCTTAGATGCAGCTTTGAGTGCTTCGAGATAAGAATCTAATTAGAAGGGCGACCAGTTCTTTTGACTTGGCTCTTGAAATATGAAAAGGCATTGAAGTGAGGATGAAGAGTTTGCAAATCATCAACAATGCAGACTGATAATTGAGCCATCTCAAGGCTATTAGGTGATACCTGCTAGCAAAATTCAAGATCAAGTGCAGCCATTTTAATGGAGGAAAAATGACATGCAATTTTTCCAACACTGTACTTTTTATGTATTTAGGTTGCTCAGGCTTTTGAAGAGCTTCATCTACTTTCATTTTTTTTTGGGGCATTTTGAAATGAGATTAGAGTTTTTCGCAGCAAAAAGTTGAACTATTTTGTTGCATTATTGAAGTAGTTTTTTTAATGATTTCTAATATATCATATTTAATGTACGAAATGCAGGTTGAATTTTTGAATGACTTTATGCTTTATACATGGGTGCAATAATTGGCTTTTTAGCTATATTAATTAAGTGACAATTAGGATTAATGCAATTTGTTGAATTTTCAAGGAGTCAACTTATCATTTTTGTGTTTCATCAAAATGAAAACCACTTTTTGTTTAACCAATTTTTGACATGTTACAGTTTAAACCTCTAACTACTGAATCTTATTTTTTAAATATTACTACAAACCCCTAATTTGCAGCTGTTGCATTTAATAAATAACCTGCAACCGACGTGGATGAACCTAAAGCAGAAGTGTGTATCACATTTTAACCCTTCACACTAATCAAAAGTCAAAAAAATAGCTCAGTTTTAGTGGAATAATCCATGTAAAAAATATTTGCTAGCTAACGACCTTGCGTCCAAAGCTAGTTTATACTTTTGTTTCATAAACAGAAAAAACATCCCTGATGGTGCATTCAACCCAAATATTAATATCCTGTTTTAATTGCTGTTTTTATTTGCTATTACACAATTTAGTTGTTCCACACTATTATCATAGTACTGATTTAATATTTACGATGAGGAAAAACATGCCAAAAAAAAGTTTTTATGATGTGTTAGGTTTTTTTTTTATATTTCCAGGTTAGAGGTATTTTACGGACATTTTTAAATCGGCTTTTCCAAAAGAAGTACATTAGAAGTTTATTTCATGTTGCATCATTGAAAATTTGGGTAGATTAGATTACAATTTTTTTTCATCCCATATTTGGGCAAATTTGGAAAAAAATATGTTTTCTTTTCTCTTGTTAGCAATACTGAATAAATGTACTTTGTGTAGGAATTTAAAAAAAACTCCCACTTGAAATAACTTCCCCAAAAATCATTACTGTACTTTTCCACCTAATCTAAACCCCATTAAGTACACTCACTTCACCATACATAAAATGCCATAACACTGCCAGTTACATATCAATAATTAATATTCTCAGACGAAAACAACCTAGCTACATCACCACTAAAAGTCCCTATTTTTTTAATATACTTCATTTTTATTGCATATAAATCTTTATAGGACTACTTAAATGTCATTGTACTTGTATCATGACAGTAAAGGCATTCAATTCAATCCAAAATTATGGCGGCCATCTTTGTGAAAATAGAGAACTTGACCCCGTGGACGAAAAGACGTAAAGGCGACGCTGACTCTGCACTTTTAAGGCAAGTGCCCTTTCCTCGATGGCGCCGTTTGGGCACGCAACGCAACCTCCTTCGTCTCTCGAGAACACCTCGCTATTATTAATACGGGTCATTTTCTGATGCCAAAATGGCAGCGGCCCATTTTATGAAGTCGTCACGTCTCATTTTTTTTGGCACTTGAGTCGGCACCATGTGGATTCATTATCTTCACACCTGCTATGCTAAGTACTGCCAATGTATATTATTGTACGTTGACGTAGTGGGAAGGATACAGAAATATATATTTTTTTATATGTCGAAGCTGGCACGTGGATGTTATAATATTAAAATAATTTTCACGCATTGTGTTTTAAAACAAGCGGTGAATTTATAATCATTTCTAGCTTCCGTGCTAACACCAAATGCAAATTCCTATTAGCACGTCAAGATTAGCATTTATCCACGCTAATATTTACACACAAAAGCTGCTATAACACACACAGGTGACTTAACGACACTCACAATATCTTGTCAACCTGTAAAAAAAAAGATAAAATTCCATCATGATTTTCTACATCTTTTTATCTCATTTTAATGGACAACACTGCGCAAGCATCACACTGCCCCCTATAGGCCAAGGCTTGTAATTGCTATTTTGGGGGGTTGTTTTAGTAATATTTTCTGATTGGTTCACTTTTTATTTAAGATTTAGATTTTAGTCTGAGAAAAACCAAGAAAACTATAAAAATAACTAAATTATGGTGTTAATTTATCGCGATTCCCACCTAAAAATATCACACAATTTTTCAAAATTCATCCGTTAGGTAATTTCACACTCATTTATCAAATTATAGAATTTCTCCTCATTATTTTAGGTCAATATGTAAGAAAAATGATCACGCACTGACAAATATCTGCTCTAAAATACTCTCGTGAAATATCTGATATCTTCCAACTATTATTAAAAACGCCCTTTTGTCTCTCTAAACGAGAATAGCAAAATGATGCATTATTTTAATTTATAAAAATGGATGCATGGTTATTTTATTGGCACACTTTCTTGGCAATTACCCAGATTTGGAGTGAGCAAGAAAACAAGAGCAGATCTCCACGGTGCTATTAAATGGCTCTGTAATGGGGGGGGTTGGTAAGGGAGGCGGGATGGACTGTTGAGGGTATGGCACGGGGATGGGAGGGGGCCGAGGAGGGGCCGGGGGGGCGTATTTGATAAACTGGCACACAACCAAGCACTAATGCCCCTTAAATGTCAGCCACTATGTAGTATCAGTATTGGGACGAATAGAAGAGAGCACATTCATATTTCAGTGAGGCGAGTGGGGGCACCCTGGGACGCCAGGCCGGATAATTGGGGGTGAACTGGAGTGGCACACATATTTAATATTTTTAAAAAAAATCGGAAAAGATGGAATTTTAAAACCTAAATTTTGAAAAATAAATAAAAGTCACATATTAGGGTGGTCTGAAATCGTCTATTACTCGACATGTTGGTGTTGTATGAGTCGCTCCTGAAGGGGGGGCTGGTGTTGGGGGTTCGGTGGGGGTGGGGAGCGAGCGAGAGTGATTTTTTTTTTTTTTTTGCAGTGGGGTGAAAGGCTGGCGGTCATGTGTGCAGGGCTCATGACAAAAGGCCCTTTTATGTGCAGCGTATGCAGATAGAGGAGGCTCCTTTGTGCACAGATGGAGATCCCATGCCTGGGTCTACCCGCGGTCCGCCAGGGAGGGAGGGAGGGAGGGCGAGTGAGTGAGTGAGTGAGGGAGGGCGAGGGGGCGTTGAGTGCCATCACTGTGTCTACTGGGGGGAGGGGCGGACCTCCTCACCCCACTGCCAGGCTCCTCGGGAGGAGGCGGAGCTCCAGTGCTGGCGAGCTGGTTGGTAACCGCGCTTTGCAGGTGGATAGATAGCAAGGAATGCTAAAGATCTTGGACAGTAATCCCTCGAATAGCGCGGTTAATGTAGACCAGAGATGGCCGCGATAATCGGAAAATCGTGAAGTAAGGTCACCCCTATTAAAAAATAAATAAATAAATAAACTTCAGTGGTGAGTCCTAGTGGCAAGAGTGGCGTCCGCTTACGAGTTTCAGCGTGGATTTTAACATTTTTTTAAGTTCATAAAAATTTGAAAATCCACGCTGAAACTCTTAAGCGGAAGCCACACTTGCTACTAGAAATCGGCGCAGAAGTTTAAAAAAAAATTGCAGAAAAAATTGCGCATTCGCAATAAGTGTAGTCGCGATAATCGAGGGATTACTGTATTTTACTGTTTTACACATGCGGAAAAATGACAGCTGTATTGAAATTGTATTTTTGTTTTATTTTGCGTCTATTTACACTTTCTTTAGCCGAGTCGTTTATCGACATGAGGCTCGTGGGGGTTCTGGAGCCTATCCTAGACAACAAGGGGTCACCTTGAATTGGTTGCCAGCCAATCGCAGGGCGCACGAGTATGTGGGCGGGTCTTTTTGTTTCAGCAGAAACCTCATTGGTCAGACTCTTGTGCTGGATTGGTTGGCGAAAAAAAGCTACAACCAGAGTGGCCATTCAGGTACGGTTTAACGTATTGCCTTAGGAATTAATCGAATAAAACTCGCGACACACAAGCCACGAATACACCCACACAGATGCGATGATTAAAATTAAAATGACATCACATTTGGCGAGACGGAGCGAGAATGTGCAAACATTGGCTTGCTTTTTGACCCGTTAATAAACCGTACTGGATTGATGAGCCTCACTCTCTGAGAACTTGATTAAATTAAATTTGATCTTAAAATTTTCACCTCCTTATTAGATAGCCTGTCTGTGTAGACTACCCGTCTGTCTCGGACTACCCGTCTGTCTCGGACTACCCGTCTGTCTCGGACTACCCGTCTGTCTCGGACTACCCGTCTGTGTCGGACTACCCGTCTGTGTCGACTACCCGTCTGTGTCGACTACCCGTCTGTGTCGACTACCCGTCTGTGTCGACTACCCGTCTGTGTCGACTACCCGTCTGTGTCGACTACCCGTCAGTGTAGACTACCCGTCTGTGTCGACCACCCGTCTGTCTCGGACTACCCGTCTGTCTCGGACTACCCGTCTGTCTCGGACTACCCGTCTGTCTCGGACTACCCGTCTGTGTCGACTACCCGTCTGTGTCGACTACCCGTCTGTGTCGACTACCCGTCTGTGTCGACTACCCGTCTGTGTCGACTACCCGTCTGTGTCGACTACCCGTCTGTGTCGACTACCCGTCTGTGTCGACTACCCGTCAGTGTCGACTACCCGTCTGTGTAGACTACCCGTCTGTGTCGACTACCCGTCAGTGTCGGACTACCCGTCTGTGTCGACTACCCGTCTGTGGTAGACTACCCGTCTGTGTAGACTACCTATCTATGTCGACTACTTATTGATAGATTTTTCATGTGTGTACTTCCTGGTTTAAATCTCATTCTACTTGTACAATGACAAACAAAGGCATCCAATTCAATTCTACACTCACCAGAGGCGAAAATAAATAAAATCAACATTTTGATTCTCCCTCACAGATCAGAATCAGAATATGGGTGTCTTTTTATCAAAACTCAACTCAATTTGAAATTTGAAGCTCCCTCTGACTCACAAACTGGGCTAATCGATCGCATACCACAATTAGTCATCCCACCATACGAATCTGGTGGATGGACAGACAAAAAAATATATGCTAAATACAGATTGAAAAAATAAATATCATGTGTTCAGTTACAGTAGACGACAACACCGAGTGATTTGCTCCGCTCGTGCGTTTAAGAAGAAAAATCATCTGCGTTTATTAACGAGCGCTAATCGCAGGGAGTAAAGCAGCTCAACAAAGGGACAGATGCTGAAACCAAAGCAATTATGCAGCGCAGGTCGGAGTCCTTACGCAGCACTTAAAGCACTTTTTAAAAGGCCACCTGGGTACAATGCGCTCAACTTTTTTCGGGTGCCCGTTTTGGTTTTTACGGTCGCCAGGGCACGGATCCGATTGTTAAGAGGTAGGGAAAGTAATCCCTGGAGTCGGGCCACTAAACCTGCTCTGTCCCGGTAACCATGGCAGCAGACAGGTAGTGTCTGGGTCACGGGGCAGTCGAGGCAAACCAATCCCGAGGCTTCATTACGGAAAAATATTAAGTGGCGTGAAGACCAATTGGCAGGTGAACGCTGTTGAACGTGCGCCACCTGGGTTCCGAGTCATCACTGGCGCCGCTGTACGTTTGGCACCCGAGAAACGGAGTTGTTCATTTTTTTAATACTTTCGAGTTTAATAAGCAATAGTCATTTGATTTCATGGTGTTAGAATTTTGATAAAATACTGTATATTCCAGATTGTAAATCCACGTATAAGACGCAGCCTTAAAATGGCCTTAAAATCGTTGAATTTTACAATTTCTCGCGTATAAGCCGCCCCCACATTCACAAATTTAATCTGTGGTGAGCCCTGAAAAATAGTAATGCATACGATTGATTTCCCGATTTATTATTTTAATCACATACCGTATTCTCTCGCATATTAGCCGACTCTGCGTATAAACCGCACCCTTAAAATGGCCTTAAAAATAGTTTAATTTTACAATTTCTCACGTATAAGCCGCCCCCTCATTCACAATTTTAATCTGTGGTGAGCCCTGAAAAATAGTTATTCATACAATTGATTCCCTGATTTATTATTTTAATCACATCCTGTATTTTCTCGCATATTAGTCGACTCTGCGTATAAGCCGCACCCTTAAAATGGCCTTAAAAATAGTTTAATTTTACAATTTCTCGCATATAAGCCGCTCCCACCTCCATATTTATGGTTTTAATAGGGAGTACAAATGTGTTACCTTGAAGGGAAAATTTCAAGAAGAAAAATCATCGCACATTATTTCTAATATTCTGTATGAATCGAAAGGATCGTCAGCTGTATTGCACATTATCTGGGTTAATATCATAAGGAAGTTAAATTAAAAATGGAAGTCATGTGAGCAGTACAACCAGGAAGTGTGTCCATAGCGGTCTGGTTTGTAAAATGGCGGCACCAAATGAGATTCTTCATGTTCTATGCAAGATACCGTTTACTTTTTTTTCTTGAATTTCATTCATAGACGTCAAAATAAATTTCGTTTAGCGTTTTATCTGTTTATCTTTTGTCTATTCTGAAATAAATGTCCATAACGGCCTAATTGTCTTGCGTTATGGCGTTTCGTCTTTGTCATCTTGCACTTTCGTACATGTCAAATCTAATTTATGCGCATATAAGCCATACCCTTGATTCAATCTTCATTTTTTTTGAGTTACAAATACAGCAATATTAGCGAGAAAATACGGTAAACGTTTCAGAGGAAGCCTTAGCGCGCAACGTTTTCTCCTAAAGTACAGAGTTACGGTGGAACCAAGTCAAAGTGTCCAAAAGTGTGGTTGACTGCCTGGCCTTTCGTCAGTCAGGGAGGAGATCATCTGGCTGGGCCTTTCCTCCCTTTCGCCCTCCAGTTGCTACGAGACACTGCAGCCAGAGCCAAGGCCTCCGCCATTCATTACGACAGGAACAAAAGCCAAAGGCGCCGGACAAAGCTGGGCAGAGCGACTCCAACCAGCTCCCACTTAACACACACATCACACCTCCGAGTGCTCTGCTGACATACAAATGGCCAATTAAAGCTCGCCTTTCTCCTTCGTCCACGTCTCTTTTCTCGAGACCAACTGGACTCAACAGGTTCAAGTTAGACACGCTAAAAAAACACCTGGAGGTGAAGAAATACTACGTTAAAATAATGCTAAATTAGGGGGATTTCTAGTCAGGCAAAAAAATTAAAAAAGGATTGAGTTGCTGTTACTATGGGAAACTCGTGCACCCAAAAAAATCATTTCTAGTCATTCAGAATATTGATGGAATAGTGTTATTTGGATGAGAAGTATTAAATATTGCATTTCTTCGCATATACGCCGTATTTATCGCTAAAAACAATGATGACTGAATCGTGGGTACGGCTTATATGCGCACAAATTAGACGTGACATGCACGAAACTGACAGACGGAACGCCATAACGCAAGACAATGCGGCCGATACGGTCATTTATTTCAAAATAGGGAAAAGATAAACAGATACAACGCTAAACAAAATTGATTTTGATGTCTATGAATGAAATTCAACAAAAAAATAAACCGTATTTTGCATAAAACATGAAAAAAAAACTGCCTGCCATTGCTCGCTCAGGGCGCCGCCATCTTACCTAGGGATGACAAACTAGACCCCCACGAACCCACTTCCTGGTTGTACTGCTCACATGACCTCATTTTTGAATTTAACTTCCTTATGATATTGACCCAAAATAATGTGCAATCCAGCAATCGATTCCCTTCAAAGTAAACATTTGTACTCCCTATTAAAACAATGAACATGGAGGTGAAAATTGTGAATCGGGGTCGGCTTATACACGAGAAACTGAAAATTCAACTATTTTAAGGCCATTTTAAGGGGTCGGCTTATACGCAAAGGCGGCTAATATGCGAGAAATATGGTATGTGATTAAAATATTACATCAGGGAATTACATCAATAGTATGCATGAATATTTTTCAGGGCTCACCGCAGATTAAAAGCAAAAGAATATGCAATCGGGTCCGATTTTAAAAGTCTTTACTTAATATAAAAACATATTTTACAGTTCGTTTTATCATGCATTTCAATTGCCATGGGCGCTAAAAGTATCTATCCTGTAAAATGGTCCTCGAAAATGTTAAGATTTGAATACCATTGTAAAATAAAAAACTGGGGAAAGATTTCTACCCCCAAAAATGCACTATACGCTGTTTTCAAATTTCCAGTGATTACGCCACGCTAATTACTTTGTCTTAAACGACACTTTCCAAGGTTTATGACTTCCTTTCAATCTGGCAAAAACATAAAATCTGCTAACTTGCACTTGTTTACACACACACACAATGTCCCTCATTATTTCTCGGTGACAACTACGCCCCAAAAATTCCACAAACGCTTTGTTCCCCCAAAGTCGTGATGGTCTCGTCTTACGAAAAGAACAAACGACACGACCGACGGGCAATCGGTCTTCGTAAATGGCGGTCCAAGGGTTTGGCCAACGTGCGAAACGAGTGGCCAGCTGCCGCCCGGTACGGTCCAACTACTCGACGGCGTCCAAACCTCAACGCTGGCCACGCCTCTTTCTGTATTAGTGCCTCGGGGAAAAAAAAGGGGGGGGGGGGGGGGGGGGGCTGTATGAATTAAAAGTGGGCAGGCTACAAAATTAAAACTCCCTCCCTCCATTTGTCCACGTCCGCCCTTTTCAGAGCGGCGGACTTTTTTGTTCTGCTTGTAGATGTACGCGGGGGTGACGAACAAGTTAGGGCACAAAGAGGCGAAATGTGAAACTGTGAGAGTCAAAGCGTTAAGGGCAGCATCTGCCAAATTATTATTTAAATACAATTTATTTTTTTGTATTTAAGGGGCTCTGATGAATGAGTGTGTTTTCAAAATAAGAGAAACATGAAAGTGGCCAGGCGGCTTGAGTGGTTAGCACGTCGGCCTCGCAAATCTGGGTTTCTGGGTTCAAATTCAGCCCGGTCCAACTGTGTGGAGTTTGCATGTTCAACCCGGTCCTGCGTGGGTTTTCTCTGGGTACTCCAGTTTCCTCCCACATTCCAAAGACATGCATGGTAGACTGATTGGACACTCGAAATTGCCCGTAGCTATGATCGATTGGCTGTCCGTCTCCTCGTGCCCTGCGATTGGCTGGCCCGAAGTCAGGTGGGATGAGCTCCAGCACCCCCCGCGACCATAGTAGGGATAAAGCGGTTCAGAAAATGAATGAATGAATGAGAAAGATGAAACTAGGGAAAGCAAAGAGCGTCAGTATATAAAAAATATGATAGAAGCAAAGATTCATTTTCGCCACTCAAGGAATAACAATAAAAACGCAGGATCTTTTTTTTTTTGTTCAGAATTAAGAATGTAGGGACTCAATGTTGGAACAGGAATGATCTCTGGGAATGGTGATGGATTTAATTTACAGTAATACCTTGAGAATCAAGCTTTATGCGTTCCAGGACAGAGTTCGTATGTCAATGTAGTTTTCCCATTTAAATTAAATACAGTAATCCCTCGATTATCGCGGTTAATGTAGACCAGACATGGCCGCGATAAACGAAAAACCGCAAAGTAGGGTCACCCCTACTTAAATAAATAAATATATATATTTTTTACTTCAGGGCTGAGTTCTATTAGCAAGCAGAGGACAGGGGAGTGGCTTCCGCTTGCGAGTTTCAGCATGGATTTTCACATTTTTATGAATTTACAAAAATAATTTAATTTAAAAAAAAATCCCACAGAAAAAAATCACGATGTAGTGAAACCGCGAAAGTTGAAGCCGTGATATTCGAGGGATTACTGTAAATACAAACTAATTCGTTCCCAACCTAAAAAAAAACCCACCTAAAATAGGATATTACAGCAAATCCATGTTTTTCATTGCTCCAATTCACCACCTACACTCAAAGTAACAAAGAGCCATCTAGTGGTTATGATCTGCAACGAAATGTGACATTAATAGCGGAGGAGAAAGACTTGGCTTTTGGTTCGCTACACTTTTGTGACACTGTAACATGACATAAACTTTAACTTAAATGAACTTTGCTAACTATACACACTTAAAAAATTGATGTAACCTTGTTGTGCTATATCCGAGGCAAAGGTGTTAATGTATTCCGCCTTGGCTTTAGTCTGGAATAGTTCAAATAGAGCAAGAAAAGTCCACAGATTTTAGATTGGTGTTACATCGTGGGTCATGAAATGGAAGCTCCAAAATATTAGGCCCGTATTTATTTATTTTGCCATTTCAAATCTTGCGAATGACCATGCAATCACCCTCTTGGGTCAAATATTACCAAATGTTTGTACCGTACCACATTTCAAATACTGAGAAGTACACGGGTGATTTTGGCGCGTTTGTTTTACACGAAGATCCCCGCGGATCTGCCGCTGGTCTAAATATTTGAAGCACCGATCGGTATCGCCAAAGCTAACCGCTATTCAAACACAAACACATCAGCGTTTTACGTTTTCTCAACTTTTCGCCGGTTCGCACATTTACAGTCTGTTGACTGCGTCGTGAAAAATTACAAGTCCGCCGTTTATGGGTTAATTTAACGACGAAACTGTAAAACGCCGCTGGTGATTTAGCGATCGGTGGACGGCCGGCTTGAAACGAAGCAGTGTGCGCAAAGCGAGGGCGGTTCCACTTATACACGGCTTGCTTCTTTCCGCGGAATCCGCGGCTAAACAGGAAGCGGCCAGTTGCCGCCGAGATGGCTTTGATTTGCTTTTTCGGGCGGCCTGTGGACGCGCCGCGTGTCGCCACCTCCCGTCGTACTCGACCCCCAGGCGTCGTTGGACCGCCAGACGACGAGAATTGCGAATTCGGCCAAAGAGGACAATAAAGCAGAAATGGCGAAAGGTGCCAAATTGCTGGAGCAATTCAATCCAGAGGCTCATTTTTCCAAAATGATTCACACTGGAAGGAAGGGAGAGCGCTTTCCTTGTCCCGAGATGAACTCGCTGAGCTCTCAGTCAGCATTTCCAAGGAAGCGATAGAGGGGGAGTGTGTGTGTGTGTGTGTGTGTGAGTGTGTGTGTGTGAGTGTGGTTGCTGGTAACACATGCGCTCTAACACGCGACCGCACTTCCCTCTCTGCAGATTCTTCCCTCGACTGTGGATTTAGGTCGTGGAGGCGAAACACCAAAACTCCATAGGCTGCTAACCAATTTAGTCATTTTTGTACTTACATACTGATGTGACCACTCATTCATGTTGACTACGCATCTATGTTGACCACTACTTATCTATTATGTCATAACTGTCAACCTCGGCCAAATACTCCCCTTATTAATGATTGCAATTCCCCTAATTAAGCGATATAAAACCATACAAATGTAACGCGGCACTTGTTTACTCGCCTAGAGCGCACTTAAAAGTGGACATTTTGCTACAATGTGGACGGGGTGCCCAATTAATCGGTGCACTACATTTAAGATTGTGTAGATGTCGCTGTATGACGCTGACAGCTTGACTTTCTGGGTACATTGCTTGCTGACGCGCTATATTTATATAGTGAAAAGGCGGATGAGTCAAAGGGGACTGTGCATGCGCATATCATGGTTAACGCATGACAATATTAGCAGTCGACGATGTTTTCTTCTGCTACCAGTGACCGAGACGATCCGGATTAGAGCCCAAATGGGTAAAACGAGATCGCTTTTACAAAAGACGTACTTAAAAGAAAATCCCATACAAAAGTTGTTATACGGCATACATTTTAAAATGATCAAAAAACGTATAAAATACGGGAAAAACATAAGTTGACAGGTATGATATGTTGAGTACTACTTATCTACTATGTTGACTACTTATGTATTTATTACTAATGTATTGCTTTTTTACATTTTATTATTTATTGGTAATTTCTGTTATCTGTTTGTTTGTTGTTATTTGTGCACTTCCCTACTTATGTAGGTTGTTGACTACTTATTTATTGATTATTTACTTGTCTGGTTGTTTGTTGTTATTTGTGCACTTTGTGGTGAAGCTTTAAATCTCATGATACTTGTACAATGACAATAAAAGCATTCAATTCAATTATCAGGACGTGTTCAAAGTGAGAGAGTTAGAAATAAAGCCAAATAAGGGCACCAAGTAGGGGGAGGGGTTGCCATGTTACAGTATTGTACGTAGACCAAACATGGCCGCGATAATCGAAAAACCGTCAAGTCCAATCACCCCTACTATTTCTACCATGCACACGTTTTCGCGTCCATACAATATCAAGATAATAAACGATAGACAACTATATGAAAATACAGATACTTATAGAATGTACATATAATAAATGAGTAAATATTGTACTCACCGACTCACAAGAGCTCTTCTCTGCGTCATGTGCGTCATGTTAATGTAAAAAAATGGCGATGAAAGACCTGTAGAGTCCGTCGCGAGCTTTTTATTTTTGGATAATGGCGACGACGTCTGTCGTAAAGCCGACTGGAGCTCGCATTTCTGGAAAAAAAAAATCCATCTTCACCGAAGCTGTTCGCCGAAAAACGCTCTTTATTTTCGGATAACGGCGACGGCGTGCACCTGGCGGCCGCCATGGTGGTAGCCATTCTTCTTCTTCGTGGCTTTGATTGGTTTAGTGGGCGGTCCTCTGTCTTCCGCTTTCGACTTTCAGCGTAGTTTTTTGTTGTTGACATTTTTGATTAATAAACTTAATATTAAGTACCACGATAGACCAAAGCCGCAAATTTTGAATCCAAGAAGTAGTAAGGATTTTATTTTTATAGTTTTAACCGCACTTTATAGTGGACACCTGGGAGGCAACGAGCGTTTTTAATGGTGATATCCAAAAATAATCGCCAAGGATTTTAATAAGATTGAGCTATCTAATCATTATTACATTTTTTTATTCTTATCCATTTTAGTTTCCCAGGGGACCACTTAAATATAATTACGACGGTATGTACTCAGCTAAAGATCATTTCTTTGAGGTTGAAAGTCTGAGTGGAAAGAGCAATTTCACCGAAAAAATACTAAATTTAAAACGAAATATAATCCCAAATGAATCACCGTTGTAATAAATCCAACGATATACACCCTGCTATCAAAAAAACCTAAAAGGTAAAAGCACCACTAAATAAACGTAGTCCTGCGTGGCTATTTTCTGACCGGTTTCGAGTCCCGGAGTGTCCCAAAAAAAATGAGGAAGAGCACAAAAAAAGTGCGTGCGTCATGTCGTCCAAAAATGTCGTTCATCACAGCAGGGAAAAGCACTCCTCTCACATTAAAGCCTTTTATCTCTTTTATCCCCTTGTGTGTGTCTCTTGTTTTCAAAGCTCTCCTCAAACGTTGGTGACGTGCGCATGTGCGTACATCGGCACGTTTCTTTCTTTCTTTTTATTTATTTATTTATTTATTTAAATAAATAATTATTTTCCGTGTTGCGAAACGCTGGCACGTGGACCTCCCGGAAAATAATAATAATAATAATAATAATAATGGCGTTAAAAGCATTCAAAGTGATGACGTAGTATACTTGATTTGTCGCCAAAACATTAGCTCGATCCAATTACAAGACTAACCAATGACAGTACGTATAGTACTATACATCCGGGGTAGGAAACCTATGGCTCGGGAGCCACATGTGGCACTTGGATGGGTGCATATGGGTCCCCACTAAGAATTGAGACCTTTTTGTACATTAAAAGTGGTGAAAAGACTAAAAAAATGCATACATTTTCATGTAATTTTTTTCTTTTAAATTCTGAGTATGGCTCTCAAGGAATACATTTTGAAAATATGATTTTTTATGGCTCTCTCTGTCAAAAAGGTTCTCAACCTCAAGTAAACGTAATTGTTCAACATCTATCTTGGCTAGAAAACTTTTTAAAAATATATTTAAGCATAAGATGTCCAATTAATTGTAAGTGGGAGTGTGGCAGCAAAAAATGAACAATCGTTCATCTTAAATTTACGGCGGATTTAAACGCCACACGATTGGGCGTCTTGGGAAGAGGGTCAAGTGTTCTTGGCTGGCGGCCATCTTGGGAAGGTCAACCAGCATTTGGAAACTAGGTCTTTAGAAGTACATATTGCATTATGTTGATGCCGTATCGCTATTGTTGCAAGATTAGTAGCTGGCAGCCATCTTGGATAGGGCAACCGGCACTGGTGTTGCAAGATTAGTAGCTGGCGGCCATCTTGGATAGGGCAACCGGACGGCGCTGTTGTTACAAAATTAGTCGCTGGTGGCCATCTTGGGTAGGGCAACCGGCGCTGTTGTTGCAAGATTTGTAGCTGGCAGCCATCTTGGGTAGGGCGACCAGCATTTGGAAACTAGAGCTTTAGGAGTACATATTGCAACATTTTGATGCCGTATCGCTATTGTTGCAAAATTAGTCGCTGGCGGCCATCTTGGGTAGGGCGACCAGCAGTTGGAAACTAGATACTATTTTGAAGCTGTATCGCTATTGTTACAAGACCAGTAAATTGGAAGCAAATTAATCAAAGAAAAGTTCTTTATATTGTTTTCCCCACTGCATTTTTTCATTCTAAGAGCAGCTTCCAATTTTTTGGGACTATTTTATTCCCTCTAGGAAAGACAATATGGCCAGTAAATGGCATTTGGGATTAAAAAAGAAAAATAATGATGCTTAAAAAATGTGTTTCGCAGATCAAAAATGCCAAACTGCTTCCAAAACCATGTGAATTATGACAATTCTCCGTCCAGCTAAACAGCGGGACGCCGTTCCTTTATCTGTTGATGAAAATGTTTGTCTCTTTCTGCCGGGTTTAAAAGCTATTGGCGATTCAGGCGCTTTACAAAAATAGTCATGTAGAATAGTTATGGAATAGTTATATGAAATCATTGTTATTGTAGTTGGGGCTGCGATGGAACTGAAAATTTCAAGGACAAATGTATATATATATATATTTTTTTTTTTGGTTTTTTTAGAAATTTCAAAAAAATTAAAACCAGTCTAAACTACAAGAACAAAACATGATGTTCCATCACATGAATATTTCATGCAAATCTCGTATTTTATCACAAAAGCTGCCAAATTCCTCGTCACATAAATTGGACATCTATCACTCTCAATGGGCGCTTTAATATAAATTTGACTCACTACCACAGCACATACCCTGTGAGTAACATACATAATAGAGTGGGGCAAAAATGTATTTTACATTTCATAAGTCATTCGCGAAAGCCCATTTTACCCTTTTAACGGGAGAAAGAAATCAGATGGAAGTTCACGATAAGCTTATAAAAATATTATAAGTACAGACATTGCGTAATCTGAAATAACTTTGTCCAATATTTAATATCTGCACGGCACATTTTTAAAAGCTTCCCTGTTTTCCCCATCAGCCGCGTTTTTTTGTCGGCGGGGATTTTTTCCGTCTTTTTAATCGCCAAAGTCACGCGGCACGTGTGCATATCCATTTTAATCAATCCACAATTCATAAAAGATCAAAACTCAATGCCTGGGGGGTGACGTGCATATTAAATATCGCACCTGTCGCTCGCTCACGTGCTCGCCGCAGCCTAAAAAAATGTGATTATTATATTGATCGTTTATTTTCCAATCCACGCCGACGCCATTAACGTAATCTTCGTGGCGGACTCGCGTTCCGTTGATGAATTCGATGACGTTCCGGCGGGACAAGCGGCGTGACCCCATCGACCCCGCGTGCGGCGCGGGGACGATGGTAATGAGATTAGCTGCGCGTGCGAGCCGACCGTCGTCGTCGTCGTCGATGACGCGTCCTCCTCGCCAGATTGTGCGTGCGGCTTCCAGGCGGCGCCGTTCGTGCGACAAAACCGCCGCGGTTAAACGAGAGAGGATTACTGTGGAGGGGGTGAACGGGTTCGTGGGCAACAGGAAGGGGCTGCGCGCTAAAGGATAAAGGCTAAAGGCTAATGGCTAATGGGTAATGGCTAAAGGCTAAAGCAAGGGTGTCAGACTCGGGTTGGTTGGCGGGCCGCTTTAACGTCAACTTGATTTCACGTGGGCCGGACCATTTTAGATATATTTAGATATTTTTTTAATAAATGGATTAAAATAACTGGATTAAAAGCCCTGTATATTCCGTTTTTTCTAGATCTAAAACAATGTTTATTTTAGCTTTTTTAAAATATATTTTTAGATTTTACAAAATGATTTTTGAACTAAAAACACAGAAAAAATGGATTTAAAAAATGACAATTATTGATTTAAAAGGGGGAAAATCAGGAGATTTAATATATATGTATACTCTTCATTTGAATTTGATCCTAAAACAGAAAGTCGGCACTCATGATTTCCTTTCCCGGGCCACACAAAATGATGCGGCGGGCCAGATTTGGCCCCCGGGCCGCCATTTTGACACATGTGCCTTAAATGTATTAAGATTTAGCAATTCGCTAACACTACCATTTATAATAACTATGACTCTTTCATTTACAGGCAGTACTATCCAGCACTTTTGGTTGCAAATAATCAAGATTATAATGTAAACTATCACTCTAAAGAACTGTTTGGTAGACTAAGGTGTAAAATTCCAAAAGTGTGAGTGTCCAAGCATGTTTTGTGAGTCGGCGGTGGCAACAACAATGGCGCGACGAGCCGTGAATGGCAACAAGCTCCTCCTGTGTGAGTTTTCGGCCCTCAGACAATGACTTCTCTCATTGGGCCTGATCTTCAGTCCAGACACAACGCACTTAAAAATGCAAAACCGTTCCGTCTTTAAATGAAGGAGCGCGGCTTTTTCTCGATCTGGTCGCCGATTGGCTGTGAGAACTTACCTCTGGCTGTTTTCTGCGGGGGTCTTTGAGCGGAAAGTCTTGCTTATTGCGACGTTCTCTGCGAATCCAGACAGCCTATGATTAAAACAAACAAAGCCTTCTCACTGCTGGGTACAGCCTTCTTCACTTGTGTGTGTGTGTGTTTTGGGTTGGAACAACGAACAAACCTTCGATCGATTTGGGAAGCTAACTTTACAGCACGGGTGTCAAAGTGGCGGCCCGGGGGCCAAATCTGGCCCGCCGCATCATTTTGTGTGGCCTGGGAAAGTAAATCATGAGTGCCGACTCACTGTTTTAGGATCAAATTCAAATAAAAAGTATAGATGTATATTAAATGTCCTGATTTTCCCCCTTTTAAATCAATCATTGTCATTTTTTAATCAATTTTGTCTGTGTTTTTAGTTCAAAAATCATTTTGTAAAATCTAAAAATGTATATAAAAAGCTAAAATAAACATTGTTTTAGAGCTATAAAAAAACGGAATATTCAGGTCTTTTAATCCATTTATTAAAAAAATATCTAAATATTATATCTAAAATGGTCCGGCCCACATGAAATCGAATTGACGTTAACACGGCCCGCGAACCAACCCGAGTCTGACACCCCTGACATAGACAAATTCAAAAAGGAAGTCAAGTGAGCAGTACAACCAGGAAGTGTGTCCGTAGCGGTCTATCTTGTCATCCCTAGGTAAGATGGCGGCGCCCTGAACACGTTTTTTTCTCTTATTTTCTCTTAAAACACACTGAAATTCACCGGGGCCCATTAAAAACAAATAAAATATTAAATTAAATTAAAATATAATTTGGCAGATTGGATTTTTTTATGACATACGATTCTTTGCCCCTCACAGTCTAAAATGTTGTGTATAACTTGTTAGCCTAGCCACCAATGAAAAATATCAATTTAATTCCATTAGGGGTCCTTTAGGGGGGCTCCGCCCTGTCAGAGTAAGACATATGAACGACACAATATGGCAGCCCCGATCTAAACTCGATGAAAAAAAAAAACACGGGGGGACAATAGTAGCGAACAGAGCTTTCAGTCCAAACAAAATCTCATTGTTCTTGTTTTCCACAGCGATTTGGGAGGGGGGGGTTCTGTATTCTACATTCCCTCACCCGCCCCTCGGCCCTATCACGGTCCCACCGCAGACTGCGCATGAGTGCTGTTAGCGAGGCCGCTAATTAAACAGGGCTGCGTCTATGTTTCCGCGGCGCCCAAGGGGGGGGGGGGGGGGCGTTGTGAAAACCTTATTTTCAGTCCAGACGCCATTTGATGAGGGATTATCTGCTGGCACGGCCTTGGCGCACTCCCCCTTGCTTCGTCATCTACCTTTCCCACGACTTCTTCTCCGTCGCCTTCCAAAAACGCAACCTCGGTGAAATGAGGACTTGAACGCACGTTTAGTCGGCGACCGGTTTAAAACAAAATAAAACTTGTAAGAAGACTACCAACGATCCATCGGGATTAAATACACATATGAAGTTATATTAGGGCGGACTGGTGGTGGCGTGGTTGGCACCTCCGCCTCACTGTTTTGGGGTCAGAGGTTCGAGTAGAAAACTGAATTTTATTAATATATTTATTTTTAGATTTTACTAAGTGATTTTTGAACTAAAAACACAAAAAGGAAAAAAATGGATTAAAAAATTGCAATTATTGATTTAAAAACGGGAAGAAAAAATCAGGAAATATAATATACATAATATACGGGCCGCACAAAATGCTGCGGCGGGCCAAATTTGGCCCCCGGGCCGCCACTTTGACACCCGTGGACTACAACATCACCTGTATCTTTGGCTTGCCGAACACCATAGCCCAAGGGTGTCAGACTCAGGTTGGTTCGCGGGCCGCTTTAACGTCAACTTGATTTCCCGCGGGCCAGACCATTTTAGATATAATATTTAGATAAAAAAAATTATAAATTGATTAAAAGAACTGGATTAAAATCCCTGAATATTATTTTTTTATAGATCTAAAACTATGTTTATTTGAGCTTTTTTTAAAAATATATTTTTAGATTTTACAAAATGATTTTTGAACTAAAAACACAGAAAAATTGATTTAAAAAATGACAATTATTGATTTAAAAGGGGGAAAATCAGGAAATTTAATATAAATCTATACTCTTCATTTGAATTTGATCCTAAAACAGAAAGTCGGCACTCATGATTTACTTTCCCGGGCCACACAAAATGATGCAGCGGGCCAGATTTGGACCCCGGGCCGCCACTTTGAGACACGTGTTGTAGCCAGTTTACAAATGGCAACCCAAGCACGGCGACAACATCCAACTTGGGTCTAATCCCAAAACCAGATGTCACATTCAAAGCTGATTTACATCCAATCCGTTTTCCACAACAACAAACCAAACCTTCATGTGGCCCACCACTCGGTTGCCAACGTCAAAAACGACAAGAAAAACAAAATCAGGGGGGAAAAAACGGCGTTGAAAAGGCATTAAAATATCCGCAGATCTGAAATCAGTCTAAAAAAGGTATTAAATGACTTCCTTGCATTTTTCACTGGAGTAATCAGTGTGTTCCTTGAGGTCTCGGTGGTCTCATTTGGAGCAAATTAAACTTCTACGTTTCAAAAACTAATAGCCAAACTGTTGGTTTTTCCTCTCCCAGCCGCTCGGGTAATTATTATTTATACACGCTATCGGCCAAAG
Source organism: Stigmatopora argus (assembly GCF_051989625.1). Taxonomy (NCBI): domain Eukaryota; kingdom Metazoa; phylum Chordata; class Actinopteri; order Syngnathiformes; family Syngnathidae; genus Stigmatopora; species Stigmatopora argus. The sequence goes on along the minus strand of NC_135389.1, from coordinate 21,355,186 downwards.
ATGATATTTGCTAATATCTTCAGACTTTGCGGCCGGTGGATAGATTTTCATCCCATTCTGCAAAAGCCCATAAAATGAACATCTTAAACGACGCATCCTTCATCAGGCGTCTCGAGTTGCCGCTTATTAGAAAGCTCGGTTTTGAAGATGGACGAGTTCGGGGGAAGCGGTTCGGGGGTGCTTAAATCCTGCCTGAGTTTATCTTGGAAAGCTGCGTTTAGTTGTGATTGTGCTTAAGGACAAACCTGTATAAAAAGTCTAATTACATGGGTTGCTTTTGTTTGTCTATTTTTGTTTTAACAATGTCGCATAGTTGATATTTCTTTGCATTTTTATTAGCATCAAGCTAGGCAGACCAAGCTGTTAGGCTAAGCTATTTTGTTGTTTTAAATGTCGCTATTCTCATTTTTTTCTATTTACATGATATTTTGTAATTTGTTAGCCCCTGTACTGTATTTTGTATTGTTTATTAGCATCAAGCTAAGAAGACAACAGTTAGGCTAAGCTATGTTGTTGATTTAAATATTGGTTTTGTCATTGGTTTTATATTTACATGATGTTTTGCCATTTGTTAGCCCCTATACAGCATTTAGCATTGTTTATTAGCATCAAGCTAAGCAGACAGCAGTTAGGGTGAGCTAGGTTGTTGTTTAAGGACGTCATTATTGTCATTGTTTTTTTATATTTACATATTTTGCCATTTGTTAGCCGCTGTACAGCATTTTGCATTGTTTATTAGCATCAACCTAAGCACCCTGGCAGACCAAGCTGTTAGGCTAAGCTATTTTGTTGTTTTAAATGTCGCTATTCTCGTTGTTTTTTATATTTACATGATATTTTGTAATTTGTTAGCCCCTGTACAGTTTTTTGTATCGTTTATTAGCATCACGCTACGCAGACAGCAGTTAGGCTAAGCTACGTTGTTGATTTAAATACTGGTTTTGTCATTGTTTTTATATTTACATGATGTTTTGCTATTTGTTAGCCACTGTACAGCATTTTGCATTGTTTATTAGCATTAAGCTAAGCAGAGAGCAGTTAGGGTAAGTTAGGTTGTTGTTTAAAAACGTTGTTATTGTCATAGTTTTTTATATTTACATGATATTTTGCCATTTGTTAGCCCCTGTACAGCATTTTGCATTGTTTATTAGCATCAAGCTAAGCACACAGGCAGACCAAGCTGTTAGGCTAAGCTATGTTGTTGTTTTAAACGTCGCTATTCCCATTGTTTTTTATATTTACATGATATTTTGTGAAACATTTAAGATATTGAATTTCTAACTTCTAAATAAAATGAGAATGAAAAGTTGATCGCTATCTAAGATAATATATTTTACGTTTTATGCCGTAAAATCATGATTTGCGCAGCACACAATTAAAAAAAAATCAATAATACTATCATTTATCTTTATCATTTCTGGGAAGATGTTTTTATGGTACGCAGGCCCACACTTGTCAATTTTCTAGTGGCATATTAGGACTATTTCTGTAATCATCCGTGCATCTATTGGTCGTCAGTCTGGTCACAAGACAGTGAGTGACAAGTCAACATCATGAGCCGTAAACAAATACACTTTGCGGATGCAACATTAGCCACGCCTACCCGTGACCTGCCTTGAAAATAACCAAAACGAAAAACTATTTCAACCCAGGTCTGAATAAAATGCCTGGCTTTTAGCTCAATTCAATAGCCAACTCACCCAACTAGGCTTAACGACAATGCGCTAGCCATTTTAGCATGAAATTATCATTTCTCTGCCATTACTGAGCCACAGATGAGTTAATTAATAAGTCATTCATTTGTAGCAGAGTCTGGATTTCTACTTTGCCTATTTTGGAACAGAAAATCACTTATTAAAACGCAAATTACCGCCGGGCATGCTGTCTCACTTCACATTTAGCGTCTATCTTTTTGACAGACACTTCACACCAATCTTTCACACCATTTATTCTTTTCTTAATGGCTGCACCTCTGCTAAACAACATGAAAAGGTTTGATTATTAAGATGACATGAGAGATCGCTTGAGATTTTTCCAAGACACGTGATGTCAAGGTAAAAGAGTCTATCAAAAAATGGACAGGTGGCTAAAAACTAAGTGCATTGTATTGAATCTTTGTGTGTGTTCCTCAAGTGTGAATGTTCCTTTCGAGTAACAAAATGCATATCTGTATATATATACATATACGTATGCGTATGCGCATGCGTACGCGTACACATTCATATATATATATATATATATATATATATATATATATATATATATATATACACACACATATATACACATATATATACATATATACATACATATATACATATATATACACATATATACATATATACATATATACACATATATACACATATATACACATATATACATATATATGTATATGAATGTGTACGCATACATACATGTATATATATTTCAGGAACACGCTTATTTTTATATTTATTAATTTGCTTATATATTTATTTATGGATTAATTTATTTATTAATTAACTTATTTATTACCTATCTATTTATACGCATACGCATATGTATATATATATATTCCAGAAACACGCTTATTTATATATGTATTAATTTTTTTTATATATTTATTTATGTGTGAATTTATTTATTACCTATCTATTTATACGCATACGCATATGTATATATATTTCAGAAACACACTTCTTTATATATTTATTAATTTGTTACTATATTTATTTATGTATGAATTTATTTATTAATTAACTTATTTCTTACCTATCTATTTATGTCTAAATGTATTTTCCTGTGTCTGTATTCTCAGCCTCTTGCTACTGTGACAATGAAATTTCCCGAATACGGGATGAATAAACTTATCCAATCCAATCCAATTAAACGATTAAAAAAAACATACAAACAAAACGTTGCACATATTTAATCACATAGGACGCACTTAAGTCAAAAATTGTCCCCAAAGTGGACGGGGGGGCCCAATCAGTTGGTGCCCCTTTTGTATGCACTAAATTCAAGATTGTGTAGATGTCGCTGTATGACGCCGACAGCTTGACGGTCTGAGTACATTGCTTGCTAACGCGCTATATTTATATTGTGAAAAGGCAGATATGACTAACACGCGTGCGTGCGCATATCATGCTTAAAGCATGACAACATTAGCAATCGATTATGACGTTTTTGTCTGCTACCAGTAACCGAGATGATCCGGATTAGAGCCAAAATGGCTAAAACGAGATCGCTTTTACAAAAAAAACGTACTTTTTATAAAACATTTATTTCCCGTACACAATTTGAAATGATCAAAAAAAACGTATACAATGCAGCTAAGATGTATAAATTGACAGGTATGAGAATAGAACACGTAGTCACAGCATTTTCACCCAAAAAAGAACAGCTCGCAAACCTGTTTTTAAGCGCTAGTGAAACCAGCCGGCAGTGGTGCAAAGTGGGTCATGTTACGTCGTTACACGAGGTGTGAAAAGCCCATTAGCGCCAGCGACAGAGTTCAACGCAGGTGAAGGCCGTCACGTGGCCTATCGCCACGCTCCGGGCCTTTATTTTGTTATCCTTGACGAGAGAGGCGGCACGCGCTAGCACACAAGTCAGCCTGAAAGCGACACGGGGTCAACGAGGTCGAACGCACCACTCTTAACTCAGTTCACCTCCGACCTGCTTTGCTTCCAGAAGGACGGGTCAAGTCATTTTTAGGCGTTGTTGCTGCTCTGGGAGGACGCCGTGACAGGCTACAGCTACGCTAACGGGGTGGGGAGGGGGTTTTGATAGCACACTCTGTGAACTCTCTATTTTTGGGTCATGAGACTCCGTGAACTGATTCAACCCAAGCGGCAATAAAGACAAGCACTTGGTTGGAAAATGGAAAATAAATATACAGTACTCGCTTTACTAGGTAGTTTGCTGTTAATAAGTTGGAACAGACCTCATTGTTATCGCTAACTTATGCTAATGTAGCGCCGTAGTCAGTACAGTGGTACCTCGTCATACGACCGCTCGTCATACAAAATTCTCGTCTTACGGCGGAAATTTCGATCGAATAATTCGCCCGTCATGCGATCAAAATTTCGTGATGCGACCAAGCCAGGTCTTTTTTGCATATCTTTCGTGTATAACAATATTTACGAGCACGGAACGATTAATTCAGACGAGTTTCTCCTAAGACCAGGAAACGCACAACGCGCATGCGCGGGCAAACAGAGGGCTTTCTGGGTAATGAAGTATACTCGTGCACACAACACCCATAGGCAATGGCAACCTTTCTCAGAATAAAACTTCATTACCCACAATCAATACGTGGGTAAGCTCAACTATTGTATTTCCTGTTATTCTTTCTAAGGAAAGAAGCTCCCGCGATCGTTCTTTAAAGACTATTTCTCGTTGGCAAGTGGTCGTGCGTTATCCTATTGTGAGGACATTTGTGTGCATTATTTTGGGAATATTTTGAAGGCAATACAACAGCAAACAGTCCATCGATAGCGAACGTGAGGGTGGAGGCGTGGCAAACCGCCAACCCGGCCAGAACGAAGGTAACAAAAGATTACAACAAAATTAGAATTCAGTTTTGTGTAAAGTTACATTAAACGTATGTTTGAGTGTCTGTATATATTAATCCAAGTTCATTTAAATTTGTTTGTTCGGTTTACGAGTGTGTTGTCGTGGAATACCGTATTTTCTCGCATATAAGCCGCCCCTGCGTATAAACCGTACCCTTAAAATGGCCTTAAAATCGTTTAATTTTACAATTTCTCGCGTATAAGCCGCCCCCTGATTCACAATTTTGACCTCCATATTCATGGTTTTAATAGGGAGAAGAAATGTGTTACTTTGAAGGGAGAATCTAGAGAAAAATCATCACAAATTGTATTTTGGATAGCTCTCGGCTAATCAAAATTCAAGCATTAATGGAGATGTACACTCTTATTACTGCATGAGATCTTCTCTAATCGGAACGTTAGACCCTCCCACCATATGTTATCCATCGCTGTGAGCTATCGGATCCAACGTAGCTGTTTACAAAAGCAACATTTTGGGGCCCTCCGACTTGAAAACTGCTACGTTTACTTTGGCGATGTGGCTTTCACGGACATGCGGCGTCGGAATTTCAAAAGGTGACTGGACTTTTGGAAACGTGGAAGAAAGCAGCAGCAAAGTGCGCCATTTTTTTTTTACAGTTTGGACTTTTAAGGTGAACTTTAAGCGAAACAATTTGAGTGTTCACAAGTGAGCCAAACTCCGAGATCAGATCTGATCTGCAGCATGGAGACAGCCTACGTCACCCCTTCCTCCTCCCATATTCCGATTCAGCACCCCCCACGCCCCCTCTGGTGTCCATTTGGGATGACAACGTTGCAAATTTGTTTCCGAGCATAAAACCAAAGGACCCAGGCATATATATTTGTTTTTTTTCATCTTGTTTTTAGCCCCGATGACAAAGCCCGGAGACCCGGTTAGAGTGGGTGGCGGAGTTTGGAAACAGCTGACATGGCTCAAGCAAACATCCCAAAAAAAAATGTTGATCCCAGCAGAGATTTAAGGTCAAGCAGGTCCAATAAATCACAAAATGCACACTGAGCTCTTCTGTTGTGTCGTAAGAAAGTATGGCAGGGAGTCATGATGGACAACATGGACGGTCTCACGGTACGATAAGCATACCGGAAAAAAAACAATAGGAAGAAGTGGAAGTTTCTGCGTATTTACCGTATTTTCTCGCATATAAGCCGCACCCTTAAAATGGCCTTAAAATTGTTGAATTTTACAATTTCTCGCGTATAAGCCGCCCCCTGATTCACAATTTTCACCTCCATATTCATGGTTTTAATAGGGAGTACTTTAATAATGTTACTTTGAAGGTAAAATTTTGGGGAAAAATCATCGCACGTTGTATTTCTAAGATACTGTAGAAATCGATTGCTGGATTTCACATTATTTGGGTCAATATCATAAGGAAGTTAAATTTAAAAAGGAAGTCATGTGATCAGTACAACCAGGAAGTGTGTCCGTAGCGGTCTGGTTTGTCATTCCTAGGTAAGATGGCGGCGCCCTGAGCCAGCAATGACAGGCACAAGTAAGTTTTTACACATTTTATGCAAGATACGGTTTATGTTTTTTCTTGAATTTCATTCATAGACGTCAAAATAAATTTAGTTCAGCGTTTCATCTGTTTATCTCTTCTCTATTTTGAAATAAATGACCGTATCGCCCGCAATATCTTGCATTATCGCGTTTGGTGCATTCCAAATCTAATTTGTGCGCATATAAGCCGTACACTCGATTCAGTCATCATTTTTTGGAGCGACAAATACAGCGTATATGCGAAAAAATACGGTATTAAATAAGAATATCGATGAACCATGGCGTAATGCTTCATACTGACTCTTAAACGGACTATTTGCAACAATCTCTGGAACTGTCTCACACAGATATATATGTGGCCCTCTGATTGTTAAAACACACACACACACACACACACACAGTATGGAGCTTTTGGAGTGTGGAATCTAATGCGGTGCAGCGCTGGCAGCCGTTAGCGACTGCTAATGAAGTTATTAGTGATATTCATGCAGGCCTCAAACTTCCATTAGCCAGCTGCTGGATTGCCTCAACTTTTGGCAGTTTGGTAGTTGACGAAGCCAAAGAGGCTGCCTTGGACGCTTCATTTTTTGGACTTCCACTACAGTCCAGCTACATCGGTTTAAATTCATGGATTTTATTTTTAGTTTTTTCAGGGGGGAGAACTGAGGGATATGAGCTATTTTTTAATCTCAACATATTAGCTAACTCTTGAAAAAAGGGTATATACATGAGACTATATGACAAAATCATTTGAACTCACTTTGCAGAAGTACAATATTAGCATTATTAGCAAGAATATTGCATTTAGCTCCAATAAAGAGCACATAAAAATACTGTATATTGCTTACAGTTGTATTTCATGTTAATTTTCAACATATTTTTAAATAGTAAGTGTTTTATGTGTGTTTTTATAGTGGGATTTGACTGCAAGATTTTGTTGAACAAAACCCATTCAAAATATTTAGGTTATTTTTAGGGGTGCGAGGAATTTATTCTAATCAATTTAATTGAAATTTGGAGAAATATGGATAAAAACAGGGGTGTTTTGAGATACGAGTTAGTCAGTGAATTTAATTTCTCATGGCCAGACACATGAAAAAATGTTATTATTAGTATACATTTTTTGTTTTAAAAATATTATGGAAGAAATGTTCATCAGAAAATGTGGGAGGTCTTTTTGAAGAATTAATTTATATCTAAACATTTTATTACTAACACACCCAAACTCCTAATTCTAATCATTTGCTTACAAATAATGACTTTGTTGGGCTCTACTTACGTACTTGACTGAACTTCAACTGCAAGGAAGCTATTCTTGTCCAACAGCGTCTTCTGCTGGCCAGAAGAGGAACAACAGAGCGTTTAACCTACGGGACATATTGAGGGTTAAGACAAAGTATACAAGTTATTAGAGCTCAGCTATTCTTGCCTTAGCACTTTATATTAACATATGTTCGTAATTATGAAGGTGTTAAGCACGTAAAATTCAAGGAAAATTAAAAAAATCCGGAATACGAGGGACTTAAAAAAAAAGAAAAATCTAAATAATCTTTAGGAACCTTTGTCGCCATCCAGTGGAAATGTTTTGCTATTGCATTTGCTTAGCGGATGGCATGATTTGAACGATCAACTAATTGTTGGAACTTGGTAACAAAGTACAATAAAAAAGTGACAGCAAATTCACATTGCAATTAAGATTTTTAAAAATATTTTTAACAATTAAGTCAATAAAATAAACAAATCACAATCAACTCTCACACCCAAAGGAAATTAGTACACTCTTAAATATTGTATTTTCTAGACCACATGTGTCAAAGTGGCGGCCCGGGGGCCAAATCTGGCCCACCGCATCATTATGTGTGGCCCGGGAAAGTAAATCATGAGTGCCGACTTTCTGTTTTAGGATCAAATTAAAATGAAGAGTATAGATGTATATTGCATTTCCTGATTGTCCCCCTTTTAAATCAATCATTGTCATTTTTTTATCCATTTTTTTGTGTTTTTAGTTCAAAAATCATTTTGTAAAATCTAAAAATATATATTTAAAAAAGCTAAAATAAACATTGTTTTAGATCTATAAAAAACTGAATATTCAGGGCTTTTAATCCAGTTCTTTTAATCCATTTATTAAAAAAATCTAAATATTATATCTAAAATGGTCCGGCCCACTTAAGTGCAACTTATATTTTTTTATCACTGACCTATTTATTTGGGCTATAGTTATCAAAAAATCTGTAAATGCTTTTTAAAAAAAACTCTTCTTTGTGTATTCTTTAGCTGGACTTTTACTCAGATGCGACTTATAGTCCGAAAAATACGGTATTTCTGATTGAAAGCTGTTCGAGTGCTGTTTTTTTTTTCAAAGAAAACCAAACTTTGGCAGTTCCTCTTCTAGCTAGCATGTTTGGCTAGCTTGTTTGGCTAGCTTGCGCCCAGGCCTCACGTGAGCTTATGCAAGGCGTTCGCATGGTCGCACCTCATTGGTCACGGCGCACGCGCTAACGTTCCGCACATCATCGCGTCCATGGCCTCTTGATGACATCAGTCAAGTGTGAGTTTTGCGAAACGGCGCCGGGCGCCAAACTCCCATCGCCCGCGCATTCGTCGCCGTCGTACGGCGGCGTAAATCGCTCAATTCGCCTTGATTTATCTGTCAGACGGCGAACGGCGCCAGGCCCGCGCACGCTCGGGAGCCGTTATTCTCGGCGAAGCGGGAACCGAGACAAAAGACGGGTGGGCGGGTTGTTGGTTTCGCGCCGCCGCCGACTGAACGCGACGACGCGTTGTCCGCGTCTGCCAAACGAGGCTTCGCAGAAAATTCCGCGGCGTTCCGGTAAGCGTTTCCTGGCCTTAACGGGAAGTCTGCCTTTGGGGGTGCAAGATTACAACCTTTGCGATCGCGGCGGTCAATGGAAAAGTCTTAATACACTCACAGGCTGACCACTACTGGACGTAAAAATTGCTCCGTGGAGATAAAGGGGGCGGGTCATGTTGACCTAAAACAAATAAATTGTGTGACAGGCCAAAAAAATATAAAATTAAATTGAAAATACAGTCGTACAGTCGTAGATCTACTTATGAAATGAATTGGTTCTAGAGCTTTTTTCATAACTTGAAAATTTCGTAAGCAGAGGTGTACTTTATATGTAAATTGTCTAATTTTAATTAAAGCCTTTAAAATTGGTAAGTTTCCCAATTTTGTATGAATGATGTGAGGAAACATAAAAATGAGAAGAAAAACATGAATCAATAACTAAAGTGAGAATCAATGCATCCGCGGCAGTATTTTCAAAATAAAATAATGGATAAGGAAATGCATTGAATTTTGGGGGGGATTTTGTAAATTGGATCATTTTCGTATGTCGAGTCACTCATTTGCATATAAAAGATGTGCTTGTTTTAATAAATAAATAAATGTTTACTGTAATGTTTACTTAAGACGGTTAAGTTTTTACAAACTAGATGCGTGGATATATTTTCAAAATAACGGATAAGGAAATGCAGTTAATTTTGGATCTTTTTCGTATGTCGAGTCACTCATTTGCATATAAAATGTGCTTGTTTTAATTTAAAAAAAAGTTTACTGCAAAGTTTCCTTCAGACCGTTAAGTTTTCACAAAGATTCCAACTAGATGCGTGTATGTAGAATCAACAAAAGATCAATTTTGGATTCCGCCCCCAAAGATTAGTTAAAAACAGCCATCTGAAGTAAAACAACATACATTTCCCCCCCAAAAAATGTCAAATAGCATCACAATCATGAACAATTTTACCGTCCACAAGACAAACAAGAGTTATGTAGGCCATTCGGCGGCCTCCCCTGACACTGTCATCGCGCCGCTGTGAGAATTTGGACTCCTCCGTGTTTGCGGCGTTAAAGCGGATCGTATTTGCGCGTTTATTGATTACAAGTGGCAGTTGTGATCTGGGAAAATGGAGAGTCTTTCAAACATCCCCCATGAAATGTCTTTTATGTGACAATTAATGACATTCCACGCTTACAATGGCCTCTCATCGTACGCAGATGTGGCCTTTTATTTGCCGTCCAAATACCAAAAGGCGGCCTTTTAATTTAGGGAATGCGTGCCGTAAAATAAATAAAGGGTCAATAAAGTATTAAACCGCAGCGTGATTAAAAGTCCCGGGACGGCTTTTAAGTTTTTGACACTTTTTGGGGTTTGAAGCGGCGGAAAATATCAGCGTCATGTTGGCGTGGATGGCACGAGCCAAAATGGCGGACGCCTCTCACCAGCTGCTGGCAAACGGATCGTTACCCAGAAGGCACGGGGAAGAAAATGTGCGTGAGATGGAAGTCGTGTGGTGAACGTTGGTTTGGACCGCGGAAAAGACTGGAAATGTTTGTTTTTGTCTCCAAAATGGCGCCCAAACAAGGTTTACGGAAGAGTCAAAATGTTGAAAAAGCAGGGAGTTGTCACAAATTGACCGTATTAGTTGGACTATAAGTCGCACCAGAAAATATAGAGAAGTCACACTGGAGTATGTCAATTTTTTTTGTCTGATCTGAAGTACAAACATACTTTAAAGTATTTTTTTTAAATATAATTTATTCTTTTTTATAATGAGGCCTCATGAATGAGTGTGTTTTTAAAGAGAGAGTAAAAATAAGAGAAATATGAAACGAGGCAAAAAGCCACAGTAAAAAACTAAAAATGATAAGCGAAGAGTTTGGCCAGGAGCCACATGCGGCTCGAGAGCCACGGGTTTTGCCACTCCTGATATAGCATGAAAAAAAACCAGACTTTTGGTGGTTAGAGAATAAAAAAACATAAGCTGCACTTGAGAATTTGTCACAGGCCTGGCCAAACAGCGGAAAAAAGTGAGCATTATAGTCCGGTTAATACAGTACTTCAAAGTGTGTTTTTGCCAAACTATAGCAAGAATCTAAAACATGTGTCAAAGTGGCGGCCCGGGGGCCAAATCTGGCCTGCCCCATCATTTTGTGTGGCCCGGGAAAGTAAATGATGAGTGCCGACTTTCTGTTTTAGGATCAAATTCAAATGAAGAGTATAGATGTATATTACATTTCCTGATTTTCCCCCTTTTAAATCAATAATTGTCATTTTTTTATCCATTTTTTCTGTGTTTTTAGTTCAAAAATCATTTTGTAAAATCTAAAAATATATATAAAAAGCTAAAATAAACATTGTTTTAGATCTATAAAAAACGGAATATTCAGGGATTTTAATCCAGTTCTTTTAATCGATTTATGAAAAAAAAATCTAAATATTATATCTAAAATGGTCCGGCCCGCGTGAAATCAAGTTGACGTTAAAGCGGCCCGCGAACCAACCCGAAAAGATCTCCTTCCGCCATGGTGTGTCACGGGGGGCGGGGTCTACGCACCGACAAACCGCAGCGAGTCCGGCGCTCGGGAGTTGAAATAACAGTCACTTTGCACAGGAAGCCATTGCTCACTGGGATGCTTCAGTGCTCAGACACAACAAAGTGGCCTTTTACACACACACACGTGCGCATGCGGGGGTTAACGGGAGGTCGAAAGTTGAAATGGTGTGTGTGTGTCCCAGACAGTGTGTGTGCGCGTGTGTGTGTGTGTGTGTGTGTGTGTGTGTGTGTGTGGACAAAGTGACATCTTGAGAATGGCCTTCATTGGTGAATTGTGGGAAACAACGGGAACAAAACGATGACCGGGCAACATCTCATCTCATTTTCTGAACCATTAGGGTCGCGGGGGGTGCTGAAGCCTATCCCAGCTGACTTCGGGGGACACCCTGAATCAGTGGCCAGCCAATCGTAGGGCAGAAGGAGACAAACAACCATTCACGCTCACACTCATACACAGGGTCAATTTAGCTTGTTAGCTAGCTAGCCTAGCATGCATGTTTTTGGAATGTGGGAGGAAAATTGAGTACCCAGAGAAAACCCACGCAGGCCCGGGGGAGAACATGCAAACTCCACACAGATGGACATGACCTGGATTTGAACCCAGGACCCCAGAGCTGTGAGGCCAATGTGCTAACCACTTAACCACCAGGCCGCGACCTGGCAACATGTGTTTTTCCGATCATGCTGATCGATCGATCATTTTTGGACATTGAAATGAGAACAAATGTTATGCAATTATTAATTTAAAAGGGGAAACAGAGCATGAATGGTTGTTTGTCTCCTCATGCCATGTGATTGGCTGGCCAGCGATTCAGGGTGTCCCTCAAAAGTCAGCTGGGATAGGCTCCAGCACCCCCCATGACGCTTGTGCTAATAAAGCAGTTCAGAAAATGAATGAATGATCGCAAATTGACCGAAAATGAGAGAAAAGTCGCCACCGTGCTGTGGTTGATACACTTTACCCAGAAATTAAATCCATAAAATATCCCAAACAAACGCATGTAATGACACCCGCATACTTGTCAAAATGTCCCGTTACCCAATCTTGCCGGATTTACGATTCTCATGTATTTTGGAGGCTATCTACCCAACACGGCGACGATACAAAAGCTCGACGCAGAAGTAAAGCTTTGGCATTTTGTCAACGTTTCGGGTTCGGCTCCATTCTGTATGGGCGCAACAATCCCATTGGTGCGGAAGGATATTTAATCTGGGGGCGCTGGAGGCTGCCGAGGCCAAAGGTCCGCTTGCTTTGTCATCCTTAGCTCAGCCTCCGAGCACTTCAAGAACCTTCCTGACCTGATTGGAGATGTCAGCTTAGTGTCGCGTAGTCAGACGGGCAAACAAGCACCGTGTGTGTGTGTGTGTGTGTGTGTAAGTGTGTGTGTGTGTCTTTGTAACAGATCCATCCTTTGTGAGTGTGAGGCCTCTGCAGGGTTCAATGTGTGTCTGACACAACAAAGAGAAGCAGTGTTTGAAAAGCGCAGTCCCAACCTGAGACTCCCAGGTAAGTCCGGTAAGCCCCTCCCCCATCGAGACCTTCAACTTGAGACCACCTGAGCATGCACAAAACACCATAGCTGTCAACTTGGACTTTTTTTTTCTTCGCGTATTTGATACTTTTTTGATTATTTCAAATGGTGTACACCACAGGTGTCAAAGTGGCGGCCCGGGGGCCAAATCTGGCCCGCCGCATCATTTTGTGCGGCCCGAGAAAGTAAATCATGAGTGCCGACTTTCTGTTTTAGGATCAAATTCAAATGAAGAGTATAGATGTATATTCAATTTCCAGATTTTCACCCTTTTAAATCAATAATTGCCATTTTTAATCCATTTTTTCTGTGTTTTTAGTTCAAAAATCATTTTGTAAAATCTAAAAATATATATAAAAAGCTAAAATAAACATTGTTTTAGATCTATAAAAACTGAATATTCAGGGCTTTTAATACAGTTCTTTTAATCCATTTATATAAAAAAAATCTAAATATTATATTTAAAATGGTCCGGCCCACATGAAACCAAGTTGACATTAATGCGGCCTGCGAACCAACCCGAGTCTGACACCCTTGCTGTACACGGTATACAGTCTTCCCTCAAATATCGCTACTTCACTTATTCACTTCTTCGATTTTTTTTCCTATTAATTATTATTATCACATTTTTTAAACTTTATAAAAATGTAAAAATCCACGCTGAAACTCGCAAGCGGAAGCCACTCCCCTGTCTTCCACTTGCTACTACCCAGCACTACTTCGCAATTTTTCGTTTATCTGGTCTACATTAACCGCGATATTCGAGGGTTTACTGTAACAACTTTTGTACGGGATTTTTTAAGTATGTTTTTTTGTAAAACCGATCTCGTATTACCCATTTGGGCTCTAATCCGGATTGTCTCGGTCACTGGTAGCGGACAAAAACATCATCGCCGACTGCTATTAATTTGTATATTTCACTATATAAATACTATAGCACGTCAGCAAGCAATGTACCCAGACAGTCAAGCTGTCAGCGTCAAACAGTGACATCTACAGAATCTTGAATTTAGTGTCGCACCAACTAGTTGGGCACCCTATCCACTTTGGGGAAAAATTATGGACTTTTAAGTGCGCCCTGTGTGAGTAAATAAGCATTTTTATGTTTTATTATTAATAATATATTAAGTGGAGTTGCAATCATTAACAAGGGGAGCAATTGAACCAGGTTGCCAGATATGAAACATACCATGATAAAGTTAAGACAATTTGTTGAAATGGTCACTCACAGAAAAGCAATTTTAAGGACTGAAGAACGTAAGGACTTCATTTAAGGCAAGTTCCAGTTCTGGAGATTTTCCAGTCCTCCAGGTCAAGGTCGTCCTCAAGTTTGAATGAAGGTGTTCGTTCACCCTTCATATGAACCACCAGGCCAACCACGGCTTCCCGCGGTTTGACATTTTTGTCAACGGTGCACATCGTGTCTGCGGACAGAAGCGTTGGATTCACACGGGAGCACATCAAAGAGAACATGTTGCCATTTTTGGACTTTGGGGTCTTGGGAGGGGATGGAAACCTCAGGATTGAGGTTTTCACAAAACTTAGCCACACAGACGGCCATTATCAGAATCACCCCAAAGCCACGGGCACTTTTGGAGACGAGCCGGTTCACACCAAGGACAACCGAGAGGAATGCAGTCACCTCTAGATCCCGTAGACCAGATTAACCTAGAACAAGGGTGCCCAACTCCAGTCCTGGAGGACCCCGATCCAATTTTTCATATTTCATGAATCAAATCGAGCTTGAGAACCATCCGGATTATTTGATTCAGGTGTTCTGGTGGAAGTAAACATGGATAAAAGACTAGATAGGGGTCCTTAAGGACCAGAATTTGGCAGTCCTGATCTGGAACCAGCACCTCATTCGCTCCCTAAGAAGAAAATACAATCACTCCAGGTTAGCAAAATCCAGATTCTGAACAGATTGAACTATTGGCTTGAAAACGTTGGACGAGAAATTCAAGTATTGACATCATCGGTGTCAAACTTGCAGCCCGCGGGCCAGAAGCGGCCCACTAGGGGGCGATCTGCCTGACTTTGTAGCCCATTTTATACTGCACATGCAGATTAAAAGGCTTTTAAAGGCTGTAAAAGTCGAATTTAGGGAGTTCTGTGATTAAGTGGGCTCAATGTTTTAGCTGTCAATGGCAGCCAATGAGTGACCAAGGAACCTTAAAATACCCCAAAACCAACAGGAAGTCACCTGGAAATGTCCAAAAACCAACAGGAACTGACAAACGAACAATAAGCAGCCTGGAAATGACCCCACATTTACAGAAATTGACAAAAAAAATGTAGTCCCTGCCTGCCATTGACAACAATAGAAGTCCAATTCACTTCAACTGTCTGCTAATGCTAATCTTTCAGTGCCATTGACAGTGCTAGTGCCACCATTGGCGGCCATTATGTTATCTTTTTATGGCCAAAAATGAACTGGTCCAAGTTTGCCACCCAAGAACGGCGTGAAACTAAGAACGCAGTCTAAACAGGAAGTTGGAGGCATGACCCGTCCTCACATCTCTCTCCACCGAGATCATCTCATTCAAAGGGAAGGCGTGGCCCTAACGAGCTGTTTTGCCCCAAGACGAGCCAACGATTGATTGGTATGCAAGACGGCCATTGCAGGTAACAACACCCCCGATGTTGACCCACAACATCGGGGGATTCCACACCTGAAAATTCGTAGCCAAGAAGCCTTTTAAGAGGAAAGATGAAATGTCCGCAATCTGTTTTACTATGTTAAAATCAAAATGAGGAGGTGGATTAAGTCCCCAAAAATGACTGCTAGGACTGGACGCTGGGAAGCGACTGGTCAGGCTGAGGTTAGAAAAAGCGTCCTGTCAAAATGCCAAGAGACTGTATGTGACTAAGTTCTTCATTCATTCATTTTCTGCACCGCTTATTCTCACGAGGGTCGCGGGGGGTGCCGGAGCTTATCCCAGCTGACTTCAGGCATGAAGCAGGGGACACCCTGAGTTGGTGGGAGCCAATCGCAGCGCACGAGGAGAGAAAGGACAACCAATCATAGCTAGGTTTAGGCCATTTAGCGTGTTCAAACAGCTAGCCTAGCATGCACGTTTTGGCCATGTGGTAGGAAACTGGAGTACCCGGAGAAAACCCACGCAAGTCCGGGGAGAACATGCAATCTCCACAAAGTGAGGAGCTATCTGGGGGATCGAACCCACAACCCCAGAACTGCGAGCTCAATGCACGAACCACTTCACCAACGAACCGCCACTATCCTTTTTAGTTCAGAAAAAAAACAGAACTGGAGTACCTGGAGAAAACCCACGCACACCTGGGGAGAACAAGCAAACTCCACACAGTGAGGAGCCATCTGGGATCGAACCCATGACCACAGGTCTGCGAGCCCAATGCACAAACCACTCTACCAACAAAACACCACTATTTTTTTTAGTTCAGAAAAAAACAGAACTGCAGTACCAGTACCCAGAGAAAACCCACGCAAGCCCAGGGAGAACAAGCAAACTCCACACAGTGAGGAGCCATTTGGGGGATCGAACCCACGACCCCACAAGCCGAATGCACAAACCACTTTCCAACGAACCACCACTTTTTTTTTAGTTCAGGAAAAAAACTGTATATGAAGGAACTACCCAGAGAAAACCACGCAAGCCCGGGGGAGAAAAAGCAAACTCCACACTGAGGACCCATCTGGGGATCGAACCCACGACCACAGGTCTGCAAGCCCAATGCACAAACCACTTTCCAACGAATCACAACAAATTTTTTTAGGTCAGGAAAAAAAATGGATATGTAGCAACTAAAATATCAAGTCAAACTCATAAAATAGCCATTTTGAAAACTCAAAAGTATAAATAATTAAGTGAGATGCAGTAGTAATGTTAATCCTATTTGTTGCTATTTTGTTAGCATCAAGCTAGGCCAACCCAAAAATCCACATGCTAACACGACTTCCCCATTAGCCATTGCATTTTGTTAGCGCAGCAGAAAAAGCACAAATCCCACAAATACGCCATTTTGGCTCTCCCGGGATCCATCTCGCATACCCCTAAAAATATTTCATAAATGCCGACCGTCGTCATCGTTCATACCACGTGTCGATTAAAACACCATTGTTTCTCAGCGTTCACACATGACGAAAATAATGAAGCCTCACAATAAAAAAAATTAAAAAAATGTTTCCGCCATTGTTAACTTCATTTGTGGTGGCCATTTTCGAGCCAGCGAGCCTGGAAATAAATCAGCCCCGATGATGGCGTTCATGCCGAAAATATTCCCAAAGCGTTTGGCACTTCATATCTCTGCATATTGAATCCATCCCTCCTGTTTTTCCTCGCCGCTCATGGTTTTTCTCGTCTATCAAAGGATGTTTTGCATGTTAGCTTGCGGTTTTCCTTGCAGGTTTTGGCCCCGGTCGCCACGTTTCTCAGCCGTGTCAAACCGTGCGACGTTTTAAAAGCCAGCCACCCGGTCGCCGACGTCTCGCCGCGAACAAAAACGGTCACGGGATTGATTCCTCGCCGCTATTTTTCACCCCGGGCCGAAATTAGCTCAGACGATGATCCGTCAAATGGTATTAACACGCGGGCCGGCGTTTTTGGTGTAATCCAATGCTTGTTTTAGCTCTCGGGGGCGTTCTCCGGGCAGAGCATATAGATATTAAAAATGATGGAAATCTTAAATTGTATTCCAGACCTGCTCTCATCAGCTGCGTTTTGGAATTTGGCAAAATGGAAGCCAAGAACGGAATATGAATGGCGGTATGGCAATCTTGATCTGCGGTCCATTATCACATACCTGGCAACTTATCATTTTTTTCCCGTATTTTATATGTTTTTTTTATTATTTCCAATTGTGTACTCTGTGTAACAACTTTTGTATGAGAAAAAATACTTCTTTTTTTAATTATAGTATTTTGCTGTTTAATATACCCGCGTTAATATACCGGGTATATTAAAGAGCAGGGGTATATTAAATGGCGCACAAATGGGAAGGTACGATCCACTACGCACACTTTATGCCGTGACGGGGTGCATCAATGTTTTGCAGACTTAAAACTACTTACTGCTCAGGTAAAAACTAATGACTAAAGTCTGACTTGGAATTTTAATGAACTTCAGTATCTCTAATGATGCCCCCATGAACACCATACAAATCTTGCCCAAAAAGCTGAGTTGCCGTTTAATATACTACTGGTTCCACTACTGGTTCCACTACTGGTACTACTACTGCAACAAGTACTACTACTGCAACAAGTACTACTATTACTACTACTACTACTACTATTACTACAAGGACTACTACTGCAACAAGTACTACTACTGCAACAAGTACTACTATTACTACTACTACTACTACTATTACTACAAGGACTACTACTATTACTACTACTACTACTACTATTACTACAAGGACTACTACTATTACTACTACTACTACTATTACTACAAGGACTACTACTACTATTACTACTACTACTATTACTACAAGGACTACTACTATTACTACTACTACTATTACTACAAGGACTACTACTACTACTATTACTACAAGGACTACTACTACTACTACAAGGACTACTACTATTACTACTACTACTACTACAAGGACTACTACTATTACTACTACTACTACTTCTACAAGCACTACTACTATTACTACTACTACAAGGACTACTACTATTACTACTACAAGGACTACTACTATTACTACTACTACAAGGACTACTACTATTACTACTAAATGCGAGCTGTTTGAGGTAGGCGCAGTGCAAACACAGACAGCGCACAGCACCCTTTGTGCGAGGGCGTACAATGTGGCCGCCACTCGCACGGTAAACACTCCCAGCTGGTCAGAGCCGGGGTGTGTTTGTGCGTCTGCGCAAAGTGTCCGCGGGTCGGTGAGCGCTCGCTCGTGGTCAGGTGCAAATATGAGGGGGTGCCGTGCCTTGAGTCAACGCTCCGTGTTGGCCTTTCACAAGTGTGTCAACTTCAATGTCAAAGCAATGCATTTGATGTGTCCGCAAAGTTTGGCCTGAAAGGGGATGAAAGTTAATGGCTAATTGTGTTGCAATTCTTTTTCAGCAACGCTAGGCAAATGAATTAGTCAGAGGAGAGCTTTAGATAGGCCGTAGTTGTCGGGATTTTTGGGGAAAAAAATTATCATTTAGAGGTTATCGTGGTTCATTTAGAGCAGACATGGACGCGATAACTGAAAAATCGGGAAGTAGGGTCACCCCTATTATAACTGGTACCTTTATTTTCTTCAGTGATGTGTCCTTGTAGAAAGAGTGGCTTCCGTTGACGAGTTTCAGCGTGGATTTTCACAATTTTATGAACTGAAAATAAATAAAAAGTGAATAATTAATAGCAGAAAAAAATTGTGAAGAAGTGAATTTGTGATAAGTAAAATCGCAATAATCGAGGGAAGACTGTAGTGATGTTATGATGCAATACTACATATGGGATTGGCGCTAGATCTGATCGGCCATTTTTGGGGCATCAGGATTGGTCATGAGCTTGGCACTGTCCCAATATTTATGAATTTTCCAATGCCATCACTGTGAATGTTTTTTTTTTAATTCTAATTCCTTGGCTATTTTTATTTATTTTTGCAAAACTGTATTTGGCTTGTATTTGGAGTTGTGATTTAGTATTGATAATGTATGTATTTTCTTTTTTTTTGTTGCTTTTTTTTCATGGTCTATTTAAATCAAGGGTGTCAGACTCAGGTTGGTTCGTGGGCCGCTTTAACGTCAACTTGATTTCACGTGGGCCGGACCATTTTAGATATAATATTTAGATTTGTTTTTATTATAAATGGATTAAAAGAACTATATCTTGGCACGAGGCTATAGGCTGAAGTTCGATTTATTAATTAAAAGTTTGAGGATTTAATACACTTAATTAAATTAAAGTTCTCCAATATGATACATTTTTGGGCTCACAATAATATACAAATTGTGCCATAAGCATTAGGTGTGACATGCTAACTAGCTAGCGGCGTGATTAGCACATTAGCCTCACAGTTCTGAGATCAAGAGTTCAGTCGCATGCATGTTTGTTGGTCTCAATATGAATTGGAATTGGCTGGCTCCTGATTCAGGGAGTACCTTGCCTCCAGCACCCTCGCAACCCTCGTGGGGATCAAACAATAAAGAGATGAATGTCAAAGAATCAACAGTGACAAAAGAGTGAGCGCTCAATTGTGACATACGGATGAAACCGCACTCATTCTGCTAACAAAACTAGGATCTGGCTATTAGCTAACAAAACTTCATCCATGTGACTCTTGTGAGGATCAAAAAATGAATAGATGAATGCTAACTAGCTAAAGCATGAACCTAGACGAAAAAAAATGAACGCTCAATTCTAACATACGGATAATGACCCACTCGTACCGCTAACAAAACTAGCATCTGGCTATTAGCTAACAAAACTTCATCCATGTGACTCTTGTGAGGATCAAAAAAATGAATAGATGAATGCTAACTAGCTAAAGCATGAACCTAGACGAGAAAAAATGAACGCTCAATTCTAACATACGGCTAATAACCCACTCGGACCGCTAACAAAACTAGCATCTGGCTATTAGCTAACAAAACTGCACCCATGTGACTCTTGTGAGGATCAAACAATGAATAGATGAATGCTAACTAGCTAAAGCATGAACCTAGACAAAAAAATGAATGCTCAATTCTAACATACAGATAATAACCCACTTACACCGCTAACAAAACTAGCATCTGGCTATGAACTAATAAAACTCCACATGAAGATTTTCTGGGGATTAAAGTTTAAATCACAAACCACAACCTCTTCAATTTAATCCAGCAAAGCACATTCAAATAACATTTACTTCTCAATTTGTTTTTCTCACACGGCCCAAAAAAATGTCATTTCTATTCCTTAAAATGGATTAAAGATGAGTTATGATTATGCCTTTTAATAAGGGTGAGTCAAAGCACCACTGAATCACACATTTTGGGTTCGATAGCGGCGCTCCACTTTTAATTGGCACTCAGCGTTGGGATTAACCAACCACAACCACAGTCCGTTACCTAATGGTTGGACCCAGACACGCCGCCATCTGTCCATTGGTTAACAGGCTGCCATTTTCTCGGGCAAATTTCTCCGCCATTGCCATCCTGCCTACGCACGCCACGGTGGAAAGCGCGCCAGATTCCCTGTTCCAAATCATACAGAATCTGATGTAACGACATTCATCCGGCCATTTTCCATAGCGCTTCTTCTATTTCGAGTTTCGGGGAGCTGAATCGTCTTCCAATTTGCTCCGGGCAAAAAGCTGAAACGACAATATTATGCGGAAAATGCTTGATTTGACACATTTCAATTTCGTGTTGACGTGAGGATCTTTCTGTGGCACTCGATAATCGCTGGCCTTTTGGTTGGAGTGTGAAATAGTGAAACGTACATTTCGGGAAAATAAACAGCAGGTCAGAGTTCAGGACTGTATTTTACGGACTATAAGTCGCATTTTTTTAACATACTTGGTCGAGTGTGAATTATATATTTTTTCCTCTCTTAACACTGATAACCTGTTTTTTTTTACATCCATTCATTCATTTTCTGCACCGGTTATCTTCACAGGGTTCGCGGGGGGTGTTGGAGCCTATCCCAGTTGACTTTGATACATTTGACAGTTGACTAGCCTAGCATGCATGTTTTTGGGATGTTGGAGAAAACCGGAGTACCTGGAGAAAACCCATGCCCATCTGGAATTGAACCCTCGACCCCAGAATTGTGAGGCCGACGCGCTCACCACAAGGAAACGGACAAACAATCATAGCTAGGGTTAAGTCATTTAGAGTGTTCATCTAGCTAGCCTATCATGCATGTTTTTGGGATGTGGGAGAAAACCGGAGTACCTGGAGAAAACCCACGCCCATCTGGAATCGAACCCTCGACCCCAGAATTGTGAGGCCGACGCGCTCACCACAAGGAGACGGACAACCAATCATAGCTAGAGTTAGGCAATTTAGAGTGTTCAACCAGCTAGCCTAGCACGCATGTTTTTCTGATGTGGGAGGAAACCGGAGTACCTGGAAAAAAACCCACGTAAGCCCGGGAGAACATACAAACTCCACACAGTGAAGAGTCACCTGGGATCGAACCCTTGACCCCAGAACTGAGAGGCCAACACGCTAACCACTTGACCGCTGAGCCTATTACGTTTTTAGGTTACACTTATCCCAAAAAATGTTACATTACCAGGTGCTAATTTAGACTGTTGTTCTCCATTTAACAATTTTGACTGTAAAGTATGTTTCTTCTTAGTTTCTGATCAAATAAAAATATTTTTTGCCCTCACTAAAATGCAACGTGAATGCTTTTTTTTCCCCTTTTCATTGTGCGTTATTTGGCTGCTGCGCCTTATAGTCCGAAAAATACGTCAACCCAAATCATTCTGAGGGCCGGCGACCTCCTTCCAGATATTCCAGGCTCAAAAGGGCGCCGGAGTCAAACGCCAGCTACGATGTGGCGTCTGACTCGTTCGGACCGATACGTCCTTCCTGACCCAGATGCTTTCAGTCCTGCCACAGCTTTTTTAAATTAAATAAACAGCATGTCACAGGATCCTCCGCGTACCACCCAAGTGCTACAGTACAAGTGTGTGTATGTGTGTGTGTGTGTGTGTGTGTGAGTGTGTGTGTGTGTGTGTGTGCGTGTCGCCGTGTGTGTTCGCTCCTCATTTTGATTTGTGACTTTGTGCGTTTGCGTCCCGTTGGTGGGACGGCTGGGCGTGCGTGACCGTCTTTATGTTTGTGTTTGTGAGGACGGTCGGCAGCGCTGCCAATAGCAAGTGACAAATAACGCTCGGGGACGGACGCCAAATCCTTTGGTGTCAATCCAAGCTCGTCTTCACAAAACTACTCTATGACAGTGTTGTTCAAACTATTTAGAACAAGAACCATCTTTAAAATGATTGAGTTCCCTTAAAGTGCAATTATTATGACGATGATAGACCACGTAAACTGATTTCTTGATAAATGCATTTTCGATCATTGCTTCGGAGGTAGAAGGCGGCCCAGTGGCGGTCTCGCTGTTCTGGGGTTCTGGGTTCAAACCCAGGTGGGTCCTCACTGTGTAGAGTAAGGGTGTCAGACTCGGGTTGGTTCGCGGGCCGCTTTAATGTCAACTTGATTTCACGTGGGCCGGGCCATTTTAGATATAATATTTAGATATTTTTTTATAAATGGATTAAAAGAAGTGGATTAAAAGCCCTGAATATTCCGTTTTTTTTATAGATCTAAAACAATGTTTATTTGAGCTTTTTAAAAATATATATTTTAGATTTTACAAAATGATTTTTGAACGAAAAACACAGAAAAATGGATTTAAAAAACTACAATTATTGATTTAAAAGGGGGAAAAATCAGGAAATTTAATATATATACATCAATACTCTTCATTTCAATTTGATCTTAAAACAGAAAGTCGGCACTCATGATTTACTTTCCCGGGCCACACAAAATGATGCGGCGGGCCAGATTTAGCCCCCGGGCCGCCACTTTGACACATGGTGTAGAGTTTGCATTTTCTCCCTGGGGTGTGTGGGTTTTCTCTGGGTACTCGGGTTTCCTCCCACATCCCAAAAACATGCATGCTAGGCTAGCTGGTTGAGCACTCTAAATTGCGTAACCCTAGCTATGATTGGTTGTCCGTCTCCTTGTGGTGAGCGCCTCGGCCTCACAATTCTGGGATCGAGGGTTCAATTCCAGCTGGGTCCTAACTGCATGTTCACCCCGGGCTTGCATGGATTTTATCCAAGTACTCCAGTTTCCTCCCACATCACAAAAACATGCATGCTAGGCTAGCTGGTTGAACACTCTAAATTGCCTAACCCTAGCTATGATTGGTTGTCCTTTGTCTCCTTGTGCCTTGCGATTGGCTGACCCCCAATTCAGTGTGTCCCCCACCTGGTGCCTCTAGTTAGCTGGGATAGGCTCCAGCACCCCCACGACCATTGAGAATAAGCAGTTCAAACAATGAATGAATGAAACAAACATGCAAGAATGTATTGTCCCTAGACGTAAATACTATTATAAAACTGATCTAGGCTCTTACAAACTAAATTAGAACTATTTTAATTGTTTTTTGACTATAGTTAGACATCCTATCTATTGAAACTGGAGGCCGGCAGTGAATGAAAAGTCGTTCTAGGCTTAAACAAGACGTAAACCTCCATTAAAAGCAGGATGATTCAAACACATGGTGCGCTTCTCTGACGTGCAATTCCCACGCATTGCCAGCAGGGGGACTCTTGTGACGTTCCCATTGCACCCTCCAACTTAGTCCACATCTGCTCAGAATCCAACCACAATCAAGCCCGGGCGATGGGAACAAGACACCCCCCGATCCCCCCGAAATTGAATTTACGTCTCCTTGTGCGCCATTTCTCACCAATCAGCGTGACTGACACATCCTCAACGACCCCTCCCGCATATCTGACGCCAGTTCAGCGTTCTTCTCATTACCATTAGTCATTACTATTAACCCACCACATTCCACTTGCGCCTTAGCTCCCAAAAAACCCGCAAAAAAGCGACCATCAAAGCCCCCCTCCCCTCTTTGTGAGTATATAAAAAGGCATCATTTTCGCATCATCACTTTGTTTGGTGGCAACAAGGCGAGCGTGGAAAGGGAAGCCCGGCCCCATTATCGTCTGCAAACCCACGCGTGGAAGTGGGAGGAGGTGAAGAGGAGGAGGAGGAGGAGGAGGAGGAAGAGGAGGAGAAGAAGGCGTAAACCTCTCCCCCGAAGGCTTTCCTTACCTGTTTGGCAGCGGGACACTATGGAGTAATTTCAAGAAAGGTGAACAAGGAATAATCGAGAAGACAGGCCAGCAGGTGGAATTGGGGAAAAAACACGTCCATTTTATGTGGTTTTTTTTTAGGGGGCGTAGGGGGGGCTCATTTTAGTTCATCGCACCTGCGGCTTTTTCGGACCGGATCGGACCATGGACTGCACCCTGGGGACGGGTCCACATGAGCTGGGTGCCCCCGGAAAGAGTCGCCGAGCGTGCATGTGGAAGGGATAGTTGGTAGTTGAATAGAGTTTAGGAAAGAGAGAGAGAGAGAGAGAGGGGAGTTGGGGGGGGTCCTGGAGGGGGGTCGCTTGGTGGGTTCCGCATCCAGTACGTCCATTGCATGGCCCACAAACGGAGTGGCAACGACCATGCACAAGCCCCTCCGAAGCTGGAGCCTCTACCCCGTGTTCCTGTGTTTGGGCATCATCTACCTCAGGCTCGGGTGAGTTTGGAATTGGAGGGGAGTGGATCGACGACCGAAAATATCGCGATTGCGCGCACGATTAAAAAAAAAAAAAAGGCACGCGGGTTATAGTAGACTTGGAGGGGTGCTTTTGAAGTGTCATTTTCAGCCGTTCTAGTTGCTGTCTGCAGACAGGCATAGGTTTTTTTTTCTTCTTCTTTAATAGCACCAAGGCAGAGCTGTATTTCCACATTCCATTGGCCTAGACTGAGTTTTTACCTGTTTAGCTTTAACTCCCCTCAACGCCTGCGTTGGTTTTAAAAGAACACACAAGAAGACACTTTGCGTGGAGGGAAAATTTGACAACAAAGTGATAATAATAGGGTTGATGGATGCACGTTATGGCCATGAAATGGCCATAATTAAAGAAGAAAACGTAATGGATGGTAAAGTGTACATGATGAATGAATGGGGGGGAAAAATTCTATTTGGAGGGAAAAGGGGGCGTGGTCTAGGGAAAAGGTGGATAACTTATGTTGCTATTAATAAAATTGCAAAAAGGTGGTGATTTGTAATTGAAAAAATTGGATGTGCTTCTATGAATGTAGGAATTTTGGCATAATATCTTCATCCAAGTATGATATGAAATTCTATAAGTGCACGTACTGTAGCATGATTTTATATATATATATATATATATATATATATATATATATATATATATATATATATATATATATATATATATATATATATATACATACACACACACATACATTTAACTATATATACACATACACATATATACATATACATACATATATATATATATATACTGACGTTCAATTAGAGGGGGGGGGCTTCTATTTTTCAATTCTTCCCCCAAAGTGCCTTTTTTATTTAAGGTGCCGTTCAGAGGTTTTACGTTTATGTTTTCCTTTTTAAAAAAAAAATCACGTTTTACATGTATACATATATATATATATATATACATATAAATATATATACACATACATATATACACACAAATATATACATATATACACACAAATATATACATATATACACATACACATACACATACATATATGTACAGATACACATATATATATACATATGTATATATGTACGCATTCAAATATATCCCTTTTTCATCGTAAACTATTAAATTCTTTACAATCATACCAGATTAATTAATAACTGAAATTTCATGGGTGATACGATCCACCAATCAGTCTCACGAAACAGTCAATTCTGAGTAAAAATACACTTTAGCACTACAAAATGTGCGCATTGCAATAATATGTAGATTGATAAACATATTATAAGCGTGTACTCTGTACAATTTCTCATTAGGACGTGCATTCTCCAATTGTTGTTGTGTTCAGGTGTGTCTACTTGTGTTGGTCTAGCCAGATTGGATAAATATATCTAATTTGGGATTGGAGTGGAGCGTAAAACGTACGTTAAGATGGACGGATGCTCATATCATATGACAGTGTATTTCTAATACAAGTGTGTGTGTGTGTGTGGTACGTTTACTATGTTTACCAAGGCTCATTCCTTCCATCCCTTTACTCTCACTAAATCTTTCATTGTACCCTCTTCATTTACGACGACTGAAGCCTGCAGGTGTTGACGGATGGACCCGTAGCCACACAATCACGCGCACACTCACAAATCTGCCCGACTATTTCATTTTCGCTTCCTAAAGCAAGTTCATCGTTGGCAAAATTCATACTCGAGGAAATGGGATTGGCCGGAAATATACATGCAAGGGGGGGTGGAAACATTTATGCTTAAAAGCCGTGTTTCATTTCTTTCCTATGACGCGTTGAAATTATGGATTTCTTTTAAAAGACAAAACATTGTTAACCTGTAGCTGAAGTTTTTTTTACTATTGCATTAAAATAGAGAGTGAGCGATGAAAACTAGAATTTTTTTTAACAATCCAATCAAATTAAGAGTGATGTAAGTCAAATATTTTATGAATTGAAACTCATCGAAACCGTAAAACATGTTAACGGTGGAATTTTCTTCTTTTTTTATGATTTTTTTTTTAAATTGAAGAAGTTGAGATTTTTTATTGACTGGCGCCGGAATAATGTGAATTTTATACTGAATTTTTGATGATTACTGAAATAGTGATGTTTACGTGCTCATGTCTGCCAATACACACTTTAAAAAATGCTTACTAAGAATCTAACTGATTCAATGAGAATAAAATTGGAATCAAAGCAACTATTGTTAGTTAAATTCAATTTTGTTCTCATGTTTTCCTAAAATGTCAATTATAAACAATAATAAATAGCGTAATCGTCTAGATTTTTTTAGATAGTTAAAAAAATCATTAAAAATTATATTTAATCATATATTGAAAACACGTGAATGGTAAAAGTAAAATTGCATTTATAATGTGATTATTTCCCACAAAACCTGCATTCAAATCAGGAAAAACAGTAAAAAAGAATGTCAGAAACTCTTAATATTACACAAGTGGCCAAATTTGAAACCAACATGCACCACCTCAGGCCCACAACCCACATTTTCCCCACCCCTAATACAGTGCTTCTTTCCAGTCTGATTTACTGAACAGAATAATGCAACTTTGTGCTATTTTCAAACCGGGAATATTTGTCGTATTCCAGCTGAAAGCTTGCACATAACACCAACTTGTGGATGCCGACTGACTCATCCAAGCCCCCCTCCCCAAAAGAAAAAAAATGTACTGCTCCCCCCCACCCTTGATTTTTGAGAGCAGGGAAGCTGCGATGACGGTGTTTGTTGATGTTTGGGAGGGAGAAGCGCGGTGATGATGAATGAAACCTCGGATCAGTGTCACCCCCTCCTAACTCCCCCCTCCTCACCCCCTCACTCCCACTCCCCTCCCACCCCGCCGCTTCCTATTGTCCCGCCGTGGCAAAGTGGGCGGACTGCAGTCGTCACCGGCCGCCCAATGGCATCCGCGACTGCGGCGCCGAGCGCGCACAGGCACTTTTCTGCCATGCGAGGTCCCTGAACGCATCACCACCACCACCGCCGCCGCCGCTGCCGCGGAGAAATGTCAAAGCCCACCCCGGCCGCGCATATTCGGCCACGGCAGCTCGGAGCGGCGTGACAGCCGGAGCTATATAATTTTTTTCATTTTTTTTTTTAAAAAGCGAAATCTGGGAATTATAAAAAAAGGAGAAGAGGATTTTTTTTCTCCCGATTTTTTTTTAACGGGGGGGTTTCTTTGAAAGTGCCTTTTCTGTCTCGCTCATCCGTCTGAGGCGTTCAGGCGCTTTCGTTCCTCCATGTCATCATGATCGTGTTCTCGTCGCGCAGTGTTCTGCTGTCAGTCTACTACCCGCAGATCTTCCTCATCCTCACCAGCGGCAGCTACCTGTAAGTGGGCGTCCAATCAGCTCTCTCGGGCAAAGTTGCCCCTATCCTTGTTCTCGCTTCTCACATCCTGGGCTCGAACCCGAACACACTCCATCCAACTCGTTTTTTTTTAAACAAACTTCTGCATGCCGGCTTCATTTTGGCCACACAGTGGCAGAGATGTTCAAGCACGAATGAACCACCGTCAAAAAAATCAAGTGTGTGTATGTGTGTCCATGTGTGTGTGTGTGGTTTATTAGTGTTATCTTATGACCTCATCATCCGCCTGAGTCCATTCATCACTTGATTGACACCCTAATACCCCCGTTGGCTTTTAATTAAACCCCATCCCTGCAGAATCCGGCTTTCCAAAGTAATTACTAAGCCATTCTTTCGCTTCCTCAGCTGCCCGGAGACCCCAAACCTGCTGCTAAAATAGATGTGTGGTTTTTCTTGGGGGGGGTTTCCAAGTTAAAAGTGGGTTCCGCTCACCGCGCACACGCAGCCCGAGTCATGGCGCGCACATTAAAGTCGTAAACGCGTTGTTTGTTTGGATTATGCAAGTTTCCCGTCGGAGTAAAGAAAAAAAAAAGGGGGGGTTAGCCCGTCTGGTTTGCAGTTTTTAGGTTCGGGTTTGAATCTAGGAGGGTAAAATTTGATTATTTACTAGTGTGGGATGGGCACTACCTTTTTTACATTTTTTTAAGGCATTTGGAGATTATTGACGTTTCTAAAGGGGAATTGTAATGACATGCTTGGTTGAGTTCACCTTTGACCCCAAAAAATGGAGCTCACGCGGTAGGCATCGTCACCCCGAAAACTGGTTGGCGGAATTTCCGCGTGCGCAGAGATGACACGATGTAGTTAAACGGACGTTTTGAGATTGAGATGGCTATCTGGCAGAAACATGACTGGAGAGAGAGGAACATGTTTTTTTTATCGAATTGTGTCAGCTAAGATAAGATGCCTATCGTTTGTCAGCTAAAGACAATCACGTGAGGTCGTTTTAGCGCGCGGGATTTTGGCTTTGTTAAAATAACACACATTTTTGTGGCGGTGTTAGTAAATAGAACGTTGACTGTACCTTTGGAGTCATGACGAAGCGGAAAAATGGAAATCTTGGTGCGTTTTGGTGGTGGAGTTTTGAGATGTTGCCTTGAAAATGTGATGAACCATCAGCCATTGGGACCCTGAATGCATCACCTGTAAAAATAATAAGAAATAGAAAATTGAATTGCATGCTGTTGCTTGTTGATTAAGCTTTATAATAACAGGTGGATGAGTTTCCTTCTAAACATCAGTGACAAAAACATGGCCAAATTTAGCACGTATTAGCTTGCTTATATTATGCTATATTTCCAAATTACAATATGTGACGTTTCCCTGGCGTACAAATTTTGTGCTGTATTTTTTGCAGCTGTTTTTTAATAGCTATAAATATCCAAGTTGAGATACATTTTACTATAATAAAAGATGCTGCATGAATACTGTAGCTTGAATGATCTTCCCAAATATAAATATCAATAAAGTCAACAACAATGAAAACAGTTTTTGACCAAAGAAAGCCCTTTTTAATATCGTTCTTAAAAATGAAAATATATTGACATAAAATTAATTGTAATAAAGGAAGAGTTTTTGCATTAATATCTGATTTAATGCTGCAGTTCAATACATTGGGCTGCTCCTTCTGTTAATCCTCTTCGGGCCACCAGAGGGCGTTGTCATACATTTCGGCAAATACAAATGAAGACAAACTCATTTCACAAATACATAATAAGAGTGACTCATGTGA
Organism: Stigmatopora argus; assembly: GCF_051989625.1. Taxonomy (NCBI): domain Eukaryota; kingdom Metazoa; phylum Chordata; class Actinopteri; order Syngnathiformes; family Syngnathidae; genus Stigmatopora; species Stigmatopora argus. The sequence continues at coordinate 21,324,837 of NC_135389.1, read as the reverse complement.
TACGGCAAGATTAGTCCTTTTAACTCCTTCCGAGATGCCAGCCCTCGCAGTTCAAATGAATTGGACGTCCATTGCCTTCAATAGCAGCGTGTGTATTAATATAGAATTAAAAATGCATGCGGGAGGAGTGGTCTAATAATAATAATCGACAGCATGTTCAAATATCCCTCATTTAAGATGCACCTGTCATTGCTAATTGTTAGCATTTCTGGTTTACGTTAGCATGAAACACACTTAGTCCTGCAATACAGAATTTGGGACACATTTGGGTTTAAATTTAACCGTTTTTCAACATTTGCAACCATTCTGCTTATCATAAAGAGAATTAATTTGATACTCATATCGCAAGTTTATGCGGGAAAATCAGATGACAAAATGGCCCAAAAAAACAGATTCATCCCAATCACGTCACCAAAAAAGTCCATTTTTTTTGTTTTGTTTTTTTACGCTGGGATAATTTTGACAAGTGCATGCATCTGTCCATTGCAAGTGGAGCGAGAGCATCCCATTCAGCCCTAAAATGAAACATTTCCTGCTCTAAGGGGAGGAGGGGGGGGGGGGGGGGCGGTTATGGAAGGAGTCCTCCATCTAGTTCAAATGTGTCCCAGACATGATTTTTTTTTTTGGAGTGCATTCCTCTGTAAGATTCATGCCTGCGAGCTGAAGCGGTGTCAGTGCGGCTCACACAACGTTCCATGTGACGCCGCAGAAGGTAGCGGCGCAATGACGGGCGTGGTGACGTCGGCCGCCCACTTTTGTCTTAAGGCCACACGACACAGTGATGTAAGAGCCGCTCGCTCATATGGACCAAATTGTTGGGTTTTTTTTTTTTTTGGGTTATGGCTGTCAGGTCACGTTGGCGAACATGTCAGCGGAACGCGGGTTTCCACTCTGAGTCACACACAACGGATGCGGAGTTCCCATCCGCTCTTGATCAAAAATTAGGCTTTTGCAGAGATAGTTATTTGGATAACTTTACAGCAAGGGTGTCAGACTCGGGTTGGTTCGCGGGCCGCATTAACGTCAAGTCGATTTTATGTGGGCCGGAGCATTTTAGATATAATATTTAGATTTTTTTAAATAAATGTATTAAAGGAACTGGATTAAAAGGCCTGAATATTCAATTTTTTTTATAGATTATTTGAGCTTTTTTTCTAAGTAAGAGAAAATCATTTCGCTTTCATGCCAACGAGATTGCAAGTGGACCGGACCACTTGATTTTTGGCCTTAAAATTTGAACTCAATGGCACTAAACGTTGATCATCCACAGCCAGTTGAAGTGAATTGGCCCTCTATTGCGGTCAGTGCGGTCAGTTGTAGGCACAGAGTCAATTTTATGTCACTTCTTGTCATTTTACGGTACTTACAGGACACTTTTTATTGACTTTGGGTCAACTTCCGGGCTACCTCCTGTCTGTTGGTTGCTTTCTACTTATTTTTTGGGCAATTTCCAGGTGACTTCCTTTGATTTTGAATCAATTTAAAGGTTCCCTTATAACTCATTGGTTGCCATTGACGGCCAAGTTTTGAGTGAAAATGACCACGGATAAAAAGTTGGGCAAATTGCAGAACCTACAAAATTCTAGTTTTACAGCACCTGTTAGAAAAAAATCAAGAGCATTTAATTCTAATCATGTACAGCATGAACGGCTGCAAAGTCATGCAAGGCATCCCCGCAGGCCAGATTAGACCCCCTAGCGGCTCAGTTTATTTTATTATTTGTATTGTTTTACCATCTATTGCAAGGGTGTCAGACTCGGGTTGGTTCACGGGCCGCGTTAACGTCAACTCAATTTCACGTGGGCCGGACCATTTTAGATAGAATATTTAGATTTATTTTTATAAATGGATTAAAAGAACTGGATTATAAACCCTGAATATTCAGTTTTTTATTGATCTAAAACAATGTTTATTTTAGCTTTTTTTAAATATAATTTTAGATTTTACAAAATGATTTTTGAACTAAAAACACAGAAAAAAATGGATTAAAAAATGACAATTATTGATTTAAAAGGGGGGAAATCAGGAAATTTAATATACATCTATACTCTTCATTTTAATTTGATCCTAAAACAATCCGTTTTCTAAAACAATGTTTATTTTAGCTTTTAAAAAAATATATTTTTAGATTTTACAAAATGATTTTTGAACTAAAAACACAGAAAAATTGATTAAAAAATGACAATTATTGATTTAAAAGGGGGAAAAAAAATCAGGAAATGCAATATACATCTCTACTCTTTATTTGAATTTGATCCTAAAACTGAAATTTGGCACTCATGATTTACTTTCCCGGGCCACACAAAATGATGCGGCGGGCCAGATTTGGCCCCCGGGCCGCCACTTTGACACATGTGATCTATTGCTTTGACTTGCAAAGTTGATTTTTTTTTCTGAGTTGATTTTCTCAATCAAATACTAATACCAAATAATAGTCAAAAGTAAAAAAACCCAAGAAATTTCCCTAATACAGGATGAAATAAAATTCTAATCTAATCTAAAATAACTAAACTAAAATACAAGTTCAGAACAACAATCCCATCGCAATTTTCACCAGTCAATCAAAGATATTTAGCCACTAATTTTTCCTGACGTGCATGAAAACGTGTCCGAAAAAGGCCATTCATCGCCATTGACCGGTCGCCGACGGCGCAAACGGTCGCCGCGACCGAGTTCCATTCACCGCCGTCGTCTTTGCGACGGCATTCAAGCGAAGGGGACGTTTTGGCGTGTCAGAAAGTGGGAGCCCACACAATAAGACTGCTTTCTATGGGAGGGACGTCGCCGTTGCCCCTGGCAACCGCGTATACTGCCAAGGGTGACGCCGGGGTCAGCCAGGGGGCGCCGAGGTGAACCAGAATGACTCATTTTCTTTTTTTACGAGGACTTCGCCGGTGGTTCCGTCGTGCAAATTGGGACCTTTTTTTTTTCATTCCGATTTTACGACGTTTTAATTTTTAACGAGGAGAGCGCGCCGTGTCGTTTAGCGGCGACGTCGCTACGCTAACGGCCGCGGTCGACTTTCGTTTAGTTTCAACGTCTGTTGGGAAAGAACGCTAATTTGCGATGTCTTAACACGCTCGCAAGGCCGGCCCACTTTTTTTTGCAGGGCGCTAATGGTTTTGGCGGCGAGCACGTGTTTGGTGGTCGTCTCGTAAACGGCGTTTAGTCACCTTGAGATGAAGTGTTTTGATAATGCGACCCATACGGAATGATTTACTTTTCGAGTTTTTTTTAATGATGATTGGCGATCAAATCGAGGCCTGCATCATCATTTCGCGCCTGGCAGAAGAAATGTTCTCCTGGGGGGGTTCTTCGGGAGGTTTCTGGGGTGTTTTTGGAGGTTTCCACGGATATTCGTCAGCCATCTTTTGAGTGAGTTTTAAGTTGGAGCATATGTTCACATGAACCGACAGTTTTTAGGATATATGTATGATATGTTCTCATTCTGAATGGCTATGGTTGCCCAAAAAAATGGGATGCAGTTGACTTTGTTTCTGTTAAGCTAGGAGGCCGTTACTATGATTACCGTATTTATTCGAGTATAACGCGCACACGTGTATAACGGGCGCCCATAATTTGTGACTAAAAATTGGTATATATTTTTTTTAAATCCACTTTTACTCAGCTTAAACAAAGGATTGCACCAGTGGTACTGCTAACTGGCAAATGCTAAACACGTGGCTATGACAAAACATTTATTCACAACATATGGTATGGAAACCTGGTCAAACAAACTACTACTAATATTAAAACAATTCTCAATCGGAATTTACAATTTTAAATCTAGTCTAATTCTCATTACACATTTTAAAGTGTATTTCTCATGACAAATTTTAAAGTCTAATTCTCATGACAAATTTTAGTGTAATTTTCATGACACATTTTAAAGTGTAATTTTCATTACAAATTTTAAAGTGTAATTTTCATTACAATTTTTTAAGTCTAATTTTCATTACAAATTTTTAAGTCTAATTTTTATGAAAAATTTTCAAGTCTAATTCTCATGACAAATTTTAAAGTCAAATTCTCATTCCAAATTTTAAAGTCTAATTCTCATTACAAATTTTAAAGTGTAATTCTCAACGCAAATTTTAAAGTCTAATTCTTGTGACAAATTTTAAAGTCTAATTCTCATGACAAATTTTAAAGTCTAATTCTCAATGCAAATTTTAAAGTCTAATTCTCATGACAAATTTTAAAGTCTAATTCTCAATGCAAATTTTAAAGTCTAATTTATCATCATAATATTTAACATTTTTCAAAGTCTGATTCATCATCATCAGATTCACCAAACAATTGATTCCATTCTTCTTGAGTTCTTTTTTCTAAGTGAGCACCTGCCACTAGAATGAACTCTCATGCGCCCTCTGGCGGACAAAAACAGGTATTACGTCTCCCATTATAACGGCTGCCAAGGAGATTTTTTCACCGACTTTGCTTCAGTTTTTTTCCGCATATTCTAACAATCATCCTAAAAAAAATAACGGGATACCCATGCTCTATAATTTTACAATATTAATTCATTTTCTGAACCACTTTATCCTCACTAGGGTCGCCTGGGGTGCTGGAGCCTATCCCAGAGGCAGGGACACCCTGAATTAGTGGCCAGCCAATCACAGGGCACAAGGACACCGACAATTTAGAATGTCCAATCAGCCTCTTTGGCATGTGGGAGGAAACCGGAGTACCCGGATAAAACCCACGCAGGCCCGGGGCGAACATGCAAACTCCACATAGGTGAACCACCACCGACCTGGATTTGAACCCAGAACCCCAGAGCTGCGAGGCTGTCGAACTAACCACTCAATCCACCGCGCCACCTTATGAAATTTAAAAAAAAATAATCAAACAACGTGTAAGATTTAGAGATGTATACGTAAGATTATAGCCCAAAGCTAATTTCCATCTCGACTCTCGGTCGGGTTGATGTTTAAAAAAAAAAAACACAAGATAAAATCAGTAAGGCAATAGTCGGCAGGAAGAAAAGTTTATTCTCGGGATTTGCGGCCAGCCAATGAAAAAAAACGGCGTTTCAAAACTTTCACTTCACGATGGAAGGTGCATCCATCAGCGGTTGAAATGAATCACATTGCGGACAACTTTGTGAGGGTATGCAAGGACCTTCCAAACGTCTCTTTCGCAATGCGGGTGCGCATCCACGTGGTATATTTTGTCTAATGTTTTTTTTTTTTCTTCTGGTTTCTCCCTTTTTTTTTTTTGGCAGGGCCCTGTCCTCCGTGGTGGCTCTGGGCGCCAACATCATCTGCAACAAGATTCCCGGGCTGGCACCTCGTCAGCGGGCCATCTGCCAGAGCCGCCCGGACGCCATCATTGTCGTGGGCGAGGGCGCCCAGATGGGCATCAATGAGTGTCAATATCAGTTCCGCTACGGACGCTGGAACTGCTCGGCGTTGGGCGAGAGGACGGTTTTCGGTCAGGAGCTGCGTGTAGGTCAGTCTGGTTTTTCTTGAAAAATGGCTGCCATTTTTTTTTTGGGGGGGGTCGCGTGGCTTCTCAATTGAGGCTGGAAATGATTGAGTGGTTCTTCATTTGCTGGTTTTTGCTTGGCTTGTTGGTTGGTTGGATTATAAAAAGACACGCGTGCGATCCCGATATTGTTTTTAACCTATTAGTTGCCATAGTGACAGATAAACCACGGTGGCTTGGAGGAGAAACTACATTAAAATTGATGACACAGTATGTGTCAATCTGGCAACCCAAAAAGAAAATGCATCACCAATTTTTTATGTTATTTTTTAAAAATTTGTGTCTTTATCTGTAGTATAATAGCACCGAACTCCCTTTTTTTTTTGAGGGACTGTCAAAATCTACCAAAATTGGCCGTATATGCCAGGGTGGCGAACACGTGGCTCTCGAGCCTCATGCGGCTCCCGGCTAAAATGAATGTGGTGGCTCTTTGCTTCTTTTCATATCTTTGCCTTCTTTCATGTTTCTCTTATTGTTAAAACACACTCAAATTCATCCGGGGCTATTTTATGCGTTTTGTGATCATTTCAAATTTTGGACAACTTTTGTACGGGAAGTTGTTCGGTCTAATTACCCTCATGCTACTGCCACAATGAAATTTCCCGAATACGGGATGAATAAAGCTATCCAATCCAATCATGCTTAAAGCATGATAACATTAGCAATCGACGATGACGTTTTTGTCTGCTACCAGTGACCGAGACGATCCGAATTAGAGCCAAAATGGCCAAAACGAGATCGTTTTTGTACCAAAAAAAACATACTTAAAAAAAATCACATACAAAAATTGTTATACAGCGCCCACAATTTGAAATGATCACAAAACACATAAAATACGGGGAAAAAACACAAAGTTAACATGTATGGAATTATATTTAAAAAAAATAATTTGGATTTTTTTAATGCATTCTTTGACTTTTACAGTGTAAATTTTTCGTCTCTTGTTCGCATGCACACGGTTAATCGAATTTTCTTATCTCCGATTTCAACCTTAAAACTGCCAACATCCGCGTGGCAAATTCCCATTGCTAACACCGAAACCACCAAAACACACCAACGAGCAAATGTATCCGATATCCATCATCGCCCAACGGCGGCGACCGGTTAATTCCCAAAGTATTCCGTAGACAGGGACGGACAAAGGAATGATTTTTTATTGACGTTTCTAATATCTTTTACAAATGTTTCTCCGTCGGTGGAGCCGATGTTTGGACTGGAGCGCGTACGTGACGGACGACATTAGCGTTTGAATTGAGAGCTTTGCGATCCCGCGGTCACGCTATTGAAACCTCAGCCTTTCCATCACGTCTGGAGCCATCCATCCCATTGTCTCGCTCCGAGGCGTACCGTTCAAAACGTGCGGTGGTACCGACCGCTCCCTCGGTGGGACTGCAATGAAATGTAGCTCTTCCGACGCCAAACCCGAGCCGCCCTCACTCACACATCACACGGTCCAGAAGTCAAAAAGCAGCAAGGCACGACGCACTCTTAGACGCGCTATTGTATAACCGTTTTCGTTGGCTGGCCGCGCTCAACGGAACTTCACACGCTAGCGACGCGAGACCGCGCTAGCGCCGCTAGCCGGCCCGGCTCAGGGGTGTCAGACTCGGTTTTTGTCGCGGGAGGGCCACGTTGTAGTTTCGTATTCATCCAAGGGGGGCGCTGTTTTCCAATGAGGTCGCCAAAATTAATTGATTAATAAATTGACAGCAGAGAGATCATTTTTGGAGATTAAAATGAGTACAAATATTCTCTTTGAGCCTCTTAATAGAAAATATTCTCTTGTAGTGGATTTAAATTTTTTGTTTATTTTTTTTAAATCAGAAAAGAAGGCGAATATTAAATCTAATAGGTTTAAACTTTTTGATTTTCATTTAAAAAGGTATGAGAGTAAATATTGCGTTTTTAAAAATCTGTTTATTTAGAGGGAAAATAAATGGGGAAAGAGGAATTATTTTAGATATATTTAGATTTTTAAAATTGGGGGCGGTTCGGTGTATGAGTGGTTAGTGCGTCGGTCTGACAGTGGGAGTTCTGGGTTCAAATCCAGGTCGGTCCACCTGTGTGGAGTTTGCATGTTGGCATGCGTGGGTTTTCTCCGGGTACTCCGTTTTTTTCCCACATTCCAAAGACAGGCATGGTAGGCTGATTGGACATTCTAAATTTCCCCTAGGTATGATTGGTTGTTTGTTTGTCTCGTGCCGTGCGATTGGCTGGCCACCGATTCTGGCCCAGAGTCAGCTGGGATAGGCTCCAGCATCGCCGCGACCCTAGTGAGAATAAAGCGGTTCAGAAAATGAGATGAAATCAAATTGGATTAAAAGAACTGGATCAAAATCCCTAAATATTCAGTTTGTTATAAATGTAAAACAGATTTTAAGAAGTGCTATTGATTAAAAAAGGCGAAAAAAAAGAAATATTCCCTATACATCTATAATCGTCATTTGAAGTTGATCATAAAACAGAAAGTCGGGAATCGTGATTGAGTTTTTGGGCCGCACAAGATGATGCGGTGGGCCAGATTTGGCCCCCGGGCCGTGACTTTGACAACTTTCAGATAGGCCACATGTGTCAAAGTGGCGGCCCGGGGGCCAAATCTGGCCCGCCGCATCATTTTGTGTGGCCCGGGAAAGTCAATCATGAGTGGCGACTTTCTGTTTTAGGATCAAATTCAAATGAAGAGTATAGTTGTAGTATATTATATTTCCTGATTTTCCCCCTTTTAAATCAATAATTGTAATTCTTTAATCAATTTTTTCCATGTTTTTAGTTCAAAAATCATTTTGTAAAATCTAAAAATATATTTTAAAAAAAGCTAAAATAAACATTGTTTAGATCTATAAAAAACTGAATATTCAGGGCTTTTAATCCAGTTCTTCAATCCATTTATTAAAAAAAAAATCTAAATATTATATCTAAAATGCTCCGGCCCATGTGAAATCAAGTTGACGTTAAAGCGGCACCGCGAACCAACCCGAGTCTGACACCCTTGAGCTAGGCCCTGGCTAAAAATGGCTGAAATGTACGTTTAAAAAATGATATTTCAGAAGGGGGGACAGTTTATAGTGGCGTTGGAAGCCTACTCGTCGGACACATCTGTTTTTAATTGGGTTCAGTTAGTTGCTCCGATTCGTTACCAGCTCAGAAAAAGATGTGAAACAGACATTTATGAAGGAAAATCAAAACGGCTGCATTGTTTTTGTTTTACAGTATATGTCATCTGGCTTTGTAGCCACGATGTTGCGGCCGGCTATTGCGTTTAGGCTCCTGGTTCTGTTTAGAATCACTTTGTCTTTGTTGTGAACGTGCTGCTTTGTGTTTCGCCGGTGCTCCTGTGCGCCTTGGACACCAGTCCCAAATTTGCATGCTTTCCACCGCTACATGTTGACTTGAGGAAAAACATCAGGCGCGTCTGCTTTTAGTAGTTCGAGTAGGACATCTTTGCGGATGGATTTTCGTTAAGCTTACGGCCGCAATTTGACCGGGAGCTTTGAGCGTTTGGTTCTTGGATCGTTAGCATTCTAGAGTCGGTTTAAAGTCTTTAGTTGAAGCTTTTTGCGTTTGGATTTTGGATCGTTAGCATTCTAGAGTCGGTTACTAGAAGCTTTGCATGTTTGGTTCTTGGACCGTTAGCCTTCTAGAGGCTTTGAAGTCTTTACTAGAAGCTTTTCGCGTTTGGTTTTTGGATCGTTAGCATTCTAGAGTCGGTTTTCAAGTCATTACTTGAAGCTTTTTGCATTTGGATTTTGGATCGTTAGCATTCTAGAGTCGGTTACTAGAAGCTTTGCGTGTTTGGTTCTTGGACCGTTAGCCTTCTAGAGGCATCGAAGTCTTTAATAGAAGCTTTTTGCGTTTGGTTTTTGGATCGTTAGCATTCTAGAGTCGGTTTTCAAGTCGTTACTACAATCTTTGCATGTTCGGTTTTTGGATCATTAGCCTTCTAGAGACTTCAAAGTCTTTATTAGAGCTTTTTGCGTTTGGATTTTGGATCGTTAGCATTCTAGAGTCGGCTTCCAAGGCTTTATTAGAAGCTTTGCGTGTTCGGTTTTTGGATTGTTAGTCTTCTAGAGGCTTCAAAGTCTTTAGTAGAAGCTTTTTGCGTTCGGTTTTTGGATCGTTAGCCTTCTAGAGGCCTCAAAGTCTTTACTAGAAGCTCTTCTTGTTCAATTCTTGATCATTAGCATTGTAGAGCTAGCTTTCGAGTCTTTATTAGAAGCTTTTTGCATTCGGTTCTTGAATCGTTAGTATTCTAGAACTTCAGAGTCCTTACTGGAAGCTTTTTGCATTCCGTTCTTGAATCACTAGCATTCTAGAGCCAGCTTCAAAAGTGTTTACAAGAAGCTTTTGGCGTACTTTCGCTGTAGTTGGATGACATTTTGATGGATGGATTACTTTACTGTGGAAGGGGCATCCATTTAGGTTGTCCCAGACGTCATTATACGGTTTCTATTTCCCCAATTATTCATTCTTTAGATTATGTTTCAATTTTATGAAGACTATGGAAAATGACGATGCTCCACAACCTGAAGTCGCTCTTCGTATGGCTGACTCGCTGCTAAACATCCGCTGAATCATGCTTTTGTGGATGCTGAGTTCCAGTGCAGCCGTCTGGATAGACTTTTCTTGGCTTTGCATTTCCGCCCATGTGGTTTGTCACGAATAGATTCCATTTTAAAAAAAAACAGCCAGAAAGCTTCTCATCCCAAACATTTTGCCAGGTGTCGTATATTTAATTAAAGGTCAAACAACACTTCATTTTCTTTAAATCAATAAGATAGCTCAAGTAATAGTGGAGCAAACAAATGGCAGCCAATGATGGATTAGCTGGCAATTGTCAAGTTGAGGCCAATGGGTTGTTTATATAAAGTCTTATGACACAAAATGGCTGCCAACCGGGGGAAAAAATAAGGCAAAATAGTTTAAATTTGTGGCTCTGTGCGTGTGTGTGTTAGTACTTACTACTTATTTTGTTCAAATGCAATCCAGGCAGTCAACATATCCAAGAGCAGGTCCAAGAAAATAATGATGGAATTTCTAAAACATGGATCATAAATTAGCCTTCCAGGGACTATTAAATATCCAACATGAATTATTGTAGGCTGTGTTTTATCTTTCACTTTTCTCCCTTCTGTTTTCCTTCAATCCAAACATTCTTGGATTTCTTTTTTCTTCCTCTACAGGTGCGTCACATTTACTTCCTTTCCCCATGTTTGCTTCTTACTTCCTGTCTTTCACTTCCTGGTTTAGTCTAGCCAACCAAAAACGTTATTTTCCTTATTTCCTATCTTTCACTTCCTGGTTCAGTCTAGCCAACCCAAAACGTTCTATCGATACTTCCTGGTTCAGTCCAGCCAACCAAAAACGTTCTTTTCCTTACTTTCTGGTTCAGTCTAGCCAACCAAAAACTTTCTTTTCTTTACTTCCTATCTTTCACTTCCTGGTTCTGTCTAGCCAACCAAAAACGTTATTTCCCTTACTTCCTGGCTTTCACTTCCTGGTTCTGTCTAGCCAACAAAAAACGTTCTTTTCCTTACTTCCTATCTTTCACTTCCTGGGACAGTCTAGCCAACCAAAAACGTTATTTTCCTTATTTCCTATCTTACACTTCCTGGTTCAGTCTAACCAACCACAAACGTTCTTTCCCTTACTTCCTGTCTCTCACTTTCTGGTTCAGTCTAGCCAACCAAAAACGTTCTTTTCCTTACTTCCTGGTTCAGTCTAGCCAACCACAAACGTTCTTTTCCTTACTTCCTGGTTCAGTCTAGCCAACCAAAAAACGTTCTTTTCCTTACCTCCTATCTTTCACTTCCTGGTTGAGTCTAGCCAACCAAAAACGATCTTTTCCTTACTTTTGAAGACTGTCATGTACAATAAATAACATTTTCTCTCATTATAGTTTGCCAGTTTGAACAATATTTGTGTTCAGAGGATGTGTTGATAGCAGTAGTTTATGTTTGTCGCTTTTTCTTTTGGAAAAGCTGTCAACATTTAGGAGAAAATCTCTCAATAGGATGTAAAATTAAATTATTTGAACACTTGTGATTAAGTCACAAAGAAGTAGGACTGAGACTAAAACTGAGAGAAGCTTTTTGAGCTATCTCTTAATTTTTACATGCATGGAAGTACTTGGAAGGCGATATTAGCATGTATCATTTATGCTAGTAGCGTGAGTCAACTTTGCTAAATGATGAAACTCCTTGGTTTTGATTGACAGGCGTATGAAGGTATGTTTATGGTTGTTGATTGGGAATTTCAGTCCAATCCCTGGAGAGATGCCACTCTCTGGTCGAGTAGACAGGAAGGCTACGCACCCGCATTTGGCAGCATTTTTTTAGCGTCCCACTCGGTCGCCGTGGGAGACCACAGACATGAGTGAAGAATTCCCTCGTCGGTAATACACACTGTGGAAAAAAAAACATACACACACAAACACACACACAAAAATAACAAACACAAAACACCTGCCATCAACAGCTTTGCTTTTTTCCGGGATTTGTCGCCTCGCGACAAATTGTCAGCGTATGTTATGGAATTCTTTAGCGAGCATATGAAATCATGGAATACGTACACCTCTGTTTAAAAATGTTCCAATTCCATCCCGAAACCATCATCATCATCATAATTAAGAGCAAGGGAAAAGCTGTTCCGCTCCCCATTTATGTTCTAAAGTCAAATCCCCCTCAAATGAGGAACACTAAACCTTTCCCCCCACAATGTGATCCTGTCTTAGTTTTGGACAGCCAGCGAGAAGATGAAAACCACCGCGAATTCCGAGAGAGCGTACAGAGGAACCAGAGTTGGATTTCAGTTTTACTGTCCATTTTATACAATCCCGAACATTTTTTTTTTGCCCGTCAGTCTGAATTTCCGATTTGGACGTTCTGCCGATCCGATGCATTGGAAATAAATAAATTCATTCTAAAAATCCGCTCGATTTTACATCTGAAAATGACGTAATCACATGATTGGATGAGCGACATTCTACCGTTTGCGTATTTATATTGAGGCTGAGGCTTATAGTTATCGTATTTTATTGTATATACGGCGTATATGTCGCCAAAAAAATGATGACTGAATCGAGGGTACGGCTTATATGCGCATAAATTAGACTTGATATGCACGAAACGCCATAACGCAAGAAAATATGGCCGAAACGGTAATTTATTTCGAAATAGAGAAAAGATAAACAAATAAAATGCTTAACAAAATAAATTTTGATGTCTATGAATGAAATTCAAGAAAAAAAACACATCTTGCATAACACGTGAAAAACTCAATTTTTTGTACTCCTATTAAAAACCATGAATATGGAGGTGAAAATTGTGAATCAGGGGGCGTCTTATACTAGAAAAATTGTAAAATTCAACAATTTTAAGACGGTTTTAAACATGCGGCTTATACGTGGTGGCGGCTAATATGCGAGAAAAAACAGTATGTGCGTCTTATAGTCCAGAAATGACAACAATTGGATTGGATAACTTTATTCATCCCGTATTCGGGAAATTTCGTTGTCACAGTAGCAAGAGGGTGAGAATACAGACAGAGAAAAAGACATTGTAGACATAAATAGATCGGTAATAAGTAAGTTAATAAATAAATACATGAATAAATAAGCGTGTTGCTGAAATATATATATACATACATTTACACATATGTGTGCATACACAATATATATACATACATACACACATATATAAGCACATATATACATAAATACACATAGATGTACATGCATGCATATGGTAGGTCTTAACACTCAGCCATTTGTTTTGTTAAAGAGCCTAACAGCTGATGGGAGGAATTATCCTGTTAGCATCGACAGATAGACAAATATGGCACAAATATAGAATTTCCTTGTGAGTTCATGTCCATTTTCTGGATTAAAATCATCTTCAAATGGAGTGTGGGCGGAGCCTAACTGGAAAATGTTGATGATTTGGCTCTCAGAAGTCGAGGCGAGCCGGTGTTTGTTTTGATAAATTCCGGGTGGGCAATATTTGGCCTCACCTGTTGTTCAAAAGCGACTTCTGTCGCATTTATTCAACGGTGGGGAAGTTTGGCAGCCTTTCAAGTCCTGTTTTAAAAGGAGCATTTTGACCTATTTGCTCTCTTTGGAATAGAAATGCACTTGATGACTGCAGCTTGAAAATGGACACCTTTCAGCGGCTACACTCAGCATCAAAGAGTGGCGTCGTAAAACGTAGCGCTCCGGTTACCCTGTGTTTGACTTTCCAGCCAGTTTGTCACCGGCCTCACTCGGGCTAGCTTGAAAGCGCTTTGTTTTGCTACGTTGGTGGTGACGTATCACGCCGGTTTGATGGCGCCGTCAATAAAAGGGAGGAACGGATGCGGCGGCGCTTGTGCAGACGGTTTGAAAAAAAATTAAAGTTCATAAAAATGTGAGACCTAGGTAAAAAAAAATAACCGTGATATTCGAGGGATTACTGTTTAGTAATCCCTCATTTATCACGTCATCACTTAACGCAAATTCAGTACTACCTTGTGATTTTTTTCCGCTATTGATTCTTAAAAAATGTTTTTATATTTTTTTAAAGTTCATAAAAATGTGAAAATCACGCTGAAACTCGTAAGCGGAAGCCACTCTTGCTACTAGAAAAAAAAAGTTATAATAGGGTGACCCTACTTTGGGATTTTTCAATTATCATGGCCATGTTTGCTCTAGAATTGGATTAGATTAGAACTTTATTTCATCCCATATTTGGGAAGTTTTGTTGCAGTAGCAAAAAAAGACACACAAGACATTGTAGACCTAAAAAAAATAAAAAAAAATAACCGCGATATTCAAGGGATGACTGTATGTATTCCTTAAAACAAACAAAAAAAGAGGAGTAAAATGTGTAGGCTTGAACCAAAGCCGAGTCAAACAATAGCAGGCGTGTTCAGCTCTGTATTTGCCCCAGCCATCCTCCCACCACCACGATGGGAGCGAGCGACTCCCCTGGCAGCCTCCTTGTCTTTCATCCGACTCCGCCATCCGCGAGCGAGTGAGTGGGCCAATCCACCTGCCAAGGGGCCCAAAAAAAAAAGAAAGAAAAAAAAGTGCGTCCAATCAGATAAAGGATGTTTACGTCAGCGCCTTCATTGAAAAGCACTTCTGTGGAAAGAGCTGCTGGAGACCGGGTAGGAAGGGGGTGGGGGATTTGGGGGGGGGCGGAGTCAGTGGAGGGGAAAGGTCAGTGCCGATAGAGTGAGACTGGAGGAAGAAGATCCGTGAAAAACTCCTTATTTACTTTTTTGAGGGAATGAAGTCTCAGTGCTGACACAATGAAAGAAAATTGTTCATTCATTTTTTGAACTGCTTTATCCTCACTAGGCTCGCAGGGGGTGCTGGAGCCTATCCCAGCTGACTTTAGGCTAGGCAAGGCACAATGAGAGAAAGGCTAACCATTCGCACTTGCAATTGAGAATGTCCAATCAGCGTATCGTGCGTGTTTTTGGAATGTGGGAGGAAACCGGAGTACCCGGAGAAAACCCACGTAGGAAAGGGGGGGCATGCAAACTCCAAACAAGTGGATCGATCTGGATCCGAATGTAATCCAATTTAAAAAAGATAAAATATATATATATATATATATATATATATATATATATATATAATGAATATGAAATATATATTAAATAAATATTACATCTAAATATTATATCTAAAATATTAAATAAATATTACATCTAAATATTATATCTAAAATATTAAATAAATATTACATCTAAATATTATATCTAAGATATTAAATAAATATTACATCTAAATATTATATCTAAAATATTTAATAAATATTACATCTAAATATTATATCTAAAATATTAAATAAGTATTACATCTAAATATTATATCTAAAATATTATATCTAAAATATTATATCTAAAATATTATATCTAAAATATCATATCTAAAATATCATATCTAAAATATCATATCTAAAATATCATATCTAAAATATCATATCTAAAATATCATATCTAAAATATTATATCTAAAATAATATATCTAAAATATTATATCTAAAATATTATATCTAAAATGGGCCAGCCCACATGAAATCGAGCTGACGTTAATGCGTCCGCGAACCCACCCGAATTTGACACCCTTACACTAACCACTCATCTGCCAGATATTATTTCCCTATCTGCCAAATTATTTTTGAAATATAATTTATTATTTCTTTTTAATTGTCCTTGAATAATTTGGGTGTGTTTTAAGAGAGAATAAAAATAAGAGAAACATGAAACGAGGCAAAGAGCCACAGTAGATACAAAATATGATAAGAAACATGCGGCTCTGGAGCCGCGTGTTCGCCACCCATTCGCTGAATGACTATCCGCGTAATTGCCGTTCTATTGTCACGGGAGTAGCCATTAACGGCGAGCCGTGGCGACACAACGCTCGCACATTTTAAACGCATTACAAGAGAGCCCGCCCCCTTCTCGGAATCACTCGATGGCCGTTTTTGTGGTGTAATGAAATCCCCGCACGTTTGACAAGCGCGGTTTGACCGAACGCTAATAATGAACTGGCAACAGAAGCTTGAAATGTATTTAAATGACCGCTATGTTCCATTCTTGCTTTATTTCCTCCGCCTGAAAAAGGAAAAGGAAATGGGAGATGAAGTATTAAGTTAGAATGCTTGACACTGGGGGACGTCGGATTGACGTTGACGTTGTGATAGGCCGCTGCTTCTTTTTTTGGGGGCCAGTGGAATGGCAATAACTGGAAAGTCTAACTAATAAATTTATTTACATAAATATGGACATTGAAGAATAACTAATAGCTCGAAATCTGGATTTGGAGATTTCCCAGTGATGTTTTAAGGCAAAAGCCACTTGAAAATAGTCTTGTATAATTTGTTTTTTACATTTTTTGATGCTAAATGGTGTCGAACAATATTTCCTATTGTTGATCCAGATTTGGTATGGTTTTAACCAATCAATTAATATTCATTAATACAACATTAATATTGTTATTAACACCTGCACCTGTTCTTGCGTCTATCCATGTGCAAAATGGCTATGCTTGTAAGGAGTATCAACTTTAGTCTTAAAATTTGGCTTTCTCTACTATAAAATGTTCATTGGTACTCTTAAAAACTTTGATAAATCATCTTTCAAATAAAGATCATTCATACTTTGTGTTGTCAGACACAATTACGTCGTAAAAAAATTCTCTTTTGAAAAATGGGAGTTTAACAAATAAAAGATTGAGTTTACACTTTAGAGAAGGTGAAAAAATGACGTAATCACAAGATTGGATGATCATTAGGATCCGACAGCCGTTTCTGGCCACCGTAAAAAATTTCAACTCTCTACGTTGCACGGTTTGGACAAACGTAGCGAGAGAATGTTAACATACACACACACACACCCATAAATCACGCTTTATAAGGATTATAGATAGGGCTGCGTTAAAAAAAAACTAATATTTGTTGCAAAATGGCGCCCCCTTGAGAAAACGTTGACAAATATTTCACGCGAGCAGCAGAAGAACTTTGCATACGCCGATTTATTTTACATCACGTAATCAGAATATCGTTAACGTCGAGCCCTGTCAATCAAATCAATTCTCGCTTTCTTGATTGGTTTACTGACTGGCAACCCTACGCCCCAAATCAACCCGAATTATCTCCAACTCAATGCCACCCGAAACGGGACAAAAAAATTAGAAAGCCAACCAATCGATAGCTGCCGCTACGGTAAAGAAAGGAAGTGGGCGGGGCCTTCAAAAGCCGTTTGCCGGTCAGCTTCTGTCCGCCTTTTTTCCAAACCCGGTTCTTTCCCACATTTACGGCGAGTGATTTATGGGTCAGGTTGGTATGACGGCGGCGTGCTGTGAGAACCGACGCAGACGCCGTCGTCTGATAGCGTGCGGCCGAACATGTGGTAATGATGCGTGCATTGTGCCGAGGTGGAAGAAGTAGCGGCGTTGGCGGCGGTGGCGGTGGACGGATGGACGGAGGCCTATTTTTCAGCCCATCATCATGTGGTCGCTCGCGATCCTGTCTGACCATCCTCGCCACGCCGGCCAGAGAAAACACGGCGCTCGTGCGTGCCGGCTTTCCTTTCGCTGCGTCGGTCGGATACCCGAGCGGGACGCTTTTGTCATCCGCTGCGTGGGCTCGCCAAAGGTCATCGTTCGCGTTCCAGTGGCCGTATCTAAGGGCGGGCGGGGCCTTCGCCGGCGGCGTTCGTTCGTCGGTTAACGAGCTTCGGCGGTGTCGCTTCTCGGTCTGCTGACGTCGGGGTCGCTCCCGCGGACCCCCCGTCCGTCCGTCCGTCCGTCCGTCCCCTCCGGCCGGTTATCGCGTACATCTGCGTCTGTCTGTGTCTGCCGGGGGAGGAAGCAGGATGCCAGAGGATCAACTGTAATCTGGCGCCGCGCTTTGTCCCGTACAATCGCTGGATTCTCTCCGCGTTGGACATTTACACGTGCCAACAATCACAATGCCATTGGGCCACTTAGGTGATGGGTTGCACTGGGGAGGGGGCGGGGTTTGTTGTCAAACGGGGAGGGTCCAGCGGTGACTGAGTGCAGAACGGTGGCTCTGGTGGCTGAGCGGTTAGCGCAGGGGTGTCAGACTCGGGTTGGTTCAGGTTGGATTTCACGTGGGCCGGACCATTTTAGATATAATATTTAGATTTTTTTTAATAAATGGATTAAAAGAACTGGATTAAAAGCCCTGAATATTCCGTTTTTTATAGATCTAAAACTATGTTTATTTTAGCTTTTTAAAATATATTTTTAGATTTTACGAAATGATTTTTGAACTAAAAACACAGAAAAAAATGATTAAAAAATTACAATTATTGATTTTAAAGGGGGAAAATTAGGACATTTAATATACATCTATACTCTTCATTTGAATTTGATCCTAAAACAGCAAGTCGGCACTCATGATTTACTTTCCCGGGCCACACAAAATGATGCGGCGGGCCAGTTTTGGCCCCCGGGCCGCCACTTTGACACCTGTGACCTAGCGCTTCACATAGCGCATGTTGAAGAATTTCTAACATAATAACACGATTGACACTTTTCTATGACAATCACCCCCACAATTAAAAACTTTCTTCCACGCTAACAAATTCAACTCACTGATTAACAATCACGATGAGCAAATTCCATACTGTCATTCATCTCTGCAGTACATTTTCTAGCTTTGTATAGACCGGGTCGTGCTCGAGGCTCATTATTCGGGTAAAAAAAACCGGAGGAATGGCGTTTTCTCTGCCTGTTTTGACAAGTCAGATAACTCCATCTCCACCTCGGGGAGATTTGAGGCTGGTTTTTCACCGTTCCATTGGAAGTACAGTCAGTGTTTTTTCCCCCCGTTAGTCATTGCGAATGGTGGAGCTTGTTCGCTAATACGAGAGGAGTATATACTACTTCTCGTTGGCAAGTGGTCGTGCGTTATCCTATTGCGAGGACATTTGTGTACATTATTTTGGGAATATTTTGAAGGGAATAGTACAACAGCAAACAACACTCGATAGGTTGCATCTGAAAGTCAGGGTGGAGGCGGAGCCAATAGAGCCAACTCGGGAGAAGAAAGGTATCAAAATGTCAAACAAAATTAGAATTAAGTTTAGTGTAAGGTTACATTCAACTTCTTTTTGAGTGTCTGCATCGTAATAAAAGTTCATTTAAATTTGTTTATGTTATGTTACGAGCATGTTACCGTGCAAAAAGTCTCCCTCCGCGAAATCTGTCTAATTTTAGTACTATTAAACACATTTTAGCACTATTAAACCACTAGTTATTTCTTACTTTGCTAATAGATGGCGAATTAGAACAAATAAAAATGTTTTTTCCAATCCAATATCCGGTTTTGGGTGAATTAGCAACGAATTAATTTGTTTTTAGTTCATTTCTATGGGAAACGTTCATTTGAGTTACGAGTAAATCGACATACGAATGAAGCTCGTATCTCGAGGTACCACTGTAATTGTTTTAGCTTCACAGCTATTCTAGCAAGCCAGCGTATAAGTTGCGTGCGGCGTGCGTCGCCGTGTAACTTCCAGTCCAAGCGGAACGTGGGACCGGGATGTTTCTGGTAGAAAAATATTATTTTTATTGTAACAGCAACACGGCTGTACTAATAACTCGAGCTGCAAACCTCGCTAACCGCAACTTTGTCTGTAATTTGCGAGGAGCGTAGCGTAGGTTCTTAGCAACGGGACAGAAAAACTGGAACGGAAAACAGAGGAGGCCCATCGGGACGCAAAACCAGGGGTTTTCCTTCCACTTTTCTGCCGGGCCTCCTTTTTTTTTTACGGATGGGCCTCTCAGATGTGGAGACGATGCTAGCTAGCGCATATTGGGACTGGATTTGAACGCTAAAAAGTGATAGCCATGGTGGCTTTTAATTTAGATTTTCAGTATAATGACAATGAAGATTTATAAGTATTATAAAAATAATGGGAAGTTACAAACGTACTCTTACGCAGATTATTTTTTTATTTAAGGTGAGTTAAAACTACAAAAGAAATGAGAAGATATTAAAGTTAGCATGTTAGCCAAGTCGTTAGCATGTATGACACAGCACTTTTTTTTTCAGATGAAATTTGAAATCTAAGATAATGTGAGTCCGTGATAATTAATATGTGGTATCATTGTTTTTTTCCCGTCTAGAAATTATTTAAATGTGAAGAAAAGCTAAAATCGGAAGAAAATGAAAACTTCAAAAAAACAAAACAGGGGAACCCGGTGGTTGAGTGGTTAGCGCGTCGGCCTCACAGTAGGGGACCTGGGTTCAAATCCAGGTTGGTCCACCTGTGTGGTTTGCATATTCTCCCTGGGCATGCGTGGGTTTTCTCCGGGTACTCCGGTTTCCTCCCACATTCCAAAGACATGTATGCTAGGTTGATTGGACATTCTAAATTGTGTGAGCGCGAATGGTTGTTTGTCTCCTGGTGCCCTGTGATTGGCTGGCCACCAATTTAGGGTGTCCCTTGAAGTCAGCTGGGATAGGCTCCAGCACCCCCCGCGACCCTAGTGAGGATAAAGCGGTTCAGAAAATGAGAGACAAAACCAAAAACAAAAAAACAAGTTAACAAAGACGCTACCCTGTGATTGGCTGGCAACTAAGTCCTGTAGGAAATGGACACTGCTAATTTTCTCCTAATTTATTCCAATAAATATTAATTATTACACGTCTTTAGCATTTATAACCTACAAGCTCCGCCCTAAAAGTGCCAAAAACTCACCATGGCAACAACAGGATCCATTCATTCATTGATTCGCTTATCCTCACAAGAGTCGCAGGGGGTGCTGGAGCCTATCCAAGCTAACTCCGGGCAGCAGGCCATGGACACCCTGAATCGGTGGCCATCCAATAGCAGAACAGGATCCATCCAGACCATCTTAACGATGGACTAGGTGTGTTTTGAGAGGCTGGGTATGTCATTGTCATGTCTCGTGCTAACATTTCAAAGTAAATATTCATTTTTACTACCATTTATGTTTAGTAAACTCAGGTGTAGCGACTCCCAACCGCCAGCAGGTGACACTTTTTCCTTTGTTCACCACCACAGTGCCATTTGTTTGATTTGTATGTACACTTAGTACGTATGTGTGTGTGTGTGTGTGTGGCCTTTAGACAGATTCCCCTTCACAAGGTGATAATAGAAAGCATTAATCAGCACAAATCACACCATGATTCATTTATAGTAAAAAAAAAAAGCAATTAAATTGAATTTAGTTCATTTCAATGGCAATTTGTGCACCAGCATAACAACTTTCCATTTTTTTTTTGGAGTAACTAACTATACTTGTAGTTAAATCCAGAAAAGGGCGACTTCCACCACCTTTGCCCGATTTAGCCTGGCAAAACAGCACCAAGGAGTTCATTCTCCCAGCTGTTATTGCCTTTCTTTGTCCCCTTGTGTCAGCAGCCGTGACTCCACCGTCGCCCGCCCGGAGGCGGCCAGGCCAGCGAGGCCGACCGAGGTCAGCCGACGACACTCGTATCGGCGGCGCTTGTAAATCTTCCCGTGCCGTGTCATGAGAAATTTCTCCCAGCGGCACAACTCCAAAAAAAAAAAGGCAGATTTGATTTCCAGTGGTCAGCCGCGACATCTTTTTGCGTCCCCCCTTGGTCGCCTACATCCCCCCGGGTTGGGACATGTGGCATCGTCACCTGTACCTGTTCAAAAATGGCGTCGTATTGAAAATCTCCCTGCCCGGACACTTGCCTCTAAAAGTCTATTAGACATCTGTTTTAATATTCGGCCATTTTTTTTCCCGACTGGTTTCCAAGTTCACTGAGGTTTTTCTGGTCAGTGCAATTTTCCACTGGCAGAAAACGAGGCAACCCCAGGGTGGTTCCTCCTGGAGGGCTTTCAGGACTCTTGACAGTTATACGGGTGCCGTTTTTTTTTTTGGTTTTCCCGCGGTGGCTTCCTGGCCCAAAGAAGGCCCTTCCTTCTCCGAGGGCACGGCGAGTCCACTCGCACGCACGTCGGGGTAAAAGCGCGTTGTTGTTGTTGCAAAACGGTGTTGTGGTTGGATTTTTTTGGGCCACCCCACCCTTGTATTTGGCGGCGCACGCGGCAAATTCTGAACTCACTATCGAGGTCTTCCATCGTTCCAATTGGCTTTGGTCGAAATGGTAAATAAATACGTTTAGGTTGCACTATCGGTGAATTTTTACACTGTAATTTAATGACTGAATTTTGTCAAAATTATTCCTGACCAACAGCGAAAGGGGTTTAAAAATGTTCACTGCTTTTGTTTGGGGGGTTTATTTAAAAAAAATAAAAAAAATTGTACAAGTTGGATGGCCTGGTGGATGAGTGGTTAGCGTGTTGGGTTTGCAGTTCTGGGGTACAGGGTTCGATCCCAGGTGGGTTGTCGGATGCAGAGTTTGGATGTTCTCCCCTGGCTTGTGTGGGTTTTCTCTAGGTACTCCAGTTTCCTCCCGCATTCCAAAAACGTGCATGCTAGGCTAGCGGTCAGGCTAAATTGCCTAACCATAGCTAGGATTGGTTGTCCATCTCCTTGCTGTGAGCGATTCAGTTCTGGGGTCGCAGGTTCGATCCCAGAGTTTACATGTTCTCCCCTGGCTTTTGTGGGTTTTCTCTGGGTACTCTGGTTTCCTCCCACATTCCAAAAACATGCATGCTAGGCTAGCTGTTAGTCTAAATAGCCTAACCCTAGCTACGATTGGTTGTCTGTCTCCTTGCGATGAGCGATTCAGTTCTGGAGTCGCAGGTTCGATCCCAGAGTTTACATGTTCTCCCCTGGCTTGTGTGGGTTTTCTCTGGGTACTCCGGTTACCTCCCACATTCCAAAAACATGCATGGTACGCTAATTGGACAATCTAAATTGCCCCTTGGCTGGTCACCAATTCAGGGTGTCCCCCTGAAGTCAGCTGAGATAGGCTCCAGCACCCCCCGCGACCCTAGTGAGGATAAAGCGGTTCAGAAAATGGATGAATGAATAAATTTCAAGCAAGCATGAGGTGCACCCATATACATATACATATACATATACATATACATATACATATACATATACATATACATATACATATACATATACATATACATATACATATACATATACATATACATATACATATACATATACATATACTTATTTACTTATTTTTATTTTTTACGTACTATAGATGTATTGAGTCAGTCAGAAAAGTACTGGGTGGCTTGTTTTTCCTCAACAGGGACGCAAAAATATATTTAAAAAATAATAATAAATGCCAGTGAGATGACAACAAGAGGTGAATAAGTAGGAAATGGAATGGAAAAGACGAGACGCTAGTCAGCTTCCTGCGGCCGCCGTGATTTGCCGGGCTTTTCTGGGAAAATGGCTTCCGAGCCAGCAAAGCCAAATATTTGCGGGAGAGTGTATTACACAACGTACATCAAAAGACGCCTGCAAGCGCTTTTTGCTTCTTGCTTCTTGTTTTTGCCGCTCTCAGCCAGCATGAATGAAGGAAGGAAAGAATGAATGACGGAAGAGAGGCTGCTGCCGTCATAGCCTTTTCACACAAGAGGCCTTTGTGGCCATTAGGAGCGTCGCTGAGGATTCTGGGATTGCTCCGCTTTGCTTATTGTTTATTACGTCTACTTTTCTTGCATTGTATTTGTTGGTTTGTACTAGAATGTTTGGTTTTGTGGCTTTTATTGTGGCTAAATGCAGCAGATTTTTAACCAAAAGTCAGACTACTTTCATTTTCCATCTCGACAAGGGTCGCGGGGGGTGCTGGAGCCTATGACAGCTAACGGCAGGGGACACCATGAAACGATGGCCGGCCAATCGCAGGGCATGTGGAGACAAAGGACAACCAATCATAGCTAGAGTTAGGCAGTTTAGAGCATTCAACCAGCTAATTAGCCTAGCATGCACGTTTTGGGAGGAAACTGGAGTACCCGGAGAAAACCCACACAAGCCTGGGGCAAACATGCAAACTCCACATAGGAGGACCAACCTGGAATTGAACCCAGCACCCAAGAACTGCTAGGCTGACACGCTAACCACTCAGTCGAAAACCGGAGTACCCGGAGAAAACCCACACAAGCCTGGGGAGAACATGCAAACTCCAAACAGGAGGACCAACCTAGGATTGAACCCAGTACCCCAGAACTGCTAGGCTGACACGCTAACCACTCAGCCGGAAACCGGACTACCCGGAGAAATCCCACGCAAGCCCAGGGAGAACCCATTGAAAGCATGAGAAATTAAATCCATTTTAACTCGGACGTCCGGCATTCAATTATCATGTTAGAGGAGAACAAACAATCACTTTCATGAAAAATAGTACTCAAAAACTGGGACTAATTTAACAAAATAAAAGGTTAGACGCACACCGACAAATAGTCAAAAATTACTTACATGTCCAAGAAACACGAATCAACACTCCCACAACCAGACCTGCCAGAAGACGGGCTTTATATACACCAACACGGGTTGATTACAAAATACAAACACCTGGTCTCACAAGGGAAGGGAAGCCAGGAGGGACACAAGAGCCCAAATGCATACAAATCACACAGACAGGACACACAAGGAAAACATACCCTTACACTCACCCCAAAAACATGACAAATGGATTTGACATATATAATATAAAATATTAGGGGGCTTTGTTTCCTTAATTTTATCGTTCTAAGTCAAGGGTGTCAGACTCGGGTTGGTTCGCGGGCCGGTTTAACGTCAACTTGATTTCACGTGGGCCGGACCATTTTAGATATAATATTTAGATTTATTTTTAATAAATGGATTAAAAGGACTGGATTAAAAGCCCTGAATATTCCGTTTTTTAATAGATCTAAAACAATGTTTATTTGAGCTTTTTTAAAATATATTTTTAGATTTTACAAAATGATTTTTGAATTAAAAACACAGAAAAATTGATTAAAAAATGACAATGATTGATTTAAAAGGGGGAAAATCAGGAAATTTAATATACATCTCTACTCTTCATTTTAATTTGATCCAAAAAAACAGAAAGTCGGCACTCATCATTTACTTTCCCGGGCCACACAAAATGATGCGGCGGGCCAGATTTGGCCCCCGGGCCGCCACTTTGACACAGGTGTTCTAAGTGGTCGTATGCTAACATTCCCGCGTTTTGGGAGCGACCTGATCCACTTGACCCTTCCCGTCAATAGACATAAACAATACAAGCCATCAGTTTTCCTTATCCAAAAAGAAGCGAGAAAGAATGAAGTCATGCCCCTTAAACATGTCCAGCTTGGATAAAACTGGCGTCATGGCAACGGCTAGCCTTTTCTCTTTAATGGTTAGCAATGCGCTAAAGACCTCCAGTGACTTTTCTCACACTGTCGGTTCAGTTTTAAGCCCGGCAATGTGGAATGGTGCGCTCACGCCAGTCTGGCTCCCTCACGGGGGAGAATTACAACAACAATAAAAAGAAAAAAAAATGGACTAAAACAAGATGCCTAAGTGCTTTAGCTTTTGCCGTTGGGGTTGCTGCACACAAGGTGCTACGCTTGAGGAATTCAGCACTTTGGACAGCACCTAGACCAACTCTCACCGCACAAAAATTCCAATGCTACACTCCCAAAAGCGGGGCCCGGAATGCTTTGTGGTCAGAAAAGGGACCGCGTTCCTAAAAATAGGGGGAGGACGCAAGAGGGAGGGGCATTTTAATCTCTTATCGAGCAGTAAAAACTCTTTTGTTATGAAATGACAGCAATCGTAGAGTGACCGACATAGACAACAACTAAATAGAATAAGCATCTATTGGTATGCGATAGGGACTCCAACTGAATGTTGACTTGGTAATTTGTTCATTTTCTGAAGCGGGGGTGCCGCAGCCTATGTCAGCTGTCTATGGGACACCCCGAATTGGTAGCCGGCCAATGACAGGGCACGAGGAGAGAAAGGAGAACCAATCATAGATCGCGTTTGGCAGTTTAGAGTGTTCAACGAGCTAGCCTAGCATGTTTTTTGGGGGAGGTGGGGGGAAACCGGAGTAGCGGGAGAAAACCCACGCAAGCCAGGGGAGAACATGCAAACTCCACGCAGTGAGGATCGACCTGGGAATTGAACCCTCGACCCCAGAAATGTGAAGCCAAGACGCTAACCACTCATCCACCTGGTCGCCCACTTAATTTTTTTTCATTTAAAATTGTATATCTGCCACTTGATTGTGATACTTGGCTGACTCGGTACGGGCAAGCGTGGGATCGATTCCCGTATGATGACGGTTGACTGGCGACCAGTCTTAGGTGTATTCTGCCAACCCTAAAATGGCCACCGAATTCCAAACGTGTCCTTTTCGTATTATTCCTGCGCTCCGCAATCCTAAAGAAAGCTTCCATTTTCTCTCTCGCAGGCAGCCGGGAAGCGGCGTTCACGTACGCCATCACGGCGGCGGGCGTGGCGCACGCCATCACGGCGGCGTGCAGTCAGGGCAACCTGAGCCAGTGCGGCTGCGACCGGGAGAAGCAAGGCTACTACAATCAGGAGGAAGGCTGGAAGTGGGGCGGCTGCTCGGCCGATATCAAGTACGGCATCGAGTTCTCCCGACGCTTCGTCGACGCTCGCGAGATCAAGAAGACGCCGCGCCGACTCATGAACCTGCACAACAACGAGGCGGGAAGAAAGGTATTCCATGGAAGAATACAGGATGAATAAAGTTATCTAATCTAATCTAATCTAATCTAATCTAATCTAATCTAATCTAATCTAATCTAATCTAATCTAATCTAATCTATAGACAATCAATCTTTAACCCATTTTTGAACTGAATTGAATGCTTTTATTGTCATCATAAAAGTATAATGAGATTTAAAGCTTCACTACAAAGTGCAGCAATTTATAAATAATCAATTAATAAAAATAAAAATAAATAATCACTAAATAATGATAAAAATAAATAATCACTAAATAATGATATAAATAAATCATCACTAAATAATGATAAAAATAAATCATCAATAAATAATAATACAAATAAATCATCAATAAATAATAATACAAATAAATCATCAATAAATAATACTACAAATAAATTATCAATAAATAATAATACAAATAAATCCTCAATAAATAATAATACAAATAAATCATCAATAAATAATAATACCAATAAATCCTCAATAAATAATAATACAAATAAATCATCAATAAATAATAATACAAATAAATCATCAATAAATAATAATAAAAATAAATAATAAATAAGTCAGAAATAGTACTCAAGATAATCCAACATAATAAGTAGTCACCAACACAAATAAGTATGTGGACAAATAACAACAAACTAATAAAAGAACGCACAAAAATAATCAATAAATAATAATAAAAAATCAATAATCAATAAATAAGTAGGAAATATGCTCGTTAGCTTCTGCGCTAACCGCTCATTTTGCATCACGAATGTATAAATCAGTCTTGGCGTGTATTTTTTACTGGATGCCCAGAAGCCAGGATGTCTTCAAGTATCCACTTATGAAAACTTAATAACAATATAATATAATAACCTTGACATGATGGCTCCATCCTGCTCTTATTGGCTCGCGGCTCATTTCGCTCCGCTAGCCAAACGACGTCGCTCGTCAATGAGTCACTCCAGCTGACAAAATCAAGTGATTTAAATATTGACAATTTCCTCCACACCACCCTTAAAAACACATTTGTATCATTTTCGCTTTCGCTAACCCTAATAAAAGCATCATTTGTCATGAACAGTCTACGATTGGCTATCCACCACCGAGCGTTTCTCAGCGTAACAGAACAAAAAACAAAACATCCCCAACTTTATCGGCGGCCTTGCCCATAAAAAGTCGTAAAATGAAGACCAACGAGCTGATAAAAAGGATCTTTTACGGGGACTGGACTGTCATAAAAAGCTGTAAAAAGCTCGTAAATCCACCGTGTGAGTTTCAAGTGACGAGCCGAGTGAGTGTGCGTACGTGTTGTGACAGATGAGAGGCTTTGACAGACACGCCGTAAGTAGACGTTTCCATCTATTTGCTGGGCGGCGCATTCCTTGCGGCTTTTCTCTCTTTACATTTTTGGAAATCCTCAACGCGTACACCGGTTTGGACCGGAGCGCCACTTTGGAAAGCGTCAACAAACGACGCCATTTTGTGTGTGTGTTTTTTTTTCCATCGGAAGAATGAAAATAGCCACGTACCTATTTCGTTCTTACCTTTTCGTGACCTCGACGGCCATCCACGTCTGGCCGGGAGGGCCGGCAGCGAGCGTGGAAATGGCGAGTGCGCGACATTATTACCGCGTCTAGACTTTTTTTTTTCGCCATGATGTCACGCATATTTCCAAGTGGAAAAAGTCAAAAGAGTTCCCATAGTAAACAAACCATTGCATGTCATTTGTCAAAAGCACTCGAGTGGTTCCACTGAAAAACCACATATACGCGAGGAAAGTCTAGACAGTGACAAGAGCGGCCGCCATGTTGGTTGGTATACAGATGGTCACTATGCAAGGCAATGGAACGCAATTGGTTATTTGCTAAAAATTTGATGACATGAGTGCGTTGGAGCCAATAACAATAAATCAGAAAATGCCACTACTAGTTTCAATCCTTGTTTTCTTTAACCTCCAATTAGCAAAAACATAGCTTTTTTTATGCTAGCCAATGCTAGCCTATGATTTACACATGGTCAAAATGGAAATAAAAAGGAACAAAATAGATTTTTTTCACAAATTTGATGGCTTTAGTGCGTTAGAGGCAATTACAAATCTAATTTCTGATACAAAAAAGAAAAATAAATAAGTGCCACTTGTTTATCGCCTTGTTTTCTTTAACCTCCAATTAGCAAAAACAAAGCTTCTTCTATGCTAGCACTGCTAGCCTATGATTTATACATGGCCAAAATGGAAATAAAAGGAACACAATTGTTTTTTTCACAAATTTAATGGCTTTAGTGCATTGGAGGCAATTACAAATCTAATTTCTCACACCAAAGATAAAAAAAAAAAAGTACCACTTCTTGTTTTGAGGAAAACATGCACCAGTACGTCTTGTAAAATAACCAAAAGCTAGCTAAAAAAAGCTTGTTTTGCTAAACTAGCTTAAAGTAGCCTATGGCTCATACAATGGAAATTCTGCGTAACATAATTATACCACATACTATAATCATACAATAAGTCACTTGACTCTGACCAATAGCAGAGCAGCATCTTAGAGATACTAGGGCGCACACCTGCCGCCATTTTGGAATTTCAGGACTCTTTAAGAAATTATTGTGCGTGAAAAGTGACGTAAAGGAGGACGAAAAAAAATCGTAACGTGAAAAAAAAACGTAAAATGACATTTAAATAACGATAAGGCCCGATTGGCTCTGGTAAAAACGAATCTCCTCCCTCTTCTCCACAGGTTCTAGAAGAAAGAATGAAGCTGGAATGCAAATGCCACGGCGTGTCGGGCTCCTGCACCACCAAGACGTGCTGGACCACGCTCCCCAAGTTCCGAGAGATCGGCTACGTGCTCAAGGACAAGTACAACGAGGCGGTCCACGTGGAGGTGATGCGGGCCAACCGCCTTCGGCAGCCCAGCCACCTGAAGGTCAAGCAGTCTCAGGGCTACCGCAAGCCCATGGACACGGACCTGGTCTACATCGAGAGGTCGCCCAACTACTGCGAGGAGGACGCGGCCACGGGCAGCGTGGGCACCCAGGGCCGCCTGTGCAACCGCACCTCGCCGCACACGGACGGCTGCGACCTCATGTGCTGTGGGCGGGGCTACAACACGCACCAGTATACCAAAGTGTGGCAGTGCAACTGCAAATTCCAGTGGTGCTGCTTCGTCAAGTGCAACACCTGCAGCGAGCGGACCGAGGTGTTCACCTGCAAGTAGAAGCCCCGCCCACTCCGGGCAGATTTAGCCACGGACGCTAGCCGCCGCATGGTTTTGCACACGAGAATCTTTCCATGGCTTCCCGCAGAGTCGAACGCGAACCGGTTGGATGACGGGCAACAAGCTCTGGGATTTGAAAAGACCCGCCGGCGACGTGACGGGAAAAAAAAACCTGCGCCGATTGGACGCCGCGGGTCGACGCTGGAACTCGAACCGAGACAAAAAAAACAAAAGAAAAACAAAGCAGAGAACTCTGGGAAAGCTTCTGCTGCCAACTGGAATACGATGGAGTTATTGTTAGTCTTCCAGTCACACTGGAACTGTCTGTTCTGAACACTGAAAAATAAATTGTCTATTTATGTAATAGTATCTTAAAAAAAACAAAGCACTAACGGGTAGAGATGTCTGTTTTTTTGTACTAAGTGTAAAGCAGGGGTCACCAAAACGGGGGTCCTCGAGGGCACCTATTTGTCTATTTTACATGTCTCCCTCCTTCAAAACTATATATATATATATATATATATATTCATCCTCACAAGGGCCGTGGGGGGTGCTTGAGCTCATCCCAGCTAACTACAGGCACCAGGAGACAAAGAACAACCAATCATAGCTTGGGTTAGGCAATTTAAAGAGTTCAACCAGTTAGCCGTTAGCCTAGCATGCATGTTTTGGGGATGTGGGAGGAATCCGGACTACCCAGAGAAAAACCACAGAAGCCTTGGGAAAACATGTAAACTCCACACAGGGGATTGAACCCGGATCCCCAGAACTGCTAGGCCGACGCGCTACCCACTCATCCACCGGACCGCTAAACCTGTAGTCATTTAATTGTTAGCCAGCCAATCGCAGAGCACACGCAGACAAAAAACAACCAATCATAGCTAGGGTTAGCCAATTTAAAGAGTTCAACCAGTTAGCTTAGCATGTATGTTTTGGGGATGTGGGAGGAAACTGGACTACCCAGAGAAAACCCACAGAAGCCTTGGGAAAACATGCATAGGAGGACGGACATGGAATTGAACCCAGTTCCCCAGAACTGCATTCCGACATGCTAACCACTCATCCACCGGACCGCCAAAACTGTTATTATTGAATTGTTAGCCAGCCAACCGCAGTCCTTGAAGGCATCTTAATACAAAGAACAACTCTTGTTTATTTGAATCCGGAGCGAGACATGCAAAAGGGACTGTGCCGGTGGCGTCCGAGACCCGACTTGGTGAGTCTTGGTGTAAAGAAAGTACTTTAGGAGCTCTGACTGAAGCCCATCCGACCCTTAAACGCCTCATCTTGTCTCGTTGAAAAGAGCACGGTCGGTCGTTTTACGCGGTGACATCCGAGCGGCGGGAATGTTTCCCGGAAGCCGGGTGTTGTTGTCGAGTGCTGCACTGATACTTTCGTGCTAAATAAAAGTCCTTGTTTGGAAAGTACTCGCCGAGGCACTTTTATTGACCTTTGGACGCACTTAGCGTCGCAGAACGTGCGGCCTGGCGAGTCCCCCCGCTATGCAAAGTGGAACGTTCCTTCTTAAGACGTTCCGCTGTGTTTTTCATTTTCGAATCGTTGCAATCCAGCTATTAGTCAGTGACATTAATGCATGAAAAAAAATCAGTGTGCAAAGCTACTGATGACTGACAATAAAACGTGACAACTCCCTGGGGAATGTTGCTGATAATTTGTGTGGGTGTGTGGTTACGGCACCCAAGATGGACTAGGACTCGGTGGGGGGAAAAAATAGGAGCTTTTCTGACGCTTTAGATAGATGCTACAATTTTATTGGCTCACTTTAGATATCACATTGGGAAAATTAAACAAAAAATATGATATACAGATAGCATAAGGCATTGAAAAAATATTCTTGAAATTTCCTGATTTTCCCCCTATTAAATCAATAATGGTCATTTTTAAATCCATTTTTCTGTGTTTTTAGTTCAAAAATCATTTTGTAAAATCTAAAAATATATTTTAAAAAAAAGCTAAAATAAACATTTTATGTAGGCCGGACCATTTTTGATATAATATTTAGATATTTTTTTTATAAATGGATTAAAATAACTAGATTAAAATCGCTGAATATTCTGTATTTATAGATCTAAAACATTTTTTTTAGCTTTTTTTTAATATATTTTTAGATTTTACATAATGATTTTTGAACTAAAAACAGAAAAAATGGATAAAAAAATTACAATTATTGATTTAAAAGGGGGGAAATCAGGAAATTTAATATACATCTATACTTATATAATTTGATCCTAAAACAGAAAGTTTGCACTCATGATTTACTTTCCCGGGCCACATAAAATGATGCGCCGGGCCAAATTTGGCCCGCGGGCCGCCACTTTGGCACCTGTGGTATAGATGTATATTAAATTTCCTGATTTTTCCCCTTTTAAATCAAGAATTGTAATTTTTTAATCCATTTTTTTCTGTGTTTTTAGTTCAAAAATCTTTTTGTAAAATCTAAATATATATTAAAAAAAGCTAAAATAAACATTGTTTTAGATCTATAAAAAACTGAATATTCAGAGCTTTTAATCGAGTTCTTTTAATCCATTTATATAAAAAAATATATCTAAATATTATATCTAAAATAGTCCGGCCCACGTGAAATCAAGTTGACGTTAAAGGGGGCCGCGAACCAGCCCGAGTCTGACACCCTTGAGCTAAGTGGACGAGTTGAAGAGCGTCATGCAAATGAGTTTTGAAAGCAGCTCAGTGTTCCTTTTGTTTCTGGACACACTAGAGCCCAAAAAACATTCTTGTTGAGATGGACGGGATGGCTGGACGGAAACAAAGTGTGAAAAAGAGCCGTTATAGAGCATTAAATAGCAGGAGAAGGAGCTAATTGAGAAAAGTTGGCAGTCTCCACTTCGCAATCAAGCGTGTACGGCATGCTAATGCTAATGCACTATTAGAAAAGACTACAAAAAACTCCACCGAGGCCTGATTAAGCCTAATTTGGATCAACCTCCACTTTTAAACAAATTCCCCTATTATATTTCCATTATGTTATGGAATCCCCTTATTTTTTTACTTTAATTACTGTTACATGCTGTCATATTTCCTTCAGCGTTGCCAAACTCCAACGTGGATTAATGCAGTTATTATGGCAATAAAAATCAAATGTAAAACACACACGGGGTGACGTACAGAATAAGATGGTACTCTGCCAAACCTTTTTTTCTAAACGTTTTTTTTTTTAAACTTGGCTGAGCCACTTCATTCTAGTATTAGCAAAAGGATGCTATTGAGAAAAGCCAGTAGAGCAGAAGTAAAATGGGTTTTGTTAAATTGTCTGAAGCCTTTGGCCCCGGAAATGCAAAAAAGCTCCATCCCACAGTATTGCGGATGACGTAATAAAAAAAATAAAATAAAATATTCAGCTATGTCTGAATGAGTTCACGTCACAATTTCTGGGCTCGAATCCCCCCAAACAGTATTTTGAACGAGTCCACCGTGATGACGGGAGCAGAAAAAAAAGAAGAAAAGCGGCGACTTTATGCAAATAATTGAAATTCATTACGCTATGGCATACGTCATAGTTCAGCGACGAGTCACGTCCAAATGCGGCAGCTGTCACGATGGACGTGAAACGCCGAGTTTAGAGCTTGGAAGTCGGTCAAACTTCGCCCCGATTCGATTGTCAAGGAATTACGCATTAAATTCGACTGGAATGGAATCACTCACCACGTAGTCAGATCGCCAAAAGTCCACTCAGGATGATTTGGAAGTCTTAATAATCCTCGTGTGTATCCTTTTACTGTGAAATCATGGAGTGGCAGGTGTCCAGCCAATCATTGAACACGATGAAGTCACGCGACGCAGCCAATCACGGCATTGTTTGTACTTCCGCAGTAGGCTAAAGCTAAGCCAGCTAAATTGAATGTGATATGTCGCGTCCCTAAAACAGCGTTAAAAAAGAAGTGTGCATCTTTTAAATTGGAATGGCTGTCGGAATATGTGCAAATAGAAGAACAAGCGTTGGAGGATATCTTTTGTGCACTACGTGGTGAAAGCTTTAAATCGCATTTTAGTTGTATAATGACAATAAAAGCAATCAATTCGATTCAATTCATAAAAGTTGTGATCGAGTTTTCCGGTGGAAAATTATGCACTAAATGGAAGACAAACTACTTCAAGCACAGACGTGAACAATACGGTAAGTCAGATTTATGCAAATTCTAGTGCCATTTATTAAGATGTTTTATGTATGGATATTAATAATTCCATGTTATGGCTAGATCATTTACGATAGTAAAAAATACAGCTGTCAACCTCGGCCAAAATTTTAATGATTGCAATTCCCCGTATTAAGTGATTAAAAAAACGGCAAATGCAATCACAGGAGTAAAAAGCTCAAAAAGTTCTCAGAATATTAAAGGAATTTTTTAATTAAAAAAAAAAAATTGGGGGGTAAAAATGATCAGAAATAACAAAATTGCAAAGCTCTTTAAATAATGTCATTGACACAAACAGATAAGCGAAGACACTATTTAACAGCCGCCATTTTAAATAATCGTAAATTAGGCCCGAGATGAAAAATATCGAAAATTCCTGGCTGGTGCAACGTGTTTTTTTCACGTCCTTGACTATCGAACGAGCCACATGAAGGGAATGGAACTCCAACAAGTCCGATTTCTGGCGGGTGAACGCCTGATATTAGCCAGATCCCGAACGAGAAAATCTTCCAGGGCGACTCTTCAATTACAGCTCTTTCTGTCTCCTCGTGTCCAGGAAACTTATTTTTAATAGTCCGGTGGATGATGGATTATTCTGGGTCGAACCTTTTTTTTAAGTGCTTTTTCAGGACAAGGGGGGGGGTGACGGAGAACCGGTGGAACGGCCTCGGAACGTTTCGAAAAGGCCAAGTTTGGTGGCCATGGTCAATAAAAGGGGCAGGGCCTTGTCTGTACGCAGCCTGCTGCAATTAAGACGGTGCGCTTGGCCTTTTTGCATGTTCCTCTAACTTTGTTTTGACTGCTCCATCATTCGCGGGGTTCTCGTCATCTGCTTGATATTAGTGGTGAGGAACACATGGCCACTCAAAGGCAGCTGGGGCCCCGCGTGACATCATAGACCGCAAAGCCGAGCGGGGGCATCGTCGAGAACCCCCTCCCCCTCCCGGCTTTCATCGGGCCCCTCCCAGTTCAAGCGGATGAGACGTCTAGCCCCGTCAATGGCGGATGATGTGGTGACCGTAGGCCGGGTTTGCAGTGTTTATCAATACGACGATCTGATTGGATACAGACAAACAGCTGACTATGGGCGCCCCGAATCGGCGCAGGGAAGGAGGAGACAAAGGACGACCAATCAGGGTTCGGGTTAGGCAATTTAGCGTACAATTAGCCTAGCATGTGTGTTTGTTGGGATGTGGGAGGAAAGCGGAGTACCTGGAGAAAACCCACGCGAGCCCGGGAGAATATGCCAACTCCATACAGTGAGGATCCACTTGGGATCGAACCCTCGACCCCAAAACTGTGAGGCCGACACGCTCACCACAAGGAGACGCACAGCTAATTCTAGCTAAGGTTAGGCAATTTTGCGTACAATTAGCCTAGCATGTGTGTTTTTGAGATGTCTGAGGAAACCGGAGTACCTGGAGAAAACCCACGTGAGCCCCGGGAGAACATGCCAACTCCACACAGTGAGGATCCACGTGGGATCGAACCCTCGACCCCAGAACTGTGAGGCCGACGCGCTCACCACAAGGAGACGGACAACCAATCATAGCTAAGGTTAGGCAATTTTGCATCCAGTTAGCCTAGCATGCATGTGTGTTTTTGGGATGTGGGAGGAAAGCGGAGTACCTGGAGAAAACCCACACGAGCCCCGGGAGAACATGCCAACTCCACACAATGAGGATCCACTTGGGATCGAACCCTCGACCCCAAAACTGTGAGGCCGACGCTCTCACCATAAGGAGACGCATAGCCAATCGTAGCTAAGGTTAGGCAATTTTGTGTACAATTAGCCTAGCATGCATTTTTTTGGGGGATGTGTGAGGAAAGCGGAGTACCTGGAGAAAACCCACGTGAGCCCGGGAGAACACACCAACTCCACACAGTGACGACCCATTTGGGAATCAAACCCAAGACCCCAGAACTGCGAGGCCGACCCCCTAATCCGCCTTCCGATTGAAATAAGATTGTCATCTCTTAGATTTGCTGTTTTATTAAAAATATTTCTCACTCCGATGCATGAAATGCTTTTTCCAACAACATTAACAAACACAAAACCGCTATTAATTTTTCATATAATGTCCAGTATGAAATCAACCAAAGGGCCGTAAATCAAGTTTATTTACAACAAATTTGGTCATATCAGCAAATTGACATACTCCACATGTGTCAAAGTGGCGGCCCGGGGGCCAAATCTGGTCCGCCGCATCATTTTGTGTGGCCCGGGAAAGTAAATCATGAGCGCCGACTTTCTGTTTTACGATCAAATTAAAATGAAGATTATAGATGTATATTAAATGTCCTGATTTTCCCCCTTTTTAAATCAATAATTGTCATTTTTTAATCTATTTTTTCTGTGTTTTTAGTTCAAAAATCATTTTGTAAAATCTAAAAATATATTTAAAAAGCTAAAATAAACATTGTTTTAGATCTATAAAAATCTGAATATTCAGGGGTTTTAATCCAGTTCTTTTAATCCATTTATTTAAAAAAATCTAAAAATTATATCTAAAATCGTCCGGCCCACGTGAAATCAAGTTGACGTTAAAGTGGCCCACGAACCAACTTTCTGTTTTAGGATCAAATTAAAATGAAGAGTATAGATGTATATTACATTTCCTGATTTTCCCCCTTTTAAATAAATAATTGTCATTTTTTAATCCATTTTTTTTTCTGTTTTTAGTTCAAAAATCATTTTATAAAATCTAAAAATATATTTAAAAAAGCTAAAATAAGATTTGTTTTAGATCTATAAAAAACGGAATATTCAGGGATTTTAATCCAGTTCTTTTAATCCATTTATTTAAAAAAAAATCTAAATATTCTATCTAAAATGGTCCGGCCAACGTGAAATCAAGTTGACGTGAAAGCGGCCCGCGAACCAACCCGAGTCCGACACCCTTGACATACTCCATATCGTACGGTATGGACATCAAAATGCCGATTTCCACCCTCCATACACACAAGTCCAGTACCCTATCCGCCATTTTGTCCTATTTCCGATCCGTCTCCAGAGGCTCTCGGCACAAGCTATACGCATTTATATTGGGCACATAAGCAGACAAGACATCAGGCGAGGGAATTGGCATCCACACCTGTTTATGTTGGCCCGGCCCACTAAGTGGCGCTTGTAAAATATGAGCGAGGTTTTAATTTTTAGGCCGGAGACGCCCTCAGGCCTCAAATCCCCGGCGAGGACAACATCAGCAGTCTGAGGACCACGGGATGGTACGGATCTAACCCCAAGAAATGATGTAGTGTTTCCGCCAAAACCTTCTTTGGGAGCGTATATTTGTGTGTGTGTGTGTGTGTGTGAGAGACAGGAAGTGGTCTTTGAGGACCTCGGATTCTCCTTGAGGTTATTTTTCACCTCTTGTGTTGTTTGCATAAAGATGGAGAGGTCGGGGTTCTAAAAGCAGACGGCCCCCCTCACCCTCATATTTGAGGCGAAGCTAAGGGCAAATATTTTGTCAAATGGCAGACCTCCGTCAAGGCCAAACACGAAGACGAGTACTAGCTCCAAAATGGAAGACATTCCCTTGATTGACCGCCATTTTGGTTCCCATTGCAGGAATTTTGAAGGCAGCGTTTGGAAGTAACGTGGCGGTATTATTTGCTTTAATTAAAGATCAGGAAATGTTAACTATTCTGTCTTCCCTCGATTATCGTGACTTCACTTATCGGGAATTAACTTCTTTGTGATTTTTTTTCTGCTATTAATTTTTTTTTTAAACATAATAAATTATATTAAAAAATAATTTTGATTTTTTTTTATGCTGCTTCTGACGTAAGATGTGGCTCTCTGATTGTTACAGTTTAAAATTTTTCAATGTTTTTTATTTTTTTATTTTTTAAATAAAAGTTGATTTTATGAAATAAAATATATTTTTTAAGTGCATCAAACGGTAAAATTCCATGCTAAAACTTGCAAGCGGATGACGGGGGAGTGGCAGTGTAAATTCACCTTTTAATAACTTTAAAATATATATTTTATTTAATAAAAAAACAAAAAAATAAAAAAAATTAAAAATAATTTAAAAAATGAAAAAAATAATAAAAAAATAAAAATATTTAAAAAATAAAACATTGTAAAAAAATAAATAATTAAACATTACAAATATAAAAAATTTAAAAATATTTAACATTTTTAAACTGAGAATCAGAAAACCACATCTTACGTCAGAAGCAGCATAAAAAAACTCTAAATTATTTTTTAAATATAATTTATTATTTGATTTGAATGGCTTTTGATGAATTTGAGTGTGTTTTAAAAGAGAATAAAAATACAAGAAAGATGAAACCAGGCAAAGAGCCACTGTAAAGCCAAAATATGATAAGAAGCAAAGAGCCGGGAGCCGCATGCGGCTCGAGAGCCACTCCTGCATTATTTCAATCCAATTTTGACATCCTAACTGACTTTAATCAGTCAAAAAGTCCTTTTGCAAACTCTAAACATTTATCCGATGGTCCCCCACCAAAGTAAAACTTATTTTCCCCAACCCCCCCCCGCCCCTTCCCTAAAAAGTTTGTTAGAAACCAACTCGTGGCACCACAAAAAAAACCCGGATCCTAAAAAAAACAGTGTTTCCAAAGAAGTCCGTATTTCACAAACGCCTTCCCATCGTGTTTAATTCAAGCATCGTAGTCGAACACGTACAATTTGCGTCCAATCTGAAAGATTTATACTTTTAGCCCCGCCCTTGTAACAACCAACATATTCGAAAAAAAAAACCACAGCTCATCGCCATGGCGATAGACATCCATCAGACCGACTAGCCTTCCTCCGGTTTGCTAATTTATTCTTCAGGGAGACCCCAAAAAGATCTGTTCGGGATCCCGGACTTGTATATTTTGGGATGGCGGAAAGAAAAGGGGAAGTCACCTAACAATGGAATCCGGACTGACTCATAAATCAGTTTGTTTAGCTGCAAAGTCGCTTAGTCAATGATTCAAAGCGTCAAATCCAGAAAGACCGGGGAAAAAAAGAAAACGCCAGCGGCGCGTGGCCCCGTCAGTTTTACGCCGAGGGGGGTCCGGCGATGAGCGGTGGAAGCGTGGCTAGCGAGCCAGCTAACTGTCACAGAGTCCAAAAATGGACCCGAAAGACTTAATAGCGCTTAGCATCAAGCTAACCGTGCCTTCTATGTATTTGCGGGTTTGATTTTTATGGCGTTTGGGGCTCAAAAAAGGCATAAAAATGTAAGGGTAGATGGTTTTTTTGGATGGATGATATAGAAGGGGGTCATATGTCCAAACCATAATTCAGATTTAGCAACATATTCATTTTTCCTGCGCTTTAGTGCCCAAGCCCACTAATTGATAGAACATATTCAAGTGCCTTGGTAAGGTGATCCTAACATTAATGCGCGATTTGACTTTTCTTTGAAACCGCGCTGAGTTTCAGATGATGCAAGCCAGCCAATGAAAACAAGCGGCAAACAAACTGGTAGCAAAGAAGGTTTGTTTCAAAATAGGAAGCCATTTTTGTCGAGGGGCGAATCGTGTGGATCTTTTCGGGGTTTGTTTTTGTCGGAGTTTGGAGGGATTTGGTTGGCCAGGTTGTGTTCGTTTTTTATTTTTTTTTAAGTCTGTTTTAATGGTGTACGGCACAGGTGTCAAAGTGGTGGCCCGGGGGCTAAATCTGGCCCGCCGCATCATTTTGTGCGGCCCGAGTGAGTAAATCATGAGTGCAAACTTTCAGTTTTAGGATCAAATTCAAATGAAGATTATAGATGGATATTATATTTCCTGATTTTCCCCTTTTTAAATCAATAATTGCAATTTTTTTTAGCCATTTTTTCTTTTGGTGTTTTTAGGTCAAAAAGCATTTTGTAAAATCTTAAAATAAATATATTAAAATATTTTTGGTTTTCCACTTTAATATTGAATATAATTTAAAAAAATGTTTCCATTTGAAATGAAAACCAATGATTATTAGATGTTTTCCCTTACTAAGAAAAAAAGTTCAAATGAACAGTTTTATATCTATAAAAAACGGAATATTTAGGGCTTTTGATTCAGTTCTTATAATCCAATTAAAAAAATATATCTAAATATTATATCTAAAATGGTCCGGCCCACATGAAATCGAGTTGATGTTATTGCGGCCCACGAACCAACCCGAGTTTGTTCGACATGTTCTCGCCGGGATTGCGTGGGTTTTCTTCGGGCTAGGCTAGGCTAATTGAATGGTAAATTGCCTAACGGTGAGCAATTCGGCCTCGCAGTTCTGGGGTCCAGGTTCGATCCCAGGTGGGTCCACAATGTGTGGAGTTGGTATGTTCTCGCCGGGATTGCTTGGATTTTCTTCGGGTGCACTGGTCCCCCCCCACATTCCAAAAATATGTATGCTAGGCTAATTGTATGGTAAATTGCCTAACCCTAGCTGTGATTGGTTGTCCTTTGAGTCCTTGTGCCCTGCGATTGGCCGGCCACCGATTCAAGGTGTCTCTTGCCTGGTGCTTATAGTTAACTGGGATAGACTCCAGCACCCCTTGTGGGGATAAGCAGTTCAGAAAACTAAATGAATGAATAGTGTGTATTTAAATAAAGCTTTCAAATTTTAGGTTTTGGTTTCAAAAGGGTTTGGACTTGATTTCAGGTTATTTAATCTGAATTAGGATTTTAATTAGTAAATTTTTTGTTGAAGCCGGGATCAGATTTTAAATCAGGATTTCAAGTGTATGCTTAAACAAGATTTTAGGATTTTAAAGGCTAATTGTTAATAACAACATGAATTTCAACTCAGGGTTGTGCTTTAAAATCGGGGCTTGAAATCAGGATTCATCTTAAGGTTCAAAATAAGCTTAGAGTTTCAATATATTATTTCCATGTTAACAAGTCAAGAGCGTCTCACTATTTGAAGTTGAGAGTTTCAATTTCAAGCAAGTGCAGGCTTTCCACAAAGGATTAAAATCCCCAACATTTCAATCTTTGTGACTAATCGTAACATGTTTTATTTGTATTTTTTTTCCTCCACGAATCCCGTGCTTCCCTTTGAGTGTCCCCAATGACTCATTCTATCTTCCAACAAGGCCATATTTCACTGCAAAGTGTCCTTTTGACAAGTGTGAAGTGTCAATTTGGAGCTTCCCAAACAAACCGTGACATTCCTGCCGGGGGAAGGCGGGCCGTCCCGTTCCCGTTCTCGGCGCTGGCCGCGATCGCCGCACAATGGGCCATGAGAGCCTCCTTTCTTCCCTTTCACGGCTACCTCGGCCAAAGGGACCCCCGCGTCGGGCCCCGGTCCTCTCCGCTTTTCCCATCGCTCCCCCTGTGGCCGTCCGTGGGTGGCGCGAGGCATTAACGGGCCTAATTTGAGGGGGGGGGACCCAAAAAACGTCTTCATGGCATCCCACCCAGGGCCGGCGGGGCTTTGTTTGCGGTTGCCGTGGCAGCCGGCTCGCACGCCGTACCTAAGTTATGTGACGGAAAGGCCCGGCGGCTATGCTAATGCGGACGCTTGGAGACAAAATAAAATGGCCGCAAGTGAAACAATGATTAGCGCTCCATATTTCAATGGAATGCTTTTATTGTCATTCTACAAGTAGAATGGGATTTTTAGCTTTACTACAAAGTGCACAAATAACAACAACAAACAAACAAATCTTCCATAAATAGTAGCAATGGGTAATAAATAATTAAGTAATAATTAAATAAGTAGAGAAGTGCACAGATAACAGCAACAAACAAACAGATAAATACATCAATAAATAAGTAATGAATAAGTAGTCAAGATAATAAATTATTTGTGGCCAACATAGATAAGTAGTCATCAACATAAATAAGCAGGGAAGTGAACAAATAACAAAAAAAAACAATGAATGAACAGATAAATCAATAAACAATAATAATACATAAATAAATGATCACTAAATAAGTAATAAATACATAAGTAGATGACATAATAAATAAGTGGTAGCCAACATAGATAAGAGGTCATCAACAAAAATAAGTAGGGAAGTGCACAAATAACAACAACAAACAAACAAATGAACAGATAAATCAATAAACAATAATAATACATAAATTATCAATAAATAAGTAGTCAACATAATCAATTATTTGTAGCCAACATAGATAAGTAGTCATCAACATAGATAAGCAGGGAAATGCACAAATAACAACAAACAAATAAATGAACAGATAAATCAGTAAACAATAATAATACATAAATACATGATCAATAAATAAGTAATAAATAAATAAGTAGACAACATAATAAAAAAGTTGTAGTCAACATAGATAAGTAGGGAAGTGCACAAATAACAACAACAAATAAATCCATAAATCAGTGTAATATATAAATAATCAATAAGTAAGTAATAAATAAGTAGTCAACATAATCAATTATTTGTAGCCAACATAGATAAGTAGTCATCAACATAAATAAGCAGGGAAGTGCACAAACAACAAACAAACAAATGAACAGATAAATCAATAAACAATAAGAATACATAAATACATGATCAATAAATAAGGAATAAATAAATAAGTAGATGACATAATAAATAAGTTGTAGTCAACATATATAAGTAGTCATCAACATAAATGAGCAGGGATGTGCACAAATAACAACAACAAACAAATACATGAACAGATAAATCAATAAATAATAAATAAATAAATTATCAATAAATAATTAATAAATAAGTAGACAACATTATACGTTGTAGCCAACTTAGATAAGAGGTAGTCAACAAAGATAAGTAGTAAGGAAGTGCACAAATAACAACAACAAACAAATGAACAGATAAATCAATAAACAAAAATAATAAATAAATAAATAAAATATCAATAGATAAGTAATAAATAAGTAGACGGCATAATACATAAGTTGTAGTCAATATAGATAAGAGGTCATCAACGTAAGATAAGTAGCGAAGTGCACAAATAACAACAACAAACAAACAAATAAATCCATAAATCAGTCTAATAAATAAATATTCAATAAGTCATAAGTAATCCGCATAATAAATTAGTACTAGACAACGTAAATAAGTAAAAGTCAACATAGATAAATGTTAATTCTCTCTTTAAAAAAAAAAAAACCAACTCAGGGTGTCCCCCGAATAGACTCCAGCACCCCCCGCGACCCTAGTGAGGACAGAGCGTTTAAGAAAATAAGATGAGATTTCACCATTGAAAAGTTGTAACAGAAACCAAGGAATAGTTTTATTTCATTGTAAAAAAAATTGTCAACTTTGACATATATTGTCATTTTTAAATGTATTTGATCTGTTATACGCTGGTCTGTAGAACTCAATACCCTGCCCAAAAAGGGGGGTTGGTTCACTTCCCAACGGAGGCAAACAGGTGCACCCACATTGGAAAAAAAAAAAAATCCCACATTACCCTGACGTGATCCACATGAAGACCTGGTCTTCGGAAGGCCTGCCGGTGAAGGCTGGCCTACGGTTCGTCTGGCGCGGTGGTTGCGGTGGAGTCCCGTGCGCGCTTCCACCAGCTGCTTCCTCGGTTAAGGCCGGCGCAGATGTGCTCGCTCCTAATAAACTGATAGAATATCAAATGAAGCTTGACGTCTTCTCTAATGTGACACGCTAATAAATGGCTAGCGGCAGAAGAGGGGCTTACGGAATACGCAATACGGAATGAGGAATACGGATCCCGCTTGGAAAATGACAGGCCGCTGGACAATGCAGAGCGTGGCCAGCTCACTTTCCATTCTTTTGCAATGACAAAATCCACAACTGGATTGCCTCAGTATTCGCCTTTTGGATTTAGTCGTATATGGATTTGGAGCTAGGTGGTGAACGCCTCGGTCTCGCAGTTCAGGGCTCGTGGGTTCGATCCCAGCATGGAATTTGCATTTGCTCAACAGGCTTGACTGGGTTCCCTCTGACATCAACGAAAAACGTCCATGCTACGCTAGCTGGTTGAACAGTCTAAATTGGCTAGCCCACATGTGTCAAAGTGGCGGCCCGGGGGCCAAATCTGGCCCACCCCATCATTTTGTGTGGCCCGAGTAAGTAAATCATGAGTGCCAACTTTCTGTTTTGGGATCAAATTAAAATGAAGAGTATAGATGTGTATTAAATTTCCTGATTTTCCCCCTTTTTAAATCAATGATTGTATTTTTTAAATCCATTTTTTCTGTGTTTTTAGTCCAAAAATCATTTTGTAAAATCTAAAAATATATATAAAAAAGCTGAAATGAAGATTGTT
Source organism: Stigmatopora argus (assembly GCF_051989625.1). Taxonomy (NCBI): domain Eukaryota; kingdom Metazoa; phylum Chordata; class Actinopteri; order Syngnathiformes; family Syngnathidae; genus Stigmatopora; species Stigmatopora argus. The sequence continues at coordinate 21,280,667 of NC_135389.1, read as the reverse complement.
TTAGATCTATAAAAAAAACTGAATATTCAGGGCTTTTAATCGAGTTCTTTTAATCCATTTATTAAAAAAATATATATAAATATTATATCTAAAATGGTCCGGCCCACGTGAAATCAAGTTGACGTTAAAGCAGCCCGCGAACCAACCCAAGTCTGACACCCTTGGCCTAGCCCTAGCTATGATTGGTTCTCCGTTGTCTCCTCTTGTGATTGGCTGGCTGCCAATTCAGAGTATCCCCCGCCTGGTGCCCGTCGTTAGCTGGGATGGGCTCTAGCACCCCCCGCGACCCTTGGGAAGGTGTTTTGAGGGATACATAAGAGTTGACATTAATGTGCAATCCCAATGACAAAATAGAACATTTAATGCATTATTTTTTTTAGACTCATTGATTCCTCAGTCCAAATATCGCTAAGCTAAGATGGTAATTAGCCATTCTTATTCCAATTGCGCAAAAACCACTGGAGTGGCAAGTGATTTTATTCCGGGCCTTTTGGAAAGATGAGATTGCAAAGACATGAGTAGTTCTTGGTGGCAGGCTCGAGATTCTGGCGGTCAATATTAATACGAGTCGTTTTGAATTTGAACACATGGACTTTGTTACGTTTACGCGTGAGTCATGGAAGCGGCGCACCATTCGCTTCGCTCCCATTTTGCATTTTTCCATGACTTTTTTTTTTTTTTGCCACCGACTCCGTGTCAAGTTCTCTCGTTTGAGTGCGAGTGCGATGCGAACGCCGCCAGGCCCTCCGGCGTGACCGCTCATTCCGAAAACGTTTCGATTGGCTCCCGGCGCAAAAGGCAAACGAGCCGTAACGAGAGCGAGGGACGTTTTCAAAGGTCATTCTCGTACGTTGTCAAAGGAAATGTCGGGAAATTAACGTTTGGTTCCGGAGCGTTTGGGGACGGCATTCCAGCGTGGCTTGGCGTTCTAAGCTTTATTGTCACGGGAGTCCTTTCGAAGTAAGACTCGGGTTCGGGAAATTCGGGTTGAAATGTGACGTTGTTGTTTTAAAGGATTTTTACCCTCAATCGTGATGATTGATCGTCCACTTGTTGGTCACCGAGTGGGGTGTCGCCGAGTGACCGGTCGGGTCAAACGACCAATCGGAGGAATTCCCAGCCGGACATTCCAATGCGGGTTTTCGTCGCCGAGGGTCCGGGTTGATGAAATTTGGCCAATAGTGAGGGTCTTTCTGTGCTGGGGACAAACCATGTTGCCTTTTGAGAACTAAGTGGCATAAAAAAATATATATACACAGACGCTCCCCTACTTACGAACATTCAACTTACGAACAACGGTACATACGAACATGTCTGCAAATTGCGTTTAAGTCCAAAAATGTTCGCAAGTCCAATTTTGTATTTCGCGTCTTTTTCGGAGTAGTACTTCTTTCCGCCGCTAATACCGACGCCTGGCGCTGTGAGAGCTCAGCTCACCCAGCATCTACCTTCTTCGTTGCAATGCGGAAGTGCGTGAATGTATCTCCAGTGTGCAAAGAACCTTTTTCATTTGTATCATTAAATATCTCATGCATCCAATATTGAATATGGTTGGTAAAAAGCTAAAGGCTTCTATTGAGGGAGTTGCAAGTAAGAGGCAAGCCATTTCATTTGAAACGAGTGGCAATAATAACGAAGCTTGATGCGCGTCAGAAAGTAGTGAGCGTTGCACATTCAGTACCATTTATAAACAGAAAGATCGAGCAGCAGGACCCAAATATTGAACGTTGCACAAAGTTTGCAAATCAATTGAATGATGCCATACAGTGCTACTGCATCATTTATGATGAAAAAAAGAAGAAAACTGTGCAATCGTCATTAGGTCGCTTCTTTTGGCCAGTTTCTAATACATAAATCTATCTCTCTCTCTACAGTACTGTAAATATTCTCTCCATTTTATTAAATTTTTTTTTTTCAGTACAAACCAATGCGTGTTACTTATACAAGCCTTAAACATACAAATGCACTTATATAAACCTTCAATATACTTATATAGGCCTTAAACATAAATTATAATACAAAATATAGCACTAAATCAACTTACAAACAAATTCAACTTATGAACAATCGCTCGGAACCAATTGCGTTCGTAAGTTGAGGAGTGTCTGTATATACATTTTATTTGATTTGTAATTTATTTATTTTTGTAATTTATTTATTTATTTGCAATTTATTCATGTGTATTTTATGTATTTATTTGTAATTTATTTATTTGTAATTTATTTATTTGTAATTTATTTATATATTAATTAATGTATTTATTTATTTACATATTAATTTATTAACTTACTTATTACCCATTTATTTATGTCTGTGTCTGTATTCTCACCCTTTTGCTACTGTGACAGTGAAATTTCCCAAATATGGGATGAATTTTCTTATCTAATCTAATCTAAAACAAAGTGGATGACAGACGGTGGTCCTCAAGGCTTAGAGTTGGGCACCCCTCATTTTGTGCTTTAGGCTTTAAGGGTTCCTTCCCACCATGATCACAATTTATTTCTCTTGATTGACTCATTTTGGTCGACCAATGAGACAACCTCACCACGTACCTCAAATCTGTCCTATCTAAAGACAACAATCCCATTTTGGCTATTTCGGTCATTTTAGGAAAAGGTGAAAATGGCCCTAATTTGTGGGGTTAGCCTCGGGGAATGTTAATCCGTCAATGCCACGGCCGGTCACGGTGCGTTTTGAATCACGAGTTCCCCCTCCCCCACGTGTCCCACCGCATCCGGCGAGCTTAGCGCTAACCTGTCGTGACACCCCGACGGCCACCTCGGTCGTCCACAAAGGGCGGCCATCTTGCTTTGTCCCCTCGGTCTCGCTTGACGCATTCAGGTGGCGAAACCAAACCATTGAATTGTTACTCCCGACGTTGACGCTAAATCGCTTTCAATCCACGCGTTCCCGCCCGCACAGATCGGGAATTTGTGAGCGTTCTGTTGGTTTAACCTGAGTGGACAGGATGGGACGGAATGACATCATGCGTTCTCCAAGATTAGTCTTGCTTTGACAGCTTCCTCAGGGATTCCCTTTTCAAAGTGTCAATTGGGCTGTAAAGACACCATTCTTAAACGTGAATGGCACCCGTCGTTTTTCCTCAAATGTCATGCTAGTGCAGAACTGACTGAACTGCTCATTCTGTAAGACCTTGGCCATCCATGAGGGGGAAATATTCGGTAAAAATGCTAACTTTTTAATTCATTTTAGCTCTAACCTGACTATCCCAGAACTGAACGCAAGTATGACAACACTTTGGCTAAAGATGCATTGGGGTACGGTTTAAACATTCATTAATTCATTTCTCAATCAACGGGGTTTGTTGGGGGGTGCTGGAGCCCATCCCAGGTAACTACGGGTACCAGGTGGAGGACACCCTGAATCGGCGGCCAGCCAATCGCAAGGCATGAGGAGACAAAGGACAACCAATTGTAGCTAGGGTTAGGCAATTTAGCATATTAGCTTTCTGTATATTAGCTAATTGTTTGCTAGAAATTAGCCTAGCACACATTTTTGGGATGTGGGAGGAAACCCACGCAAGCCCGGGGAGAACATGCAAGCTTGACTCAGCGAGGACCCACCTGGGATCGAACCCTCGACCCCAGAACTGCTAGCCGAATTACTCACCGCAAGGAGACGGACAACCAATCATAGCTAGGGTTAGGCAATTTAGACTATTCAACCAGCTAGCCTAGCATGCATGTTTTCCGTTTGCAGGAGGAAACTGAAACACCCGGAGAAAACCCACGCCCGCCCTGGAAGACCTCTATTGTAATTTCAATATTGATATTTTGTTTGCAGCATAACTAAGCCTCCCTGGTTTAAAAAAAATAATCTTTTACCCTTTCAAATATACTATATATATTTTTTTCCCTTTCACTTCTATATAGATATTTATATACACTCTATATAATTTTTTTCCCTATAAATGTTTGTGTGGAGGAACAGATCTATGCCAGGTTGGAAAAACATTTGCACCACAGCTCTGGTTTGCGGTGGGCTATTGTACAGGGAGTGCTATTTCACTTATGAAGTGATTGCCTTACAGCTGTCCCCTCTGCCGTCCCTCCCTCCCTCCCGTCTCTGCCGTCCCTCCCTCCCCACTGCCGCATGCACCCGCTTACTCCCCGTCCAACCGCTTACACATCCAGGAAGGAGGCTTTAAACACACTTCTCCGTAAACACGTCCGAATCCCCTTGGCGAAAAAAAGACCCGCGCTCCAAAACAGGTTATTTTGGGAAGGACACGTGTTCGCCATGTGAAAGACGACCTCGTCCAATGAATGACAGCCGTCATCGTCTACTATACGTCGCTCCGTCGCCGTGTTTCATCTTGAAGGGTTTATTCCATTGACTTTCTTTGGCGAGCTCCTCGGGCGCTACGGCGATCGGTGTTTATTGTTTGCGTTTAAGTTATTTCCGCCCAATTAATGGCGCGCTGAGTGGTTAGCGCGTCGGCTTCACCGTTCTGGGGGCGTGGGTTCGGATCCAGGTCGGTCCGCCTGTGTGGAGTTTGCATGTTCTCCCCCCGGGCCTGTGTGGGTTTTCTCTGGGTACTCCGGTTTCCTCCCACATTCCAAAAACATGCATGCTAGGCTAGCTGGTCCTTTGTCTTGTGGTTAGCGCGTCGGCCTTAGGCACGAGGGTTCGATCCCAGGTGGGTCTTCACGGTGCAGCGTTTGGATGTTCTCCTGGGCCTGTGTGGGTTTTCTCCGGGTACTCCGGTTTCCTCCCACATTGTAAAGACATGCATGTTAGGCTAGCTGGTACTTTGTCTCCTTGTGGTTAGCGTCGTCGGCCTCACAGTTCTGGGGTTGAGGGTTCGATCCCAGGTGGGTTATCACGATGTGGCGTTTACATGTTCTCCTCGGGCTAGCGTGGGTTTTCTCTGGGTACTCCGGTTTCCTCCCACATTCCAAATACATGCATGCTAGGCTAGCTGATTGAACACTCTAAATTGCTGAGCCCGAGCTAGGATTGGTTGTCCTTTGTCTCCTTGTGGTAAGCGCGTCGTCGGATTCACTTCTGGGGTCGCGGGTTCGATCCCAGGTGGGTCTTCACGTTTGCATGTTCTCCCTGGGCTAGTGTGGGTTTTCTCTGGGTACTCCTGTTTCCTCCCACATCCCAAAATGTGCATGCTAGGCTAGCTAGTTGAACAGTCTAAATTGCCTAAAACTAGCTATAATTGGTTCTCATTGGTCTCCTCATGCCCTGCAATTGGCTGGCCCTCGATTCAGGCTGGATATGCTCCAGCACCCCCCGCGAGCCTTATGAGGATGGAGCGGTCCAGAAAATGAATTGAATGCTTTTTATTGTCATTATCCAAGAATAATGAGATTTAAAGCTTTACCACCAAGTGCACAAATAACAACAACAAACAAGTAGACAATTAAATAATCAGTAATAAGAGTCAAAAGAATTCAAAAATCAATAAATAAGGAATAATGGCGCGCCGATGATCACCAGAACTACCCAGATTTCCTCGCCACGTTTGCGGGCAGGCTCCCAAAAAAGCGTCAATCGATCTGGAATTTTTGGAAAGGGCCTGGGAGTGCACACGTTACCCCCAGATGAGGATCCGCACGCGGGGGAGGTCAGGGCCGCGCCGGGCCGGGCTAGGACCCCCACCTCTCTGGGCCGACCCCCGCGGCCGCTCCGCCAAGCCGTCTCTGTCACCGGATTATTGTTTGCAAATGATGCGCTCGCTGACAAATGACGTGTGACCGATTTGGAAAATAATGCAGAGGATGGGAACCCGAGCATTTCGACCGCTTGGAAGCGCTTTTGATTCATGTGCTCTGCTTGCAATTCATCACATGAATATTTTAATTTGTATTCAAATGAAAGTCACCCCACGACGGCCTTGTTTTACGCTCGGAATGACTCGCTTGCAACGCAACACTTTTTTTATTTATTTATTATTTAAATCGGATTAAAAGAACTGGTTCAAAAGCCCTAAATCGCAGGTGTTAAAGTGGTGGCCTGGGGGCCAAATCTGGCCCGCCGCATCATTTTATGTGGCCCGGGAAAGTAAATGATGAGTGCCGACTTTCTGTTTTAGGATCAAATTCAAATGAAGAGTAGAGATGTATGTTAAATTTCCTGATTTCCCCCCTTTTAAATCAATAATTGTCATTTTTTAATCAATTTTTCTGTGTTTTTAGTTCAAAAATCATTTTGTAAAATCTAAAAATATATTAAAAAAGCTAAAATAAACATTGTTTTAGATCTATAAAAAACTGAACATTCAGGGCTTTTAATCCAGTTCTTTTAATCCATTTATATTAAAAAAATCTAAATATTATATCTAAAATGATCCGGCCCATGTGAAATCAAGTTGACGTTAAAGCAGCCCGCGAACCAATCAGAGTCTGACACCCTTGCCCTAAATAGTCCGCTTTTAATAGATCTAAAACAATGTTTTTTTTTTAAATCTTTTTTTTCCTTAGTAAGGAAAAATGTCTTTTAATCATGTTTTTCATTTCAATAGGATTTTTTCAAATTATGTTCAATATTACAGTCAAAAACTGAAAATATTTACTTTCTCGGGCCGCACAAAATGATGCGCCGGGCCAGATTTGGCCCCCGGGCCGCCACTTTGACACCGGTGGGTTAACACAAACGAATGACAACAGGTGGGAATGAAAGCCTAATGAATAGACAAAACTTACAAAAACTTTGTCTAAATCACACCAAATCATTGTTGTTAAAATCATGAATGAAGCAAAAACATGTTTAAATGAACACACTTTAGTTTTTAATGAACCTACAATGTTAAGGTTGATAGTTAATAAAAATAAAAGACTATAAATGCCACAATCAATCCAATTTTTAAATAAACCCCCTAAAAAAACGTAGTCATCTGTTCATGTTAAAGCTAAACAATGACAGAGTACTGCAAATCAAGTATGAAGTATGTTATTGAATGTTCCGATATGTTTCCTGGAAGCGCCGCGGTTAGAATCCGCCATATTACAAGAAAATATAGCCTAACACTTGACTGGCCCTAAAATAGATTGTTCTCTATTTTGACTGAACATGTCATGGCCGCCGCTTTCCCCTATAGAGGAAGGAAAAGGAGCGCTTGGCCTCGGGTCAGGACCTCCCACAGGGAGACGCGGCCGCCCTATCAGCGGCGTTCAGCGGCGTTCAGCGGCGTTCAGCGGCGTTGTCCCGACATGCACCAGACAACGTATAATCTGTAATGCGTGGCTTCCCTTTACAGCACACCAGTGAGGTCTGAAAATGCTAGCGTCTGTCCTTTACTTTATTTTTATGTTTTTACCCGAAAGGGCTTTTCCAAAACGTACAGATTTGGGATTCAAATCATGTGACCTGACTCGAATCGGACTTAAGTCGCCCATTTAAGAACTTGGGCCTGGTGTCCACAAAACCGGCGAATCATGACAACAGTTGAAGATGATTTGGTGTGAAAATGCTAGCTCTGTTGTTTACTTTTTTCTCGTACGGACTCTTCTAAAATGTACAGATTAGGGATTCAAATCACGTGATCTGACTTGAATCTGACTTAAGTCCCGATTTTAAAACTTGGGCCTGGTGTCCACAAACATGACAACAGTTTAAGATGATTTGGTCTGAAAATGCAAGCATCTGTCGTTTCCTTTTTTCTACTAAAATGTACAGATTTGGGATTCAAATCACGTGACCTGACTCAAATCTGACTTAAGTCGACGATTTTAGAACTTGGTCCTGGTGTCCACAAAACCGGCCAAACATGACAACAGTTTAAGATGATTTGGTCTGAAAATGCTAGCGTCTTTTGTTTCCTTTTTAACCGCAAGGGCTTTTCCAAAACGTACAGATTTGGGATTCAAATCACATGACCTGACTCCAATCCGACTTAAGTCACCCAATTTAAAACTTAGCCTGGTATCCATTAAACCGGCCATACATGACAACAGTTTAAGATGATTTGGTCTGAAAATGCTAGCATCTGTCGTTTTGTTTTTAACCGAACAGGCTTTTTCAAAATGTACAGATTTGGGTTTTCATTTCAAATCACGTGACCTGACTCGAGTCCGACTTAAGTCGCCCATTTTAGAATTTGGGCCTGATGTCCACAAAACCGGCCAAATATGACAACAGTTAAAGAGGCTTTGCTAGCGTTTGCATTGAAAATGCTAACGTTTCTCGTTTTCTTTTTAACCGTACAAGCTTTTCCAAAACGTACAGATTTGGGATTCAAATCACATGACCTGACTCCAATCCGACTTAAGTCACCCAATTTAAAACTTGGGCCTGTTGTCCACAAAAAAACAGCCAAACATGACAACAGTTAAAGCCCCTTTCCTAGTGTTTGCATTAAAAATGCTAGCATCTGTCATTTTCAACAGTTTAAGATGATTTCTTGGGCCTCGCGGAGCTGTCGTGTCAAAATAAAACGCATGAAACTGAACCCAGATAAAGCAAAATTGCCGAAAAAAAACAAAAGCAAACTGGCAGGGGTTTTTGGGGAACTTAAGAGTCATCTGCTTACAATCTCTTGACAGCGAAACGCGGCGCTTGCGCACGTGTTTACGCGCGGGAGTCAAAGGCATCGCAACTGGCTCGGTTGGGATTTATTCGGATGGTGTCAGATGAGGGACTGATCCCAATTATTTCCAAATAACAGGAAAGTCGACATTTCCGAGGAAAGGAATGACTTTTTTTTTCTGTGTTTAAGTCATGTGTTTTCATTCATTTTCTGGTTAATGTAGGACATCTTTCTATAACGAAAACCACTCACCCCCCGAAATGACTCTTTGTAGGGGTGGAAGTTTTGACTCAAATGATTGCCTGTCGATCAAATGAGTATTTTTAATGAATTAATGGGAAAGATTAATTAGCCTTCAATCAATGGAAAGTGACAAATAGTGTAGCGGGTAAATAAATATTATTTAAAGCAGGGGTGTCAGACTCGGGTTGGTTTGCTGGCCGCTTTAATGTCAACTTGATTTCATGTGGGCCGGGTCATTTTAGATATAAGATTTTTTTTTAAATAAATGGATTAAAAAAACTCGATTAAAAGCCCTGAATATTCAGTTTTTTTATAGATCTAAAACAATGTTTATTTTAGCTATTTTATGTATTTTTAGATTTTACAAAATACCAAATCTGGCCCGCCGCATCATTTTGTGCGGCCCGGGAAAGTCAATCATGAGTGCCGACTTTCTGTTTTAGCATCAAATTCAAATGAAGAGTACAGATGTATATTCCATTTCCTGATTTTTTTCCCCTTTTTAAAACAATAATTGTAATTTTTTGATCCATTTTTTGTGTTTTTAGTTCAAAAATCATTTTGTAAAATCTAAAATTATATAAAAAAAGCTAAAATAATGTTTTAGATCTATAAAAACCTGAATATTCAGGTCTTTTAATCCAGTTCTTTTAATCCATTTATTAAAAAAAAATCTAAATATTATATCTAAAATGGTCCGGCCCACATGAGATCTTGTCACCATGAATGTGGCCCGCCAACCAAACTGGGTTTGACAGCCCTGATTTAGGGCTTTTGATCCATTTCTTTTAATCAAATTTAAAAAAAAAAAAATAATCTACATATTATATCTAAAATGGTCCGGCCCACATGAAATGGAGTTGACGTTAATGCGTCCAGCGAACCAACCCGAGTTTGACACCCTTGCCTTAACATCAATAACAAAAATGGCCGCCTCCCATTCAACTTTGCAAAGGTCACCAATAAAAACAAAGCCCACGTCCCCAACTCAAAAAACAAACAAAATCTCCCAATTACTCCCAAATCCGACTTTTTCGAGCCCGTACGTAACGACACTCACTCCTCGCCGAAATTCCACGGGTCCCACCGAAGTCTTCGGAAAGACCGCGTCAAATAGTCGTGGTTACGGCGATAATAACCCGGGCGAGGCCGAGGGTTGATCCCGTTTTGGAGATACACCTCCACAATGGGAAAGCAGGAGCGTGTTTACACAAGCAGCTCTATCTTTACCCTCCGCTGGGAAAGCGGAATCAAACGGTGATCTTTTGGTGACGATGTTCCACCGCCGCGTCCACCCTTGGCTCTATCTCTCACTTTGTCACCCAAACTTCCGCCCTCTGTGGCGGCGTAAAAATACTCTTCCCTGCAAACTTAAATGCAGGTTTGGGTGCAGAAAAAAATATTTCCAGACACCAAAACAATAGAGGATGTTTCCCCCGCAGTCTTTCGTCACTTCTTCCGTGGCAGGAAGCGTCTTCCATCCTTTCTTTCTTCACCCGCCCTTGTTGGAAAGTCTTACCCTGGAGAAAAGCGCGGCGAGGTTATCGCACCCGCGCGACTCCGTCACCCCCGTCTCGGCCTCTCGGCGCAGAGCCCGATATAGTTTGTTTTTCAAACCTCCGCGGCCGCAGAGTAACGATTTTTCCCGATAGGCACGCGGCGAGAATGCGTAAGACGCGACCTTTTGGCGTTGTTTTTTTTTTTTTTACTGTATTTTTTTTTGCAAGGTCTGGCGTGTCACGGGTGACGAGGGAAGGGAAAGAATGAGCGACCGTAAACGACTGCAAAAAACATTTGAACTTAAGCGTAGCGGCGCGAGGTGACAGAGGGCCGCTTTAGGAAGTTAGCTTGATGGTTAAAATGTGCTAAAAATGTTGAATGTGTTCATTTATTTCAGGAATAAGTGATTGTCATTAAGGAAAACGCACTGTTAGCTAGCTAATTCCTCTCCTCTCCTCGCCGCTAATGAAATATTTTGATTTATTTCACTCATAAACTCACTCAAAACTCACTCAAAAGCAACTGTCATAAATGAAATCAAACTGTTAGCTAACTAATTCTTCTCGTCCTTTTGCCGCTAATGAAATATTTTTATTTATTTCACTCATAATAGGTAAAAGCAACTGTCATTAATGAAATGAAACTGTTAGCTAGCTAATTCCTCTCCTCACCGCATATGTTATATATATATATATATATATTTGGAATAAATAAATACAGGCAATTGTCATTAAGGAAGCTAATTCCTCTCCTTGCCGCTAATGTAATATTTTTATTTATTTCAGTCATTATTTATGTCTAAAAGCCTTTCCTATTTCTGCATCCTCACCCTCTTGCTACTGTGACAACGAAATTTCCCGAATACGGGATGAATAAAGTTATCCAATCCAATTTAATAGGCAAAAGCAAGTGTCATTAATTAAATCAAACGGTTAGCTAGCTAATTCCTCTCCTCGCCGCGTATGTAATATATATATATTTTTAGGAATAAATAAATACAGGCAATTGTCATTAAGGAAAACGCACTGTTAGCTAGCTAATTCCTCCTTTTCCCTAATGAAATATTTGTATTTATTTCAGTCATAGCAGGCAATAGCAACTGTCATTAATGAAATCAAACTGTTCGCTAGCTAATTCCTCTCCTTGCCACTTATGTAGTGTATTTATTTTTTCAGGAATAAATCAATTCAAAGGCATTTGTCATTAAGGAAAATGCACATTTAGCTAGCTAATTCCTCCTTGCCCCTAATGAAATATTTTTATTTATTTCAGTCATAAATGGCAAAAGCAATTGTCAGTAATGAAATCAAACTGTCGCACTGTTAGCTAGCTAATTCCTCTCCTTGCCGCTAATGTAATATTTTCATTTATTTCAGTCATAGTAGGCAAAAGCAACTGTCATTAATGAAAACACACAATTAGCTAGCTAATTCCGCTCCTCTCCTTATCGCGTATGTAATGTATTTATATATTTCAGGAATAAATGAATACACAGGCATGTCAATAAGGAAAAGGCAAAGCCTAATGAACAAACATTGAATATGCCATCCAATCCATCCAACCACAATGTCCCCCCAAAAATAATGCCTCATAACAAAAATGGAGTCACACAGTGCAGAAAGACCAATCGGAACGGATGGCCATCCAACTTCACATGCGCTGTGTACGAGGATCACAGAGAGGCCCATCTTGCCTTTCAAGTGTTTGCGGGTGTTCAAACGCACTCACTACATGAGATGACAAACAGCTGGCATGAGAAGACAAAAGAAAAAAACACAGATGTGAAATAACAATGGCTGTTTGTGAACCTTGTCATGGCGGAGACGGATCAAGGAGGACCAGACACCCGCATTTCAAGGCTCCAGGGGAAGGAAGTGTTCAATGGAAGTGTTCAATGTCGCTTCATCTCCCCAAAGGACAAAACCCGCAACCTCCCATTCTGTGTATGGCATGCACACACCCACACCCGTCCCCTTAATCAGTCTCAGGTTTTTTGGGAGGCGGACTACCCGGAGAAAACCCACACAGACATAATGCTTAATCAGTCTACAATGTAGGTTTTTGGGATACGGACTACCCTGAGAAAACCCCCACACACCATGCTTAATCAGTCGTCCATGCAGATTTTTGGGATCGGACTACCCGGAGAAAACCCACACAGACATGCTTAAGCAGTCTTCCATGCAAGTTTTTGGGATCCGGACTACCCGGAGAAATCCCACAGAGACAATGCTTAATCAGTCTTTCATGCAAGTTTTGGGGATCCGGCCTACCCGGAGAAAACCCACACGGACATAATGCTTAATCAGTCTTCCATGCAGGCTTTTGGGATACGGACTACCCTGAGAAAACCCCCACACACATCATGCTTAATCAGTCGTCCATGCAGATTTTTGGGATCTGGACTACCCGGAGAAATCCCACACAGACATAGTGCTCAATCAGTCTCCCATGCAGGTATTTGGGATCCGGACTACCCGGAGAAAACCCACACAGGCATAATGCTTAATCAGTCTTCCATGCAGGTTTTTGGGATCCGGACTACCTGGAGAAAACCCACATAGACATAATGCAGACTCCACACATGCTTGGATTTGGACCCGCGATCTTAGGACCGTGAGCCGTCGAGCTAACCACTCTTTTACTGAAATGAAAAAACGAAAAAAGGTTTGTTTTGACTTTTAATGTGCAGCAACGTGTATAGTTTGAAAAGCATTATGCTAGGAAATGAAAATAAAAAAATGATTGTCTTGTTTTTGTGGCAATGACTGTTAGGTAACGTCAGCACTCAAGCCAAGTCGCTACCGGCAGGTACGAGCCGCTTGAAAGCGCTACTTAGCGTCCTTCAGCTCCAAGTGCACTTTTCTACCCGATGACATTCATTTCTCCCTTTTTTTATCAGTCTTTATGCAATAACGGCAATTTCCTGAGTGTTTTTTTTTTATGTAACCTCTACTTTTAGGAGTCTATTTGACTCTGAAACTATCCGCCTTCTTCAACGGACAGAAGAAGACTAGCTAACTGCCAGGATTCCGTTGGTCAACAGACTTGTTTTCTGATTTATGCTGGACATTTTTTATGAAATACGGAAATAAAAAACTGATTCGTACCACATTTTTGTGATCCCATCAAAATGGGAAGATCTGATTTAAAACCCACTCATATGCCACTGAATTGGTTACCCATTAGCCTCCGAAAAATGCCATAATTCCCAGTATTGGAAAACGGAAATCCCAGCAGGAAATCTGACAATCAACACTTTCCGACAGAAAGTGATCATTACATAAACCTTAGCAGTGTTCAAAAAGAAAGAAAAAACTTATTTTTGCCCAAATTGTTCGTGTCGTTGTGGAATTTCACCCTCAATTTAGCCAGGCTATGTGAGCTACATGATTAGCACGACATCATGCAGGTGTCCGTAAGGCCATTTCCCATGAATGACAAAACAAATAATCCTCTCACCAATAACATCAGGTGACTCCTATCACAGAATAATGGTAAATATGAAAAACATTAATAAAAGTAGCACTGCATTTGGGGTTGGTGAATTGGTGTGTCCCGTCTGCGTGATTTGGATGCGTTTTTGTCCCTCCTGACTTCCCTTGTGTGACCCAGCTGTTTGGAATTTGTCATCAGCCATTGCCTGTGTATTTAAACCCCGGTGTTTTGGCCCATCTTTTGTAGGAGTATTTTTTCCTGTTTGAGTAAGTAATGTTTGCCTCTTCATTAGTATGCATCCCCCCCAGACACCTGTTTAGTTTTTATTTTGTTAACTTTGTCCTAGTTTGGATTATTTGTATAGTTATTTTTCATTTATGTTCTAATTTGTGCACCAGCAAATCCTTATCGTTTTTCTGCTTGCCGCTACTGGGTTCAACTTCACTCGCATCCAAAGGCAAATTCATGACAATTGCTAAGTAGCTTAGCCAGCTAGCATTACCATCCATTTTGGAAAGGTCACTTTGGACTTTGGAGCGTAATATTGCCATCATCATAACTGTTAAGCAAACAAAGGCATGTCATTCTATTACAGATACTTTGACAAAAATAACTACGCGGTTAGCCATAGCCACGTAACTTCATCCACAGACGGCACCCGGATTGCACCTAGCCTCTCACGTAATGTTACCGTTGCGGTAAACGAGCTAACGACAGCGTCCCCTTATTTTACAGATCATTTTACAAAAACGACGACCCCAAAAGTTGGATCCAGAACCGGCGTTTTGTGGCCCCCGAGCCCATCGTTTAACCATAATTACCTCTTAAAAGAGCAAAAAAAAATACATCCAAACATATCGTTGAAATCGACTGAGCACCGCCAGGAAAGTGTCGGACCTGCGTTCCGCGCTGGGCCGTGATTGGCCGCCGTGGCTTTTGCCTGAGAGAAAGGTCAGTCGTACCACGGTGGAAAGTTAGCTTTGGAATATAATAAAAATGTGCTAAGAGAAAAAAAAACCTCAGAAATGAGTAGAGCACAGGTGTCAAAGTGGCGGTCCGGGGGCCAAATCTGGCCCACCGGATCATTTTGTGTGGCCCGGGAAAGTAAATCATGAGTGCCGACTTTCTGTTTTAGGATCAAATTAAAATGAAGAGTATAGATTTATATTACATTTCCTGATTTTCACCCTTTTAAATCAATAATTGTAATTTTTTAATCCATTTTTTCTGTGTTTTTAGTTCACAAATCATTTTGTAAAATCTAAAAATATATAAAAATGCTAAAATAAACATTGTTTTAGATCTAAAAACGGAATATTCAGGGCTTTTAATCCAGTTCTTTTAATCCATTTATAAAAAAAATATATCTAAATATTATATCTAAAATGGTCCGGCCCACGTGAAATCAAGTTGACGTTAAAGCGGCCCACGAACCAACTTTCTGTTTTAGGATCAAATTAAAATGAAGAGTATAGATATATCTTAAATTTCCTGATTTTCCCCCTTTTAAATAAATGATTGTAATTTTTTAATCCATTTTTTCTGTTTTTAGTTCAAAAATCATTTTGTAAAATCTAAAAATATATATAAAAAAAGCTAAAATAAACATTGTTTTACATCTATAAAAAAACTGAATATTAAGGGCTTTTAATCCAGTTCTTTTAATCCATTTATAATTTAAAAAAATCTAAATATATCTAAAATGGTCTGGCCCACATGAAACCGAGTTGACGTTAATGCGGCCTGCGAACCAACCCGAGTCTGACACCCTTGGAGTAGATGCTAATGTAAGGAGATGACTAAGGAAAGCGATTCAGCCAAAAATCCGGACTCCCAAGACTGTGATTAATATTCCACTTGTTAGCGTGCATCAACATCTCAAACACACGCAAACATACCCGCACACCCACCCACATTTTCCTCCCACCGCGCTACTTAGCCTCAAGTGGCGACGGGAGATTAGCGACGCTCCGACGTTTCTCTCTCATTGAGAAGGTGAAATGAAAAAAATCACCCTGTGGTCCTAATCCCGCAGACACTCCACACACTCTCGATATTGTCCCGCGGGGGGTTCGCTTCTTTTCACGTCAAGCGTTGCCATGGCGACGGCGGACGGAAAAAACACGAGGACGGGTTTGCTTGAAAAGAAAGCCAAAGAAGCGCGGAAATATCGAGCTCGGTCACGAGTGCTGCTCCTCCAAAGCGGCCATGTTTGCTGAGAGGCCTTCACTTTTCTCTCAATGTATTTGCATCTAGCCTCTCTACGTTAGCGGCTTCGGCGGCTAGTTAAACATTACAAGTGCGGCGAAGCGGTGGAACAAAACGGTGTTTGTTTACGCCGTTCCAAAGCGGGGCGCGCAAATGTAAATAAAAGCTCCTTTAGATCCGAAATGGTTGAAGCGGCGTCCGTTTAGCGTAGTTTGAGTTGCGGCTTTGTTTGAGCTCATTTCGCAAGTAAAATTGAATTGAATTGAAGGCCTTTATTGTCTTATACAAGTATAATGAGATTTAAAGCTTCACCATAAAGTGCACAAATAAAAACAACAAACAAATAAACAAGCAATAAATAATAATAGATAATAAATACATCACCAAATGTAATAAATAACAATATAATGATAACTAATAAATAAATAACCAATAAATAAGTAGTCAAAAAAATATGCGCAAGTGCAAAAATGACAACAACAAACAAACAATCAATAAATAATAGATGCTAAATAAATAACAATAGGTAATAAATAAGAATATAATGATAACTAATAAATACATAACCAATAAATAAGTAGTCAAAAAATATATGCACAAGTGCACAAATAACAACAACAAACAAACAATAAATAATCAGAGAAACTAAATAAATAACCATATATAATAAATAACAATATAATGATAACTAATAAATAAATAACCTATAAATAAGTAGTCCAAAACATACGCAAGTAGGGAAGTGCACAAATAACATCAACAAACAGACAAAAAATAATCAATAAATAATAATAACATACATAACAATATAACGATAAATAATAAATAAATACTAATAAATCATAAGTAGTCAACAACATAAGTAAGTAGGGAGGCACACAAATAACAACAAACATTAATAATAATAATAAATAACAGTAACTAATAACTAAATAATCTACAAATAAGTAGGGAAGTGCACAATTAACAACAACAAACATAAATAATAAATAAATAACAACATATAATAAATAACCATAACCAATAACTAAATAATCAATAAATAAGTAGTGCACAAGAAATAAGTAGGGAAGTGCACAAATAAACAATAAACAAACGTACCGATAAATAATCAACAAATAACACTAATAAATAAATAACCAAGATATAAATAGTCAATATGACAATAGCTAAAGCGGTGTGAAAAATTAATTTGGGAATATTTTGAAGGTTGATGGGATTCCTGCTGATAAAACTTTGATGAGAATGACTATTGTTAATCTAGGCCACATCGTTTCAAAGGAAAAGATTTTCCGATGCTAAACACTAGTTAGCAAACAAGCAACGATTAGCATGGCCTTCTGACGAGGTTAACGTTCCCACGCACGTCTGTTTGACATCCTCGCAGCGACCGCAAGAAGATGAATGAGTCCCCAACACTTTGTACGTGGACGCAAACAAGCACAGATGCGGGAAAAACGGAGCGCCACCGTCAAGCGGGTGGGCACGCTTGGGGTCAAAGGTGACTCAAATGAACAATCGCTGCTAATCAACAACATGTTTTCATGTTACAGTTGAAAGGCTTGTGTGTGTACATGTGTGTGTGTGTGTGTGTGTTTCTTTAACACAACCCAGCTTGCGTACTTAAAGTGACATGCGTGCCTGATGTTTTGATCTTATTCCAGGCAAATTAAGAGCAGGTGCCGGCCGGGATTGTCTCGGGATTGGGCCAGCAAACGTCCCCAGAAAAGGCGAGCGCGTCGGGATTGGTCGGCCAAGAGCGCAACGGTTGCTCGAGATAGAACGAGTGCACAAAGAGTGCACGGCGGCCACAGGCATGACAAGCGCACGAATCCATAAAAGACGGCGTACGCCGAGCCAAGGCCGCCGTCGTAAATAAAATGGCGAGAGGGACGTTTTGTGTACGCTTTGGCGGTTAAAAGCTTGGCAATGTTTTTATTCCTCGTTTTTATTGACGACGTATCTTTCTGCAGGTGGATTTGGTGTATGAAATGGCTACTTTGAACCTTCATTCGTTCGTTTTCTGGGGGTGCTGGAGCTTAGCTGACTTCGGGCTACGAACAGGTAACACCCTGAATTGATGGCTAGCCAATCGTAAGGCATGAAAAGACAAAAAATATATATAACTCCAAGCTAAACATAATTTAGCGGTCCAGTGCTTGAGTGGTTAGCGCATTGGCCTCGCAGTTATAGAGTCCTGGGTTCGAACCCAGGTTGCTCCACTGGTGTGGAGTTGGCATGTTCTGTCTGGGCTTGTGTGGGTTTTCTTCGGGTACTCTAGTTTGCTCTCAAATAGATGCGTGCTAGGCTAATTGTAGTGCGGTAAATTGCCCCTAGCTATGTTTGGTTGTGCTTTTTCTCCTTGTGCTCTGTGATTGGCTGATTCAGGGTGGCCACCGCCGGGTGCCCGAAGTCAGCAGGGATAGGCTCCAGCACCCCCTATGAATGAATGAAAAAGGTTTTAGATCAGCATACAGATAGGTCGGCCAATCGCAGCGCACATGGAAACAAATGACAAACAATCATAGTTAGGATTAAGCAGGTTAGCATACAATTAGCCTAGCATGCATGTTTTTGGGATCTGGGCGGAAACCGATGTACCCGAAGAAAACCCACTCAAACCCAAGGTGAACACGCAAACTCCACACAGCGACGACCCACCCGGAATCAAACCTTCGAGCCCAGAACCGTCAGGCCGACGTGCCCTAATTTGAACAACAAACGTGGAAAAATTAGTCCGCATTTAAACCAATAACGTAGAACATGAAATAGAATGGCAGCTATGACATTTTTCATAGAGGTGAGAAAAATGAAAGGAATGTTCTCCATTAAGTAAGAAAGAAAAAAAAAAGAGCAGAATTCCAAAAGAGAACCCCGCGAACAAAACCTGTGGTGACACGAGCGGCTAGTGTTTGTCCTGTTCCAAGTGATGAGAGAGGGATCTGGCGCGACTGGAGGTGGGCCTCCTTCTCGGCCGATGCGCCTCGGTAAGACCACCACCACACACACACACAAACACACACACGTCCAAAAAACACTCTCACTAACTGAGAGCACCTCACACACACACACACACGCCGATGACGGACGCGTCTTAAGGCGTATGCACGCCGCGCAATCCGAGCATATTTTCATTTTTCTATTGATTTTCCAGAAATCCTGAATGTTGCATTTACATACCTGTCAACATCTGCCGATAACTGCCCTTATAAATGATTATGATTCCCCTTACAAACCCCCCAAAAAACCTTACAAACACCGTACGCGTACGGTGTTTGTAAGGTTTTTTGGGGGGTTTGTAAGGGGAATTTTTGCAACTAGTACTACTATTATTACTACTAAAATAGTCATCTCATGCAAATACCCTGTTCTTCAACCCCAATAGTGAATCAAAAGTACAGTTTATGGCCTGTAAAACATCGTTAATGACTGGTATTGACATGAATATACTGTTGCCGCTCTCGCTAGTTTACCTATCGGCCGCTAACACACGGGCTAATTGGCGCTAAATGACTTAATGGGAGTTGCGGTTTCCACTCAGCAGGAAGCAAGCGTTCTGTTTTGCATCCAGTAGCGTGCTCCCGTCGCATGACTCACCCGCGTTTGGCCCGCGCTCCTTTGGCTCGGGGGGGCACGCCGGGAATCGAGCCCGAGGGCCCCCGTGGCTGCGATGCATAAAAGAGGCATGTTTTTTGAAGGGAGGGAGATAAAACAAAGTCATTTTTTGAAGAGAAACATATGCTTTATGAAATGAGGCGTGCTAATGTTTTTGATGTGTTTAATAGGCTGTACTCTCAATACGGTTCACCGACGAATCAAATTCATGTGCTTGATGGAGATGAACTGAACAAGAGATTTTTTTCCAACCACGCAAAAAAAATCGGATTCGGGATTTTTGGGGGTTCGGATTTGCTTTCAAAAGAAAGCGAATTAAAATACCTAAAAGTACAATCTGCTTTTGAAAAAAGAGCCTACATTTGAAACTGTGAGAGTCAAAAAGCCTAAACTTGCGGCGGAACCAGCATAAAAAAATAAAAAAATCCAATTTGGCGATTTTTTAAAAATATATATAATTTATTATTTGTTTTTAATGGGCCGTCCGTTCGACCAAACGTCCGTTCGACCAAACGTCCGTTCTACCAAACGTCCAAGTACCGGGGTGACCCTACTTTGCAGTTTTTTGTTTATCGCGGCTATGTCTAATCTACATTAACCGCGATAACCGAGGGATTACTGTAGTCGGAGTGACCTTGTTCCGCCTAAAGTCCAGAATGAGTTCCATAGTTTTGAAGACGTCCACTATCACTCGATGCCAGCCTTCCCTATTCCAAAAAAAAAGTCATTCCTATCGTCGTCAATGGCACCCAAAAAGTAAAAAAGATTAAAAAATAAACATGTGTCACAGCAAGGGAAGGAAACCACACAGTTGATGTTGGTGGTGAAGGGTATAAAGTGGGGGGAAATCCCACCCCGGCACCAAGTGGGCGCAGTAGAGGATGAAACCCAGCACCGTTGTGTCTTTGATGAGGTCGGCCGGGTGTGTAAATAAAGCCGCGTCTTCCTTATTCTTGCACTCGGGACCTCTTATCGCACGCAAGCCTGTCATTAGAGAGTTTCATCCATTCATTAGGTCATGATTAACTTTTAAAACAAGCACGTCTCCTGGAACTCGTCTTTTATGGAGTTCCAAATGAATGGAAGCCTCATACTGGACTGGGACGCCCTTTCCATTGTGGGACTCTCTTTCTAAAGCCATGTGGGACTTTTTTTATGGAGTGTTTCATTATCATTATTCATTTTTTCCCAATTGACCTGGAAAGGCAGATGAATAGAAAGATCATTTTATCAGTGGCGGTCCATGCATTTTCTCGTAGCGCCTTCAACGAATCAATTCAACCCTCAAAAACTATTTTATGGCTATAAAACCTCTACTGCAGCTACAGCTGCGACACATAAAAAAATCCTCAATAATAACCTCATACAATTGAAATATTATTTAGGAATATAGCCAAATTTTACTCACCAAAAATCATTTTTAACTGTACACAATATCCATCCTCCTTTCTTTCCTACTTCTTTTCTATCGCCATCGAAGCTAATGCTGAAAGTCGAGCCTGTCCTGTCGTATTTCTGGCAAACGTTTTTATTCGATTTAGTGCTGAAAATGTTCGTTCTCGGTTGTGACAGGCTTGCTTGCTTTGGAGTTGTCTGACCTTTCTTAACGATGTCCAGCTATTTTTTCTTGAAAAGTCCGTCTTGAAAATGGCCTTGACGGTAAATCTGCAACCAAATCCATTTGTTTTCCTCCGTCGGCCATTGTGGATTGAGTTTACTCACTCTGGCTTTGGCCCGCCTACTCTATCACTAGCCAATCATAGTTGGTGAAAGCGATGACGTATCCCTACGCCTGCGAGAAGGCCCTAGTGTCACCAAATTGAATTCTGATTGGTTAAAGCAACAGTCTTATCGACGCTTGTTTAATGCAGCACAGCCTGCAGAACTGATATTGAAGGCCTTGAGGCAGATTTCTGACCCTGGCAACAAATAATGGCTGAAATGTGATTGGTTAAATGCTTCAATAAGAAAACACACATCTGGAAGCAGTGCAACCAGGAGGAAAGCAATGAAAGGAAGCTAACAGACAATTTGGAATTATTTAATAAGTATTGAGGGACAAAATATAATATATGATTCAGATATTTCTTAGGCCAGCAGAGAAGGCCTCGAAGGCCCTGACGGCCCGCCACTGCATTTTATATACAGTGGTACCTTGACATACAAGTGCCCATCCTATTGTGAGGACATTTGTGTGCATCATTTTGGGAATATTTTGAAGGGAAGACAAAAGCAAACAACCCTCGATAGGTCGCAAATGAAAGTCAACTGATCTTTGCTATAGATTTGAGTTGCACAACACATGACGAGATCACACACGTGCAGGCATGCAAGCAAAGTGAAAGGAATGAGGGAATTTTTCTATATATCTGCCGAGAAAATATTTTTTTGACACACTCAAAAATAAGTTTATTCTAAGCTGACACTACATTGAATTCTATTTTTTAAACAAAATAACCTTTTTCATGGAGGGGAATCTTATAATAATATACATATGGATGGTAAAAAACATCTTAAATTGGGTAAACGTCTTTGAACCAGATAGTTGTCACTTCCTGATCATGCTTGCATCATATGAGACGGCGACCAATCCACATTAAGCCACAAAATGCCATTTGCACATTTTTTTCTGACCCAAATTTTTTGTATTATTCTTTTCTCCTGTTTTAATGATTTAATGATAAAATTAAGTGTACTACAAACCTTGACTAGCATCCTCCTAACAATGAATTGCCATTTTTAACTGTAAAACTGGAATAATTTTCCCTATTCAATCTTAAAAACACAGTTTGACATTTACATTTCACCCAAATTTTACAACGCAATTGTTCATAATTTTGCATGTAACCACTGTACGACTCTTAGGTCAATTTATCAAAACAACCAAACTTCGGATTAGCGACAAGAGTAGAACCTCTAATACATGTATCAAAGTGGCGGCCCAGGGGCCAAATCTGGCCCCCTGCATCATTTTGTGTGGCCCAGGAAAGTAAATCATGAGTGCTGACTTTCTGTTTTAGCATCAAATTAAAATGAAGAGTATAGATGTATATTAAATTTCCTGATTTTTCCCCTTTTAAATCAATAATTTTAATTTTTTAATCTATTTTCTGTGTTTTTAGTTCAAAAATCATTTTGTAAAATCTAAAAATATATTTTTAAAAAAGCTCAAAAAAACATTGTTTTAGATCTATAAAAAAACTGAATATTCTGGTCTTTTAATCCAGTTCTTTTAATCCATTTATAAAAAAAGATATCTAAATATTATATCTAAAATGGTCCGGCCCACATGAAATCAAGTTGACGTTAAAGCGGCCCCCCAACCAACCCGAGTCTGGCAACCCTGCGCTAATACATTCTGAACACAATCATGTTCTCGAACCCACACACCCACACACACACACACCACATGTTCTGTCATGCTCAGCAACGTATCCCGTGGAGCAGATAGTGATAATTATGCGTGTAAATTCCAGGATGGTGCTCTGGTGTTGAGAGCTCCCCTGTGGAAGGCCACACAGGAACCAGCTGTCACCGCTTCCAAACACCCTTTGGAGGCACTCTCACTGCATTTTTGGGAGTCTTAACTATCATTCTGCGCGCATTCTATGCATACTACCGTCTACAGTGGGTGTGCTCCAATGGAGTTCATTAGTTTTACATCTTAAAAAAAAGGATTGAGTCTCAAAAAGGTGCATATTTTCTGTCAATGGTATAGCATTTCACCCTATTGGGAATAACAGCAGTAGGTCACCCTTCACTGTTTACGCTGGTGGGGATAGTGGCGTTGTCATAACTGAGTCTGGAGTGTCATGAATCATGCGCCCCCTTGCCCCGCCTTCAAGTCGGTGTACCTGAAACGCTACCTTGATGAAAGGTCAGTGGGTCTTGCTGAATAGTTGCACAATTCCAAAGGTTTTCTGGGAATGATGAGAGGCCATGTCTGGGAATTGTTTAACGCGTTGGCTGTTCCTTTAATTTCGAACAAATAACAGACTTTCCGCTTCAATGCTTGGTTTCAGAACTCTTTGTTGCTAACAGTGGTGGGCTGTGAATTTCAAACCGACGCCTTCAGTACTATGTCTGAATCAAAAAAATCTCAAAAAATATTTTATGGCCATAAAACCTTAGCTCCTTGAACAAGGTAGATCGCGGGTGATTGGTTCCTTGAAAAGTACATCCCAGCACACCACTATCAGATGTCTTGATCACCATCCTAAAGTATGAAAATAAACTTATATTATCCAGAGCACCTTATAGTCCATAAAATATACATTCAACGTTTTTCTTACAATCCACCGGACGGTAAAAACAGACCGCTAGCGACCCCTTGGCTCAAATAGCTAATGCTAAAGAAGACCAAAATGGACAAAATGGGTTAAAAGAAGTGTATGACATCATTTGGGAGACTCTCTGTATCTGTCTGGACTCGGGTGGCATTCGTTTGGGTGAGTCAGACTTTCTGTTTACCTCCATTCATGAGGGCCAGCAGCAGGGTGGCTTCCACCCGCGGGTTGGTCTGCCATGCCAGGAATTTGCTGTGCCCACACCTTGCTAAACCGTGACCCCTTTCCTGTGGCGTAAGACCTGCTTCCTTTCGAAAACGCTCTCAGCTGGAACCGGCGCGCTGTAAATATAGCTCAGCTGCAGTAGCCGCTTTTCCTCTGGGGCGGACTCTTGGGTCAAACAACGTTGAAAATATATTCTATTTGTTTTTACCCACGAAGGTGGCTGATTTGTGGCATCTGAGACAATAAATGAAAGCCGAGCTGTTTGGACAAGACGGGAAGCGTTTATTACGCTTTTCGATGAGGACGGAAACGCACAGAAATGACAAAATGCTCGCCAAGGGCTTGCTTAAATAAACCGGTTACTGCCCGTATCAAGCAGATTTACACAAAGCGGCAGTTTTAATGAACAAGAAGTTTTAGTCGTGTATTATTACTGCTGTTGAAAATTTAACCGGTGAGAGAACGGATGGATTTGATGTCATTCAGATTGGTCATCGGCCTGCAAAATAACACTAAAACCGATTGAAATCATTTATAAGCAAGCTTTTAAAATATTGGACAGAAAGCCCAAAACGCACCACCACTGTCAGATATTAAAAAAAA
Organism: Stigmatopora argus; assembly: GCF_051989625.1. Lineage (NCBI taxonomy): Eukaryota > Metazoa > Chordata > Actinopteri > Syngnathiformes > Syngnathidae > Stigmatopora > Stigmatopora argus. The sequence continues at coordinate 21,256,052 of NC_135389.1, read as the reverse complement.
CACACAAACGCCTGAACTGGAACAATATTGTTAAATATGAAGATGTCACCGTAGTATACAAAATCATCCAACACAAAGCTCCTCCTCCACTGCAAGACAAAAAAAAGCAAAGAGCTGCAGGATATACAAAATTTGATAAGAATCAAAGAGCCGCATGCGGCTTGAGAGCCCCGTGTTCACCAAAGGCAGTGAATTGAATTGAATTGAATGCTTTTATTGTCATTATACAAGTATAATGAGATTTAAAGCTTTCACCACAGTGCACAAATAACAACATCAAACAGACAAAAAAAGAAATAAATAAGTACAGTAATCCCTCGAATATCACGGCTTCACTACATCGCAGATTTTAAAAAAAAATAATTTTTGGGGGGGGGAAATTCACAAAAATATGAAAATCCACCCTGAAACTCGCAAGCGGAAGCCACTCCCCTGTCCTCCGCTTGCTACTAGGACTAAAAAAATGTACAATTTTTTTTCCCAAGACATCAAGAAGGGCTGGCTCTAGAGGTGACTGTGCAGTTCCCTTCAAAAAGAATGCTAAATTAGCTACAGCACCTTCTCTCTTCATTACTGGAACTCGATAGCAATTAGCACGAGACTAATAGACGAAAAAACAAAATTGCCATCACAACGCTGTCTAAAACTGTGCTACGTGTGTCTGTGTCTGTATGTCTAGTATGTGTCGTCGTTTATCTTCAACCTACACAAGGGACTAAAGATGGAAATTATCCCTCAACTGCAATCTTACATATTTACATATATGTTCATTAATATGTCCTGGCCCTTATTAAATACATCAAACTCGGACTCAAATAAGTGCAATAAAGGCAAAACAAGTGGGCAAAAGATTCTGATTTTGGTTAACTTCTGGGGATGAGTACTTGGCATGTCTCGGGGGGTTTATTTATGGCGGCATGATGATGATACGTTCCCACCCGGTAGAGACGTAGCGGGCACGGGAATCTGAGGAAAAGGGGAAAACTCATTAGCAGATATCGTTGAGGTTAAAAAAAAAGACAACGTAATCATCTCTATGACGTCTTGGCCGGGATTTACGTCCTTCGTAGTCGAACGCGAGATGAGAAAAGATGCTGCTAAGCTCGGTTACGATGGATCATATTTGAATTGTGCGCTAACACGAGTCTGGAAGTGAGATGACTTCATCAAGATGGTAAAAACAGAGATGCTGAATTGGCCCTAAGAAATCAGACGCGTGCTATGATGCCTTTAGTGTCTGTGGTTAAAACTGTAAATCAATCAAGGGTTCCGAGAGGGGTCTACGAGGAGTTTTTGGCAAAGAGCCTAGCGTAAACGCGCTAGTTCACATTGAAATATAAGCACGTCGTCGAGGAGACAGTTTGCTTCCAGGAAAAGCTAGAGTTCCGAGGAGATAGCCGATCATTTGAGCGTGAAGTAGAAAGACAAACACGAGGCGACCGCGGGGTCAACACGGCCAAGGGCATTGGACACCTTTGGGTGATACCAAACCACAGCTGTGGGCCGCCGTTGAAATGATGGGCCGCGCTTAACATGTCGGTGGCGCGCGTAACGGCACAACAGAAGATTCACCCTCGGTAACTGTTAGAGCATTTTACAATTTGTGGTTTCCTGGATGATCTTAAAGTAGTCGTTTTGCAGTGAAAGCTGGTTTTGCCAAAATGTCACTGTGTCTCTGGAAAGGAAATGTTTTTCAAGGATTCTACTTTCAGGAGGAAAAAATTGGGAGTCTCAACAAAATTCTTTTGGAAATTGTCATTCATAAATTTGTACCGCAAAATATTATTGCTGAAACCTGTAATAAATTATTCAGTTTTTGTGAAGTGAATCAAATCAAATCAAAAGACTTTGTCATTTTAGGCAGTACCAAATATTACTGGGTCAAGAAAAAAAATAATCTTTGGGTCACTCCAATATTCAACCAATAACCATTAATAGGCCAAATGAATGTTTTGGGGAAATAATAAATAAATAAATAAGCTAACCTTATAAAACCCTAACATCTGCATGAGTAGACATCACATTTTTAGTCATGTAGGGCACAATATTAAAATTTGATATACAAGTTATGTGCATATATGTAGTAGTCGAGCAATTTGATTAGATTATTTGATCAATTAGAGTGGGGTTTAAATGGTTTGTATAGTACTAATGAGTTGTATTGATTAGCGGGATACACTGACCCCTGCTGGCAACAGTGAATATGACGTCACGTTAGTCCACATTTTCAGACGCCACCTGTGAGCATCGCGAATGAGCAGAGCAATCTTTAGGTATGAAATGTCATGCAGAAATCACATAAAACAATAATTATCTCATATATCGGTGTCTAACGAGTCGTTTTCTTGTTAGGACAAAGATGTTTGCGTTGAAGTCGACGTAAAGAGCTGCGGTCGTCAAGTCAATACTTGGTAAGCAAGGCCCGATGTAAGCCCGGTGCTTAATTTCTTTATTTTGCTAAACTATGTCTTGTTCATGAAGTCATATTCATTCACGAGTTTTAATTTCATCATGTACTGAGTATTATTGTAAGGGTTGTACTGTTATTGTGTAAATACCATTCTAAGTAGCTATCAGCGTGAGGCTAACGCTAGTCGCGAGAAGCTAATTGCTACACTAGCAGGTACAGTTCAAGTACTATACTTCGTGTGGGTTCATTGTGAATGCTAAATTCGCGGCTATTTAAGTTGTGTATATACACCATTCTAATGAGCTATTAGCACGAGGCTAACGCTAGTCGCGAGAAGCTAATTGCTACACTAGCCGATACAGTTCAGGTACTATACTTAGTGTAGATTCATTGTGAATGCTAAGTTCGCACTAGTTAAGTTCTTGTGTGTATATACCATTCTAATGAGCGATTAGCACGAGGCTAACGCTAGTCGCGAGAAGCCAATTGCTACATTAGCAGATACATTTCAGCTACTATACGTACTTACTGTGGGTACATTGTGAATGCCAAATTCGCGGCTGGTTCAGGAAAGGGGCTTTCGATATGCCGTAGAAATTTTTTTGTCTGTATAAAACGTGTGTGTTTGTGCCTATATTTCATTACATATTGTGTGGCCACATTGGTTGTACTGTACATGGGGGAATTGCGGGCCATATCAGGCTGGAAATTGGTTTAAAATTTGAAGATACAGTCTGGTATTTTATTACATTGATTTTTGTTTTTGCATTGTATTCTCCTTTGAAATTTGAAGATGCTATTAGCTATTTTACTTCACTGACTGTTGTATTTGCATTAAATTATCCCTTGAAATTGCAATCTTGGTGCCAAGAGATTATTTTAAGATATTGCCAGCATAAATGCTTGATTCTTTGTTGGAGTTGTAATCCCCAAACTGAATAAATGATAAGGTTTCCTCAGGAATGTAATTCAGAATTAAACTAGAACCATAAAAATCATACATGCAACGACCTTTTCTCAAGGGCCTTGGATGATGTCTGACTTGGAGCGAGAGGCAAGAGACACGATGGAATTCCCTGGGAAAGACTTGGACCTCATTTCACAAACCTATTTTTTTCAGGAATGACGGAAATTCCAAGATTGAAAGAGTTGGACGATCTACAGAAAAAAAAAAGACCGGGGCATCCAAAGTCTAAGGTAAATCTGTTCTTCCTCTATGGTTTTCAGTCTTCCCAAGACGCGGTCACCCTCCCAAAATCTAGCAGCGTCTGGGGATTCCATTTGGCTATACGGAAGACCAAAGTGTCTTTGCATTGGACTGTAATTCATTTTGACAGCTGACAATAACAGAGTGGCTCTTTCACAAACACGTTAAGGACACGAATGTGGGATTTCCCCATATTGTTGTTTGTGGAAAAGCCTGTTAGCCCTCAATATGTCAAATTCCTCGCCGTCACAGGCACGGCGTACCACATGGCCTTGACTTGTGTTGTGGCTTTCCTCAAGAGTCGCCAACCATATTTTACAAACACATTCGCCAGCGTTCGCATAAACCTCTGTCACGTTGAAGTCGCCCTGAGCGTATTCGCATGTGTGTTTGTCACCGTACAAAAAAACAAAAAACTACCGGTGGGTTTTTCCAGATCAATTTTCAACCGGGGCACATATGCCGGAACATTCAGGCACGCAAAAATGTATCTAAAGATACGAGCGCGCCCACCCGTACGGAAGTGAGCGGAAAATAATAGAGTAAACAGGAAATTTGGGCGTTAGAAAACCAAATGCATTCTGCAGTCTGCTGTCAAGCTGCTGAAAGATGGAATATATGTTGTATGATGTAGTCAAAAAAGTGACAAATCAAATGTTTGACAGTGTACGTATGTAAATGGGATGTGTGAGACCACGTTATTGCCTACAGCTGGTAAGCGGGCAGCATTCTTAGCCGACCTGGCCGCCCGCCACCCTTCGCTTCCTGTCATTATCTGCTCTTTGTGTCTGCGTGACGGCCGCGTGCACATAATGAATAGGCATCTCTTTCCCATTAAAATAATACCCTCATCAAGCGCGCTCTTGTCAGCCGAGTTGCGTTTGCGGCCCGGCCAGTTCCAGCCGTCGTAGCGCGGGCGGCCAAAGGATGGATTTTAATTGGGGAACGGAAATCAGGGGAAAAGGGCCAGGAGTTGGAAGACGACCGCGGGAAGAGATTTGCAGTCATTTGCACGCCTTTACATGTCAAATGGTACTTGGACCCAGGAGTGCCCCAATTTTCACCTTTTTCAAGTTTGCTGATTTTTATGCTTTTGTTGCGACTATGAAACTCAGTTGTTTCAATGGGGAAAAAGTACTTGCATATTAGCCGCCTCTGCGTATAAGCCGCACCCTTAAAATTGCCTTAAAATCGTTGAATTTGACCGTTTTCCCTCGTATAAGACGCCCTCTCATTCACAATTTTCACCTCCATATTCATGGTTTTAATAGGGAGTAGAAATGTGTTACTTTTAAGGGAAAATTGAGGAAAAATCATCACACGTGGTATTTCTGAGATACTGTATGAATCGATTGCTGGATTTCACATTCCTAATGGGTGTGACCTGCGACCGGCGACCAAAAGACCGACGACCAAAAGACCGGCGACAAAACAAGGTAAAACAGCATGGTCTACGCATCAATAAAAAAGCCAACAATGGCCATGAGCAGTTTCACTGAGCCGACATGTGTATGAGAGTTTGTATGTACATGCGTTGTCCCTTTAAGAAGCGACATCAGTCAGGGTCTTAACAAGTTCTCCAACAAAAAACAATACAAGTCCGGGAAATTGGGACCTTTTCTTTAGCCTAATAATTACTAGGACATTAAGTATGACTAAATAGTCATTCGCAGTTTGTATTTAGGGAATTTGAGCAACGATTTAAATGGTAATTGTCAATAACCTTCCGGGCGACCAAAAGACCGGCGACCAAAATATCGGCGACCAATCGACCGTGTACCCTAACATTTGACCGTCGTACAAATATTGGGGGCCTGTCAATCATTCCTAATCGCCACATTCATTGAAAAAGCCAATCGTCCGATTCCGAATGAGGTTTCATTTACACGCCGCCTGCACAGCTAAAGTGTAAATTCCCGGTAGACAAACAGCAGCTTGTCAATGGACTACAAAGAGGAAACGCCTTGAAGGAGGACAATGAAAGTGTGTTTGGGGGGGGGGAGGATGGATGCGTCCTTTTGAGTCTCAGGAAGATTAGACATTTCTTCAAGTGACAAAACACCTTATTAGCCTCCGCCCAACCTCTGAGGATTGACCTTTGACTCGTGACCCCGACACCGCTGCGCTTTCCTCGGGGGAGTCGTCAGCGTGGGCCCTTTCATTACCACGAAAGGCCGCGCCGCCAGGCCAAAGAAAAGGGAGAATGCCGGGATTGAAGACGGAGGGATGTAAGGGGGAGCGGAGTTTAATTAGACATACAGCACCCCTGGTAATCCACTCTCGCTCCATTCATCCCAGGGGGCGAGGCAGTGGGGGCACCCACGGCCAGATGAGAAGTTTGAAACAAGAGGTCAGAGAAACTTTGGGCCTTTATCAAATCCACCGACAAATCCCGCAGATTAGTCCCCGCCATTGTTTGCAGGAAGTTGGCTCCCACCGACCTAGAATGCAGAAAGGCCACGGACGGATTTAGGAACTTTTCGCCTGAGCTTGGACGGCGGGATGACACGGGGAGGAAGGGGCTTGTCAGGAAGACTTGGGCTCAAAGACAGAAGTAAAAAAATAAATAAAAAATCTTCGGCCAAAAGATTCCAAGGATTGTTCCTGACTTTGCAGACGGACGACGAGACCGCTTCCCCTCCCCGACTGTGATCTCCCAGCAGATCATATGTTCTTTGGAAAGTCTTATCACTGCGAATGCTTTTCATATTTGCACGGCCCACCACGCTGCTGAATCTTGGTCAGAATGTCACATTCTTCCCTTTGAATAAACACTTTGCTTTTCCTCCCCACAGTGTCACTTCACCGCAACCCAAATCACTGACTTGCGATATAAGGAACACATGTGAAACCAACAAGTATTGCATAGGTCCATTCCAAGCCAAGTCTTTTTCTTTTGTCTCTCCATCCTCCTGAGTTTTCTTGTGCCATTCAGCTTGCGTAAATGGGCCATCGGAGCGATGACAAGAAGACACCACGTGCAAAATAAAAAGGGAAACCTGCACCTTATTTAGCCTTAAAACGCAGACTTGAGAGGTGGAACGCACGCAAGCGCAGACACAAAGGGCAACGTGATTTATTATGGCTTTCAACAGAAATACCTGAGGACGGAAGGAAGGCGCTCAGGTGTGTTTTTGTCGGAGCGAAGCGCCTCGGGAAGAGTGTCGGCGCTGAGAGACGAGAGGGAATGGAGAAGCCTGAGAAGGCCTCGGAAGTGGGGCGTTAGAGGTCCGTCACATTTCCGACATTCTTGGCTTTTTTTGCTTAGCAATTTAGCCCCTGAAAAGGTATACCGTATTTTCTCGCATATACGCCGTATTTGTCGCTACAAAAAAATTGATGAGCGAATCGAGGGTACGGCTTATATGCGCATAAATTAGAGTTGACATGCACGAAATTGCCAGATAAAACGCCATAACGCAAGACAATGCGGCCGATACGGTCATTTATTTCAAAATAGAGAAAAGATAAACAGATAAAACGTTTAACAAAATTTATTTTGACGTCTATGAATGAATTTCAATTAAATTTTTTTTAAAATAAAACTCACTTGTGCCTGTCATTGCTCATTCAGGGCAGCACCATCTCCTCACATGACCTCCTTTTTGAATTTGTCTACGTGCGGGCAACAACATCCTTTTGGAAATTCAGCAAACGATCCTATTGATACATACAGTATCTCATAAATACCCGTGACCAGACACTTAGTCGCCGGAAGCTTCATCCCCGGACGCTTCGTCCCCGGATGGTTCGTCGGCCGGACACTTCGTCGCCAGACACTTCGTCGCCAGACACTTCGTCGCCAGACAGTTCGCCTAACCTTAACCACTATGAAGACAAAGGAAATTCACATATTCTTTAATAAAGAAAATAAAACAGCAAAAACTCACTCGACAACACAAACACATTAACATTTGGGCGTGTGCGTACTAAATGGGCTCGTCTTTAAACACACTACGCACGTTAAACGGTTCCTACGTTGAGCGCTCCATTTTTAAAATAAAAAGCAATAAATAAAATTATTTTATTAAAAAGAAGTCAAAGGAAATTCACATTCTTCGTCGTCTTTCTTCTTTTTTTTGCTTGGTATTCCCATAAAGACAATAGATTGCTTGATTTAAAATCAAACGTGTGCGTCTATATCAAAGTCAGAGATGCAGTATTTATGGCATAATTCATAACAAATATCAGCATCCAGTAAGAATCGTAGCCACATCAATTCGCGATTAAAAACCAAACAGTTAATAGTAATTGAGTGGATGAAGCGTCCGGCGACGAAGTGTCCGTCGGCGAAATGTCCGGGTACCAGAAATACCACATGCAATGATTTTTCTCAAGAATTTCCTTCAAAACAACACATTTTTATTCCCTATTAAAACCATCAATATGGAAGTGATTTTTTTTCATCTGGGCATCTTATTATGAGGAAAAATTCTACATTTCAATGATTTTTAAGGGTCCGGCTTATACGCAGAGGCGGCTAATATGCAAGAAAATATGATAATTTCAGGATAAACCTAAAAGGCAACTCAACAAAAGAAGTCGTCGGTCGGGAACACCATAATATTCTACGTTTACATTATTCTGGCTGGTTTTAGCTCAGACATCTGGAGGAAGTAGGTGAACCAAAATTTAAGGTGGGCTAAAAGATAAAGAAGATAGTGTGTTATGCCATTTTCTGGTGAAGACCCACGACCCACCAAATGTTCCCGTGGCATGTCGTCTCACCTTGGCCATAATTTTAAGAAGAAGAAAAAAAGCTTTCACAACTTGTCAGCGCAATGGTCGAGGTGTGGTTAGCTTTAAACACTTGGAAAAACAAAGGAAACTTCAGAAATGAATACGCAAAGAAAAAAAACATTTGTTGAAACTGGACCTTGATGCCGCATCTGTGCGCAAAAAAACCCCATCGTCACCGGCTCGGATGCTAAACGGCACGGCCCGCCGATGAAGCGTCAGTCGGCGACGGCTGGGTTTTCCCACGGGGGTGCCGGACAATGCCAATGACACGGCGAGTTTGTGTGATCCTCAGACATGGTGACATTTGACACATCTGCAACCCATAGAGCGGAGCCGCGAATAAAAGCTTTAAGCTCTTTGAAGCGGTGCAACAGCTAGAAGAAATTATGTGTCCCGATTGTTTTGCGGCACACATTGTTCTATTGTAGCTGTAAATCTGCTCGCTGGCGACAATCGTGTCGCTCCGGGCCTCGGCGAACATGTGGATCAGGAATGTCGACGGAGCCGCATTTCAGTCGATGTATTGCAAGAATGCTGCTGATGTTTGGGAACACACGCCATTTGAGAAATACAGTATCCCACTGCCTCTTCGGAGTTCAGTTCTCACATAAAAGTCTATTGTTTAGGGCGGTAGATGATCTAATCCATTTTTACTGAGACGGTTGGCAGCGAACGATCGTTTCAAATGGAATGCCTTTCTATCTTCGTAAGAACTAAATGGGCTGAATTTAGTAGAGAGTTATTGTTTGGTATGTAAGTGTTTCTGACAAGCAATGTGAAAGCTACTTGTTTATGGTATTGTTGTTTTTCGAAATAACATTTGGACTCCTTTGAGATCATAGTTTGGTGTACCATATTTTCTCGCAGCCTTAGTTGTCGCTCAAAAAATTGATGACTGAATTAAGGGTACGGCTTATATGCGCACAAATTAGACTTGACATGCACGAAACTGCCAGGTGACAAAGACGAAACGTCATTACGCAAGACAGTGTGGCCCATAAGGTCATTTATTTCAAAATAGATAAACAGATATAAGGCTAAACAAAATTGATCCTTCCTCCCATCAGCTGTCAGGCTCTTTAACAAAACAAATGGATGAGTGTTAAGACCTACCGTATGCATCCATGTACATCTATGTGTATGTATGTATATATGTGCTTATTGGATTGGATTGGATAACTTTATTCATCCCGTATTTGGGATATTTCGTTGTCACAGTAGCAAGAGGGTGAGGATGCAGAAATAGGAAAGGCATTTTAGACATAAATAGATAGGTAATAATGTATGTGTACATATGTGTATGTACACGTGTGTATATGTGTATATATATGTATTTCAGCAACACGCTTAATTATTTATATATTTATTCATGTATTTATTTATGAACTTACTTATTACCTATCTATTTATGTCTAAAATGCCTTTCCTATTTCTGCATCCTCACCCTCTTGCTACTGCGACAACGAAATTTCCCGAATACGGGATGAATAAAGTTATCCAATCCAATCCATTGCTCGCTCAGGCCGACGCCATCTTACCAACAAACTAGACCGCTACGGACCCACTTCCTGGTTGTACTGCTCACGTGACTTCCTTTCTGAATTTGTAAATCCAGCTCGACTTCTCGAAACAGTCAATGACAACTATAAAAAAAGACAATATTTAAACAGAAGTAAAAAAAAAAATGGACCACACACGTACTAATTTATACATAGAAACTAAAGCAAGCATGCATGCATGCTAAGTGCTAACACCTACACAGCAGCTCCGCTTCCTTTCCAAGCCTCAGCATGACATCCCGACACTGCGGTGTACCTTCAGGTACACCTTCATCACTCCTCAGAACCCAACGTTGTTTAGTTTGAAATGGATCGACTGGAATACTGGTGGGAAAAAAGCGCCTCGGTATGTGTGGCTAAGAACTCCACGTAGCTTCTGTTACTCATTTCTGTCTGGGACCGAGCGCATAAAACAAGAACGACACGGGGACAAGCAAGAGGAGTTCAACACATTGATGGCTCTCGAGTGTGACGTCCACAAGGCCGCGGAACTGGAAGAAGAGCATTGTGGCTTGAGTCAGCTATGCGGATCGCATAAAAAAATCAAAAACCCGGTCTGCGGCTTCGCTTAGTACACCCGTTTTCTACTTGACAATATCTAAGACCTCCAGCTAACCTCTGCGAAGCACAATTATTGAAATATGTCGACAATTTATCATGTTCTGGATAGTTTCACGAGAGGGTGATTGAAGTTATTGTAAATGTGGCAGCGAAGCACACCGCAGATTATAACTCAAGGCAATCCCACTTGCTGTTGTTTCAGTCCGGCCTGTGATTTGTTAGCCACATCACTGCTGCAGTGCTAAAACGTCTGTCAAGGCACCAAAATCTGCCAAAGCTGTCATACGTCGGGGCACGTTGAATTTGCAAGTTGGAACGCCCTGGAAACGTATATCTTTAAAATGTTGATCTTAAAGTGTGCCGTTTGAACACTCATCATATTGCGCAGAGTCAGCTCACCTCGCTGGACGGACTTTATTTCAGGTTAACTCTGTTTGTGGTTTTGTGGCTTTTGCAACACTTTTCCCTGAAAGGACAACCAAGAGAATAGATTAAGTAGAGTAGAACAATGTCTGCCAGAAGGGGATCGGTGATCTTTGAAGGAAATTGTTTGGCTAGCTCCTGGAACTGTTGTTGAGCGTTCCAGTTTCATTATAGTCGAAGGTGATGGCCAAGTTGTCATGAAGCTGCTACAATCATAACTCGGTGATCTGATTGTATAATCTTCAGGTTTTCAAAGACTTCAAGATGAAGATTTTGATGACACTTTATTTGCTTCCAAGGCATTCGCTGAATTGAGTGTTCGTTAAAGCTAAACTCCTCCCTGGGTAGACCTTACCAAAGTTCTGTATTTTCATCAATAGTGAACAACGTGCACTGCAGATCCCGTTTCCTGTAACTAACGTATTGTCTCGCATATACGCTGTATTTGTCGCTAAAAAAAAAGATGACTGAATCGAGGGTACGGCTTATACGCACACAAATTAGACTTGACTTGCATGGAACGCCATGACGCAAGACAATTGTACGTGCATTTATTTCAAAATAGAGAAAAGATAAACAGATAACACTCAACAAAATTAATTTTGAAGTCACTTACTTGTGCCTGCCATTGCTCGCTCAGGGCGCCGCCATCTTACCTAGAGATGACAAACCAGACCGCTTCGGACACATTTCCTGGTTGTACTGTTCACATGACTTCCTATTTGAATTTTTCTAAGTGCAAGCCACAACCTTTTGGAATGTGCAATCCAGCAGACGATCCTTTCGATTCATATAGTATCTCAGAAATACCACGTGTGCTGATTTTTCTCAAGATTTTTCCTTCAAAGTAACACATTTGTACTACCTATTAAAACCATGAATATGGAGGTGGAAAGTTTTGAATCAGGAGGCGTCTTATACGAGAAAAATTGTAAAATTCAACAATTTTAAGGGTGCGGCTTATACGTGGATGCGGCTAATATGCGAGAAAATACTGTAGATCAAATAAAAAGTATTGTGGTAATGTTTTTTTTTCTCAAATCACCCTGGTATGGGTACAGTACCAACTTTAGCCAATACGACACAGCACTATATCAGAATGAGTATGAGGTGTGAAAAAATGATATCTGAAACTATTTCCTGTTTCTTCAGGAAACCTCTGCAATGGCAACCTTTTGTTAACGTGCCCTTCCAAATCCAACCTGTCAATTTTTCCATCCATCCCAAGTGACACTGATGCATTTTGATTGAGCTTTTTGTAATGATTGGCTTGCATAAACACCAGCCATCGATCACGGGGGCCTCCGGACTCCCATAGATTTGAGCTTAGTGTCATCTTACACGTCATCAACATTCCTCAAGTGCCGCCTGGGTCTCTTTACGCCGACGTAGTAACACAATTGTTCAAATGGCCCGTGTGAAATGCCCAAGGAAAGCATTTTCACCACCTGTTTACCGTAAGCCAGCAAACGTATAGATTGTCCATGCCATGCTTTCTCGCGGTTTCCTCCCAGAAATAAACAGGTGGCAACCCGGCGTCAAGGTTGAATCCTTCAAACTGTTCACTGTTTACGTTGCCACGCGGTAAATCAGCGCACATTACGTTAGCATAAGCCTCTTTTTTTGGTTGACCTTGCCCGAAACCTCGGCGTGTGTGTTTTTCATGTGTAATGTTCGGAGACGGCAAACGCATTGCTTACTGTCAATTCAGTTTGGATTACAAAACCGTATGGTATGCGCTCCTCGCTGCTGATTCTCTGAGACGGATGCTAATCAAAAATGACAAGATCAGACTCGCCAGTGGTCACTGAGAGTAAATAGTCAGGATGAAAGTCAAGTCAAAATAAAGGCTTCCACATGTCATCCTTCGAGGAACTCGATCCATCAAATAAGGCCTGGACAAGTGCTTTTAGTCTGTGGCGCGCTGCTGACGGAGGTCGGATTGGTGGATAGCCGCGCAACTTTAGCTATTTAACCCTTTTAGGGCACTCCATTAATGTCCAATGCCTTCCGACTGGGAGAGGCCGCCATTCAAAATGGATTGGAAATCTAGTGGATTAATGTTAGAGGACCAAAAATTGAATGTATTTGTCTTTTTAGTCATTGTCGTATATTAGTTTTTTTAACGTGAAATGAAATATAGAATACATCAAATATTAGAATAATAAACATAATGTAATTATGATTGACACCTGCCGATTCATAATTTAATTTTGGATCATCAGAGCAACACTTTTATATCAAATATTAATAGTGTGACATATATGAACCAAAATGTGCCTTGAATTTGTTTTAGATTACATTTTATTTTTAATCTGGTTATTATTCAAATTTTTCAAATTACCAAATTTAGTTGTATACCCTACAAACTTAAAGACAATAACGTTAGTGATTGTCAGGGACCAATACCACCCTGGTCACAACCTGTTCCAGCTGCTGCCCTCTGGCAGACGCTACAGGTCTCACAAAGCATGGACAAATAAACTTAAGGACAGTTTTTTTCCCACACCCATCAGGACTCTGAACTTGAGTTAGCACGACACACAATCCCTTCTGTGCAATAACTTCGGGGTGTGCAATAATAATGTGCAATATCTTTGAAATCTGTGCAACATTTTAGAATTCTGTGCAGTATTTTATAACTCACCTACCCGGGATGTGACTTTTTATACTTTTATACTACTATTTGTTTTTTTACTGGGAAAAAAACACTTTGAAAAGCTTGGAGTAGCACCACCAATTTCGTTATACGCAGCTGCGTATGATGACAATAAAGGCTTTTAAATTGAATTGAATTGAATTTGAAGAATAGTTTAAAAAATAAAATAAAGTGCACTTGGACAGTCTAGCGATGAGAAAAATCTCACATACACAACACGGTCTAAGTCCTCTTCCTATAAAATACTTTTTTTCAGCATTTTGCTATTCCCATTTCCCTTAAAACACAATCTGATTGGCAATGCAGTTTGAAAACAAAAAGTACTGTTCAGTGCTAGTTCACACCACTGATAATTGTATTTTTTCCCCCAATACATCACGCAACCACAATGGAACCTCCAAAAAATCCTTTTTCCATGCGAACATCCGGTTTCCCGTGAAACATGGTGGTCAGAACCGGTGGCCACGCTGCACTTTGGCCATTCCATGTGTCATAATTCCTGACGGTGGTGGAACAGTGTGTGCAAGTGGAGCGAAAGGCAAAACTTCCTGAGGTCAAAGCACAATAATATGCTAGCCGGCTTTCAAATAAAAAAAGAAACGCTTGTGTTTGGCTTATAAGGAGGTTGAGGTTTTGGGGTTTGGGTCCAACACTCCCACGCCACCTCCATCCACTCTTCACTATTTGTTACAATAGTAGCCCTAAAGCTTTTGTTTTTAACAGAAGGTGGTGATTGGCAGAAAGTATGTTTCGCCAAGGCCCACGTATAGTAAGTGTCAGCTGTGTGTACATTTTGGAGAAGCTTTGCTGGGAAGGCCGTGTTGGGACCTAGACTTTCCTTTTGACGTTGCCTAATAAACAAATCACGCCTCAACATCCAGGGAAGGAGCGTAACACAAACCGAATAGCTTCGGCGGGTTGGTCCACTCCTTCCCCTTTCCCAGCTGATTTCCCATATTCTCTATATTTCAGGCTCTGAGGCTTACGTCTGAAACAAAAGCAAAATTATGGCTCTGGTTTGGCAGGGGAGAGCGCAGTGACCCCGGCATGCGGTTTTCCTGGGCCAGAAGGTGGGGAGAAGAATTTGTGTGAATGTACTTGTGTATTTGACACCAAGCCCTTACTAGCCACCGCTAATCTCAATGTGCGATGATCAGGAGGGGAGCTAAAGTCGGTCGCAAGGATTTTTAGGTCACGTGGAGGAACGGCGGCGGTTGAAGCGATTACGTATCACCTCGTAAATCTCATTTGTTGTGATGCTCGTGTTACTAAGTCTTCAGAATTTCTGGAGGAAAGCCCCGATAATATATAGCCTTGTATATTCCTGTATGCTTGGCTTGAATATATTCGCATATACCGTATTGTTTCCACATATTAGCCGCTTCCGCGTATAAGCGCCCTTAAAATTGCCTTGTAATTGTTAAATTTTACAATTTATCGCATATAAGCCGCCCCCTGATTCACAATTTTCACCTCCATATTCATGGTTTTAATAGGGCGTACAAATGTGTTACTTTGAAAGGAAAATCTTAAGAAAAATCATCGTACGTGGTATTTCTGAGATACTGTATTGATCGATTGCTGCATTGCACATTCTGAAAGGGTGTTGCTTGCACTTCGAAAAATTCAAATAGGAAGTCAGGTGAGCAGTACAACCAGGAAGTGTGTCCGTAGCGATCTAGTTTGTTATTCCTTGGTAAGATGGCGGCAACCTGAGCGACCAATGGCAGGCACAAGTGAGTTTTTTCACGTTTTATACAATATACGGTTTATTTTTTTTCTTGAATTTCGTTCCTAGACGTCAAACTAAATTTAGTTTAGCATTTTATCTGTTTATCTTTTCTCAGTTTTGAAATAAATGACCGTATCGGCCGCATTGTCTTGTGTTACGTCTTTTTTACCTTGTATTTTCATGTGAGAAAATACGGTAAGTCATTCAATGTTTTCTAACTACTCCAATAACAATGTTAGTTTCTTGAGCTTGAGTCTATGTTGTTTCCATTGTGTGTTTGCGTTGTTGGTAGCATTTTGTTTAAGCTAACCAATTGATGCTAGGCATAGCTATGAGTTCTGGGTGAATACATGTCAAATTCTCCTGCATTTGCTAGTAAGTTCAACTGCTCTGATAATTAATAGCTTAAAGCAAAACACCTACTGTTGTAGTCTAATGACCAGTGCAAGTAAGTGCGCAGAGGCGTGTTGTGGCAGGTGCTGGGAATTTTGCCGATGGGCACGCTTTGTGTCATCGTAGTCGCAAACACTCTGGCTACCAATAAAAACGTCTCCTCTAATTCTGTTTAAATGTTATCTTAGATTAAAATCAGCGCGAACCAGTTTTGAAATTACACGCCTTTTTACACCTAATAGGCTTTTTTTTGCCAGAGGCATCATGGGAATTGTTGTTTATCTTCACAGCTTGGGGATCTTTAACTTCCGTATTTAGCGTTTTACCCCACCCTGGCATTTTTGTCCAATGATTGAACGATGTTTGCATATGTGTGGTTTAGTTATAGTCTTGGGACTCTAGGAAATGTGAAAAGAAACCGCATTAAATCCAAAAAGGGTCCATTGTATTTTCTTTCCATACCAAATAAGGAAATTACGGACTTTGTTTGAGTGAATATGCCCTCAAGCTAATAAACTGTCAATTGGTGTGATTTTTAGGCTAAGTTGGTGGGGTCAATGAAATCGATTCATTTGAAAAAGATGGCTCCCGGAAATAGAACTTTGACATCCCGTCGACCTACTTAAGTCAAAATCAATAAGCCTTTGAATTTAGGAAATTATTTAACACATATAAATACTGTACATTACATACAGTATTTGGGATAGTGCCTCAGTAACACGGCACCCTTCCGTCAGTTCTCATTAAGCCAGGCACGGTCTAGACATGAAAATAAATGGAAGCCGGTGTATTTTAAGACCCCCGAACAGATGGATCACCCAAAAGTAAAACAATCAGTTTTAAGAGAGCTCACAATTTGCCTTGGGCCTACGTTACGTCGCACTGTGTGGCCTCGAACCCTATTTAGACTGCTGGGTGACCACTGTACAATTAGCCACGCCGTGTTTCGCAGCAGGAGCACCAGGAAAAAAATGAAAAGTGGGATTCCTGTGATTGGAACGTCTTCTTGTCTTCTGGCCTCTCGTTGGGTTGTGCTGACCATATTTTCTCGCATATAATAATTGTAATTGTAGCTAAAAAAATGATGACTGAATCAAGGATACGGCTCACTGTATTGTCATCATATTTTTTCATATAACCCCCACCCTAAAAATTGCTTTAAAATAGTTGAATTTTACAATTTCTCGCGTATAAGCCGCCCCCTGATTCACAATTTTCACCTCCATATACGTGATTTTAATAGGGAGTCCAAATGTGTTACTTGGAAGGGAAAAATCCTAAGAAAAATCATCGCATGTGGTATTTCTGAGGTACTGTATGAATCAAAAACATTATTTGGATCAATATGATAAGTACGTTAGTAATTAATCCAGTAATGGTTGTTTTCTTATACGCTGAGGTGGCTAATATGCGAGAATATACGGTAATTGTCTCATCCTTTCACCAAATAAGTCGCTATTCTTACTGTCATTCTATTTGTAAGAATTGACAACTCTAAAATTATTGTCATACTACCGTATTTTGCTGTTTAATACAGCCGGGTATATGAAATATTTTTTGCTTTTTTGAGCCTCCCGTCTGTGCGCCATTTAATATACCCCTGCCGTTTAATATACCCGGGTATATTAAACGGCAACTCCGCTTTTTTGGCAAGATTTGTTTGGTGTTCATGGGGGCATCATTATAGATACTTTAGTTCATTAAAATTGCAAGTCAGACTTCATTCAGCAGTAAGTAGTTTTAACCTAAGCAGTAAGTAGTTTTAGTCTGCAAAAGGTTGATGTACCCCGTCAGGGCATAGAGAGTGCGTAGTGGATCGTACCTTCCTGTTTGTGCGCCATTTAATATAGCCCTGCTGTTTAATATACCTGGGTATATTAAATGGAGGGTATATTAAACAGCAAAATACAGTACCCTGATTTCAGGATAAAACCCAAATTGGTCAGAAAAGACAAAGTTTTAGGTCATGGTAAGAATCTCAACTGGCTGAGAGAACAACTCGCCCAAGAATTAAAATATACTGTATGGGAAAATGTGTGCTTTTTACACATCCACGCTTTGCCAGAATGCAGTGCAGTGTTAAATTGGGCCGGCGTTCAGTTTTTGAGTGGAAGGTGTCAGCACCGTTAAATTTATGGATTCTTCCCTACTCTGAAGCGCGTTTACGTTGTCAAGCATTCTAAGTCGTTATGCTGCAGATGTCAGTCAGCAACTTCTGATCACTAAAAAAAACAAGACAGTTAGGGAAAGTTTATGAATCCTTTGGGAAAATATCGTGCAACAATAGACATAAATCAAAAGTTGTTTCAAATCCGCGTAGCCAAATGGAGGCATTTATCTAGCGTAGTTGTCCTTGAAGATATCATTGTGCCGAGTGAGAATTGCGTTAAGAAAAAGTCGGACAAAAAGTACGGCGGTTTCACATGCTAAAGTCATCACGCGCAACAGAACCCTTAGCATCTTAATCAGACGTCGCGGAAGCACTTTGAACAGCCTTCGAAATGTACTTGCACACCCAAAAAACAAACATTTAATTGCCAATTTAGAAAATTGGCACTGCAAAAATCATTTTGAACAAAAAACTAGTCACTTTTAGCTCATATGTATGCTAACAAACGTTCTGTTCATGTTTTCACTGAACAAAAAGATGATTCGCGAGTGATGACAACTTAATAAAACACATCTTGTGTGGGTCAAAGTTTTTGAAAGGCAAAATACATTTTTGAAACCAGAAGCTGGTGGTTTTAAAGTTGGCTTAAGACGCAACGTAATTGATAGAAATCATTTGATTAACGGAGGACAAGATCAAACAATCAGACATTGGCTTGAGGGTGGGCTTACCAAGCTGTTTTGCCATGGAGTGAACGACCCATTGGTATGCGGGACAGTCATTGCGTTTGGCACGCCAGGCACCACCAACAACATCGTTTAGTACAATAATGAAGTATTTCATTGGGTTACTTCCCACCGCAGCTCTTAAACTGGAAGCGTATGTTCTTGTGCTTTAAGTGGCGACATGAACTTCTTTCAGCCTCATTGTTCTCATGGCATCGAGTGCCCGAGCTTAAGTGATCAATTAAACGCACGACTCCGACGGCCCGATGGGATGAGATCACGAACACATGTGGACCTACTTGTGAAATTGAAGTCATCCATAGCGAGGCATGTCAACGTCTGATTGCTTTCACGAGCTAGAAATGACGGACGACCGTTCCTATCACAATATGGCTGCCTTCCTAGCATAAATATGACAGCGTTTTAGCCATCGCTTGTACGAGGAACCGTTTTTGAGACCGATCCAGGGTTCAAATGTGCACATCCCATTCCGCCAATCCTTTGTAATTAATTTTTCCCCAGGAGAAATAAGGGAAAGAGTTCGAACTTTTGCCAGCATTTCTTCTGAAGGAGATATTTTGCAGCTAATAATTCAAGTAGCAAATTTAGTATTTTCATATGTTCTACCTAAAAATAGGACATCTTTCAGTAAGGTTTATGTTTGATTAGATGCACTTGTTTTTTGGTTTCAAAAAGTAAGATAATTGGAAAACAGGACCGATGTGTTTTGGTCCTTTTGTTCTTCTTATTTCATTTTGTGGTCGAACCGACAGCACGTTGTTGCAAATGGTTTTGGAACCATTCTTGCATCGAACATATTTAGGTATTTTCTCGCGTATTTGTCACTCAAAAAAATGATGACTGAAAAGAGGGTACGGCTTATATGTAAATTATTATGTATAAATTTGGAGCTTTTCTCTAGCCTAATAATTAATAAGGCATTAAGTATGACTAAATAATAATTCGCAGTTTGTATTTAGGGAATTTGAGCAACAATTTTAAATGGTAATTATCAATAACCTTCCGGGCGACCAAACGTCCGGCGACCAAAAGTCCGGCGACCAAACGTCCGAGTACCATCTTACCTAGGGATGACAAACTAGACCGCTATGGACAAACTTCCTGGTTGTACTGCAACTTCCTTTTTTAATTTGTCTATGTGCAGGCAACACCCTTTAGGAATATGCAATCCCACAATCGGTATCTCAGAAATACCACGTGCGATGATTTTTCTTACGACTTTGCCTTCAAAGTAACACATTTGTACTCCCAATTAAAACCACAAATATGGAGGTGAAAATTCTGAATCAGGGGGCGGCTTATACGAGAGAAATTGTCAAATTCAACCATTTTAAGGCAATTTTAAGGGTGCGGCTTATATGCGAGAAAATACATTTGGAAAACAGACTGCTCCAGACCATCCCCTTTTGTTCTTATTTCATTTTGTGGTCGACTGATGGTTTAAGAACCATTGTTGTATCGAATACATTTAAACCGTACAGTTCCATTAAATGGATTGCTTCTCTGGAAAAAAAATATCATTAAACCACAATAGAGCTTCGGTTCACCGTCTATGTGCTTTGGCATTGTTGAGTAGTCGTGTACCGCCATTGATATCCAACTAAGGTCGAACGGAGAACAGGGGGCAAGTGGCTACAAAGATTTCATCAATTTTAATGAAGAAAAGAACGCGTATGATGGATGACACAGAACAATGTAGGTCATTAAATGGACATTTTCTGGGCTGGAATACGTCGCCCTCATTGTCACGTCTCATAGGCGATGGCAGCGGCGGCTCGAGTCCAGGACTCAGCGGGTCTGCTCCTAATTGTGGCGGGCCGAGCATCGTCGGCGAGACTCTTTCTATTATTCTTCATTTCATCCCGCAGACACCCCAACGAAAACAGCTTTGGTAGTTTTTCGGCGAGCTACATTTTCCACGGCCAACGGCCACAAGCTCGAAAAGGCGACGTGTGGCTCATCGCTGAGGAATCCCAAAAATACCAAAAGATCTGAGTTTTATTACAGTGCAAACAATTGGTGGGTTTTTCAATCTGGAGCCAATGACGGATTGCAGGAACGAGTCGTGTGAGAAAAGGGGGAAATAGTTAGCTTCCACCTGTAGCTGCACGCTCAATTAGTGGTTAGCATGTCAGGTTTTGACAAGAGTTTTGATGTCGGAGGTCGGCTCAGGAATTCTTTTGTCTGACGTTTCCGACAAGGTCTTTTAGGTTCCAAAACATCCAAAAACATTAATGTTAGCATAACCGGGATGACTGAACCAGGACTTCTTAAATTTGTTTTTTGGTCCATAAGACTACTATGTATAGCCAAAGCCAATTAAAAAAATTAGCCATTTGCTACAAATGACTTGGACTTTTAGGTCTCGCATGGACCATTATTGTATTTATTTATTTATTTTTTTAACCACAAAAAGAAAGATTTATTATTTATTATTGTTTTTACTTTGGCCTTTTTACTATTTATTTTTTTCTTAAATGCATAAATAAATTTAGACCTTTTAAGTCTTTACCCAGGCATTGTTTTCTACTGTTTCGTATTGAAATTGATTTTTTGGTCTATAATTGATCAATTTGTTTTATTAATGGAGATTAATTTATTACAACGTTTCTCATTAATTTGATAATTTTCCTAAAAAAATAAGTCCCATATAACATGATAACTCTATATTTCGGACATTATTTATTTTTTTATTTCAAGTTTCTTTATTTGCCCAATTTGCTTCAACATTTCTCCATCTTCTCATTGGTTGGGGTTAGGATTAGGGTCCAAACAGAGTAAGAACACGATTTATAACATGATAAATTTATAGTCCGGACATGATTTATTAGTTTTTCGTTAAATTTCAAGTTTCTTTAGTTGCCCAATTTGCTTCATCATTTGCTTTTTCCATCTTCTCATTGGTCGGGATTAGGTTTAGGGTCTGAACAGTAAGAACAAGACTGACCTCCAAAACGCAACTATATATTGAATTTTCTTTCACTTTTTCATTTGCCTGTTTCACGTCATCAGATAAAAAAATATGGATTCTACAGTTGTCTAGTTGATATTTGGCCCAGTTCCTTGCCTCTACTGTACATTTCTGAAAAGAACGAATAGCCTCTAACTCTCTACCCAGTAATTGTGACATAATTGCACCGGTATTAAGAAGTGGATTTAGTCCGATGAATCCCCACCAAAGGCCCTTTTAGGCACCGAAAAAGCACCCGGCGATGATAATGAGAGCGAGGTACCAAATCTACAGACTTCCAGTGTCTGGAAGTGATCTGAAGACCAATCATCAGGTTACCGCTAATTTCTCCGTAGTCTCTGCAGTGTTGTAAGTGATTGGGACATTGTGTATGAAAATGTAGAATGAAGTCAATTTCCCCTATAGATGCCCGCCTTCTACTTTCAGTAACTGGATCCTGCTTTTATGGTGTTTTTTGGGGACGGGATGGGTCGGGGGGCTGTAAGCGATTGTCCCGGCGACCACAACAAAGGCGAAATAAGGAAGGAGGGTGAAGGGAAAGAGCGTACGTAACCCCCTGTTCAATGCGGAGCCCAAAGATCAATGGCTTCCAGAGTCTCCCCTGGCGAACTTTCTTATCGGAAGCATCTGCTTGGACGCTTACCGCACAACAAGCTTGCGGGACGTGTACACATCGGGGGTCCTCGTGAACGTCCCATTAACAGGGCAAACATTCGACATGTCTTGATCTCGTTACCACTGCGGTTCTCCGACGGGGTTCCTGGAAGGCAAAGGGTTTGTTAACGACGGCTTGGTCAATCAGGACAAAAAAGGGTTTGCAAAAGTCTTGGCAGTTTATTTGATCAGTTACAAGGGTTTGTCACTTGGGGGTTGTTTTATTTACCCTTTTGTATGGTAGTCGTTTTAATACAAGGGCTGCTATTGACGATGTTAGACGTCCAATCTTTTGTGACTGGGAGATGATTTGCTTGCCAACCCTCGTAGTCAAAAGCAACTGGACGTTACAGCTAGTCTTAGATTAGACTATTGGATTGGATAACTTCTCTATATACTTCAGACCGTATTTGGGAAATTTCTTTGTCACAGTAGCAAGAGGGTGAGAATACAGACACAGAAAAATAAATAAGTTGATAGATAAATATATATATATATATATATAAAGAAATAAGTGTGTTGCTGATATATATATATATATATATATATATATATATATATATATATATATATATATATATATATATATATATATATATATATACATACATACATACATAGATGTACATGTATACATACGGTTGGTCTTAACATTCAGCCATTTGTTTTGTTAATGTAGCTCCCTAAGATTAGATAAACTTTATTCATCCCATACTTCCCTCTTTAAATGAGATGGATTTCAATGTCAAATGATGAATTGAACACTACAAATTCAAAAAAGAAAAAAATATATCGTGTTATTTGAAGGCACAACCAAAAGTCAATTTCTGTTCGTACTCATTTTATGCTTTTTTTTGTACATTTTATTCATTGTGTTAGTTATCCATACACAAAGCTAATTAAAAAAGACTATTAATTCTTGAAAATTCAAATCTGACAATTATACATAGTATTTAGTTAGATGTTTTTATTTATTTTTTTTAATTTATTTAAGCCATGTGCAAATGTGAAGTTAGTCTTTTCTGCTTGGTCACTGCCAACGACACCCCAGAGGGAGGGGTGATGTATGTGGACTTAGTTGCAGACAAAACAACACTTTTCAGACACAGCAAATGCTCCAACAATGAAAGCTCAAATATTTAGTGTGTTTGAAGGGCTTTGTTATTTGCTTATGGAAAGGAACCCATCATTGTTGGGGTTACCAATGATCCAGAAGGCACCTAAAGTATCTACCGTTCGATCGTTTGTTGTGTGTATATTTAAAAATATAACTACTCACAGTAAAAATAGTTGATCTCCACTTGATATAAATTTAAAATAAAACAGGTAAATGGGAGTTTTAGTCCAAGTCCTTTGTCTTCTTGTAGCCATAGGTCAATTATCCGCGATATTCGAGGGATTACTGTATTTGCCGTTTTAAAAAATGTTAATTGAAGTGCCTATTTGCCTAACTACATCGGACTCAATGTGTCAAATATACAGACACGTAAATATTTATCCTCGCTTTACAAGCAGTCGAGTAATGACTGTTGTTCATTGGCTCCAGGGTAGGACACTTCGAAATCAAATGCTAACATGAGAGGTGTCCTGACTAATCCCCGGCCCAGCATGAGGTGATCTGAGGTCGCCATGGCAATAGCACAGAATGTTCCTTATTCTAATCAAGTGCATCGTTTAAACTCTGTTATTTTAAGGCCCAAGTCCCACACATTCCTGCTTTAATGTCGTTCATTTGAGATGCATTAAATGGAGAACATGTGGCAATAAAACAGTCCAAACAAAATCATGATAAACTTTCAAAAAATGGAAACCCTTTCATTTGCAGCAAACATTGCTTTTTAACTGAAGTTTTATGCGCCCATATTTTAATTTGACCATGACTCATATTAGCCCCGCCCCCTTCCCACTGCATAAACAAGGTTTTTCATTCTCATGGGACCCAAATTGTGACAAGTGCACGTATCATCGAGCATTTTCGTCGGCCATGGTGCAGTTTGTCATGTGGTTCGATGTGTTTGGCTGCGGTATGCGCCCGCATGAGCGTGAACTAACTGAGCCACTGCACACTGAATTTTCATGAGTACACCTCAGCTCCAGATGACCAAGTGGGAAGGATCCGTTGTGTACTCTGGCAGGAGCGCCCGCTCGGTCATGATTGTAAATGGTTACTTTTCAAATGTGTAAGTTATGGCAGGACACACTTGTGTGCTTCGCGTGTGTCTTGTTTTTCCACACACCGACTTTCATTGTAAGCAAATTCTTTAATGACAATTGCCGTATTTTTTTCGCAGATATGCCGCATTTGTCACTCAAAAACATGATAACTGAATCCAGGGTACGGCTTATATGTGCATAAATTAGACAAAACTGCAAGGTGACAAAGACCAAACGCCATAACGCAAGGCGATGCAGCCAATATGGTCATTTATTTCAAAATAGAGAAAAGATAAACGGATAAAACACTAAATAAAATTTATTTTGACGTCTTTCTCTTATATACGCTGAAATTGTCGCAAAAAAAAGATGACTGAATCGAGGGTACGGCTTATTTGCGCATAAATTAGACAAAACTGCAAGGTGACAAAGACCAAACGCCATAACGCAAGGCAATGCGACCAATATGGTCATTTATTTCAAAATAGAGAAAAGATAAACGGATAAAACACTAAACAAAATTTATTTTGACGTCTTTCTCTCGTATAGGCTGTATTTGTCGCTAAAAAACAATGACTGAATTGACTCTACGACTTATATGCACACAAATTTTAGAATTGACATGTACGAAACTGCAAGGTGACAAGGACGAAACACTAGAAAATGCGGCCGATAAGGTCATTTATTTCAAAATAGAGGAAAGATAAACAGATAAAACAATAAAAAAAATATTTTGACGTCTATGAATGAAATTCAAGAAAAGAAATAAACCGTATCTTGCATAAAACTCAGTTGTGCCTGCCATTGCTCGCTCAGGGCGCCGCCATCTTACCTAGGGATGACAAACTAGACCATTACGGACACACTTGCTGGTTGTACCGCTCACTTGACTTCCTTTTTGAATTTGTCTACGTGCAGGCAACACCCTTTCTGAAAAATCGATTTATACAGTATCTCAGAAATACCACGTGCGATGATTTTTCTTCAAATTTTTCCTTCAAAGTAACACATTTGTACTCCCTATTAAAAACCATGCATATGGAGGTGAAAATTGTGAATCGGGGGCGGCTTATACGAGAGAAATTGTTATAATTCAACAATTTTAATGCAATTTTTAGGGTCCGGCTTAACACGCGGAGGCGGCTAATATGCGAGAAAATACGGTACTTGTTGGAGGATGTTTTGGTAATCTTTAGTGACTCTATGAGGTCTTTGAAAGTGTCAGGGAAAGGCCATTGTTCAAAGTTCTGTCTGGCATGTTGTGAATTGTGCTGTATCGCTCTGCCATCTGTTGGACTTGAGCAAAAGTGCCCTTTTTACATGGCCTGTCAAAGGTTAAGGGTTTGTGTGTTGAACGCAAACAGAGAGGAGAACTGGCAAAAACTAAATCCTTAACATCTAGATTGCAAACAGAGAACTGGCAAAAACTAAATCCTTAATATTAAGATTACCTTCTATCAACCTGTTGTTGTTGGAAGCCATTAGCATTACTCGGTAGAACAAAAATTAAAATGTGTTATTAATCATGCTCACTTAAGAGGCTAGGTCCCAGTTATAATTATACTTGTATATAATGACAATAAAAAAATTCAATTCTTAAATTCCCTTAAGAAAATTATTGCTTTGATACTGAACTCATTTAATCAAGTTGATTAACTTACTTAATCAAGTTTGTGGACAATTCCTTAGCTCACTTTTGCCTCAAGATCGATTCCCACATTTAACGTTAAACTGTTCACTTCGGCTTATTTTTTTTTTTATTGATTGCACCAAAATTTGACTTGACTTGAAATTTTTGGACATTTTTTTTTTCTTTTTACAACGTAGCATGCTCTGTTCTGCTTCCACTTATTTAACTATTCCCCTCTGGGCTTGTGGAAAACACTTGGATGTTGTGCAATAATGTATACATTACATCTACCGCAACTATTATGCATATTGACATACTCACCATACAATGTTTACAGCATCTATATTCATGCTCATGACTCCTTAACTGGGCTCAGTGTTCAAACTCACTTCAATGTGCAATGCCGTGCATAAATACAATGCGCATTAACAGCTGTTTTGCATTCAAAATAGATACTGGGTGGATTATAAATCATCAGTATGTCGTGATATTAATCACTGTCAATGTCCCCAAGTTGTTTGGCTACTGTTATGACACAGTTTGACATGGTTTGAAAGTAAAGGATCGAAGGCTTGAGGAAGAAACTTGAAAGTCAGTTGGTGAAAGGAGTTGAAAAATGCCAGGAAAAATAAGTTATGAGAGTAGATAGTTGCAACAAAATGTTAGTAGTGTCGCTATGGTCTTTTTGATTATTACCCTTTTTTTGGGCAAGTGTCAGCTTTTGGAAATTCAAAAATCGACTTGAACCCAACCAAGACCTGGCTGGCATCCACGCATGTAGATATCATTTGTCAAAATATTAATGTTTGGTATAGAAGAGTGACCTATCTGAGTCTAAATGTTATATTCACATGTGGATGCCAGGTCTTGGTTATAATGAACAATTTAATAGAATTACAGTCTTCCCTCGATTATCGCGACTTCACTTAACGCAAATTCACATTTTTCTGCAAGTAATTATTTATTTATTTTTTATTTTTTTTTATTTTTTAAAGTTCATAAAAATGTGAAATCCACGCTAAAACTGGTAAGCGGAAGCCACTCTTGCTACTAGAACTCACCACTGAAGAAAAGTTATAATAGGGTCGACCTTATTTTGGGATTTGTTTTTAATTATCTCTATTAAATTGATGATCTAATTAAATCTATACACATTGCATTTTTTTTTTTTAGTTTAAGTAATGCAGCCATCTAGAATTCTAAACAGCAGTCGGATTTTAGCAGCAAATTCTCTCTTCACAATAAATATAGATTATTGATGTCTAGTTTACATTAACCGGGATACTCGAGGGATTACTGTAGAAATACCGTTTATTTATAGGAAATGAACGAATGAATACTCATCCATCAATTCATTATCTGAACCAGTTTATCATCACTAGGCTCGCGGGGGGTGCTGGAGCATATCCCAGCTGACTTCGGGCTAGAGGCGGGGCTCACCCTGAATCGGTGGCTAGCCAATCGCAGGGCACGAGGAGACAAACAACCATTCACACTCATGCCTAGGGGCAATTTGGAGTGTCCAATCAGCCTACCATGCTTGTTTTTGGAATATGGGAGGAAACCGGAGTACCCGCAGAAAACCAAGGCAGGCCCAGGGAGAACATGCAAACCCCTTTACCCAGGTGGACCGACCCAGATTTGAACCCAGGACCCCGTAGCTGTGAGGCTGACGCGCTAAGAACTCAAGCCACCGGACCGCCTGAATGAACATTTGAATCCAAATTTCCATTATCTTGGTGTAACAGCAAGAGTGAAATCCTGGATTCTGAAGAATCGTGGACCATCTGCCCGAACGCCGCCTGTCGTCAAGTGAACTTTACTGTCTTCACTTTGGCTTTTAAGGCGCTCTTTCATGTCAACCGCAGGCCTGACCCGCCGCCCTCCCATTTCCTGCCAGGAGTGCTCTCCAAATCCATCACAGCTGACGAACGCCTCGGCCCGCTATTGTCTTTGAAGCAACGGGAGGCTTCGGCCACAGCCATGATTACAGGCCCGCCGTTAAGCCGCCGCCGCCGCCACTGATGTTTGACAGGGAGAAAAATTCATCTTCTTGGCCAATTAATGAAATTTCAAATGCCACAACATTAGCGTGGCGACCACGGTGCCACCTCCGCTTTTTGCGGAAATCCTCCCTCGCCGCGAACGTGTCCGTACGCACGCAACGGACTATCTGGAACGGATGCCGGTGAGGGCGCCCGGAGGCCAAAAGTGTTGACCCACGTCTTTGCCGGAGGGAAGCTATTATTTGGCGCCAAAACAAACAGAATGTTCCAAATGTCACCATGGAAACTGACTTTCCACAGACCGCTGGGAATAAAAAGTCCCGTGGGCCCGAGATAGCTGTGTTTGCAGCTTTCTGTTTGTCGGCTAATATTGACACGTCTCGATTTGAAAAGTTGTAATCAAGCGACCCGTTGGCGGCGTGATTCCAACTCTTGCGCAACTTTTCAAATGTTAAAAACACTTCCGATATGAATGTGTTCATATGATTGAAAGTGGAATCTGGACTGGAATTCTTGCAACATGTTTGATGAATTGGAGAGGACAAAAAAACTACGTAAAATAGTGTTTATTCCATAGAAAAAAAAACATCCAAAGAAATAGTGAACGTTCCAAATAAGAAAACAAAAAACAAAGTGTATAATGTAACATTAACAGTCTTTCAACGACATGCAGTTTCAGTTTTTTTTATTATTTTTTTTATTCCCAAAGTATCCTGTTTTATTAGCGTAATGTTTCTTCTTCTGTAGCTCAGTTACACCAAACGCAACACGGAAGTGTGCCTCGGCCTGAGCGTGTCATCAAACGAAAGACGAAAGAAGGGCGGCTGATAGCGTTTCAACTTACAAATTGTCGGTTCAAACTTGAAAGTTTCTTCCGCCTTAGCACTGACCTAAGCGTTGATACGTTTAGCATTAGCGACGTATTCAGTGTCGACAGCGGGCGAACCGAGAGAAGGGGGACTCTCAGAACCAGAACTCCGACACAAAGACGTAAACGTTGATGATGCTCTGGCCCGAGTCGCCTTGCGCCGTGACGTTTCGCATGGACAGTTTGAGTACCGTCGTCAACGGGCCAATCAGCGGCTTTACTTGCCGGACGACTCCTGAAAAGCAAACATGAATAGTTCAGGACACAATGTTTCCATATTTGCCTGAAACAAGTATTAAACCCAGGACTATAATTAAAAATATTAATAACACTACTAGTCATTTTTGTGGATAATAGATTGCAACTGTGTGCAAGAGTTGAGTTTGATTTATTTACTAAGGGACAGCACATATTAATGATTTTTTATGTTCATGTTAAAGAACTTAAAAATATAAATGTGTAAGATGGTGACAGGACATATTAATGAACATATTTATATTCATGTTAATGAACATATAAGTAGATTAGATTAGATAACTTTATTCATCCCGTATTCGGGAAATTTCATTGTCACAGTAGCAAGAGGGTGAGAATACAGACACAGAAAAATACATTTTAGACTTAAATAAATAGGGAATAACTAAGTTTATAAATAAATTAATAAGTGAGTTGCTGAAATATATATATGTAAGATAAATATGTAAGATTGTAGCCGAGGGCTAATTTCCTTCTTTAGTCCCTTGTGTAGGTTGAAGATAAACGATGACACACGCTAGACATACAGACACAGACACACGTAGCACAGTTTTAGACAGCGATTTTGTTGGTCTAACAGCCAGGCTTTAAGATGATTGGCCAAGAGGTTCAGAGACGGTTCATGTATGCTAATTGCTATTGATAGCACTCACTACACAGTCACCTCTCGAGCCAGCCCTTGTTGATGTCTAGGAATTTTTTGGTACAAAATCTTGCAAATGGCTGTACTACACAACATTGAGATTTTATGCGACTGGCACGGCACAATAGCAGAAACACACGGTAATTCTCCTCCCGCTCTCTTTTCCCTAATCTTCCTCCAAAGGGGGCACAGGCCGGCACTGTGGCCCACCATGGTAAATGAATCCCATGTGTGTGTGACGGAGGGGAGCGGTCGCAGTCACGCGATATAGCCGCCCAGGCGCTCCTATGGGGATTGGCCTTAAACGGCAAGAAAAGCCGCTGTCTCTATCGCTTTGTCACTTCTCCTCTGCTCACGTCTTTTTAGGAGTTGTCAGGGGGGTGCACAAAAGGTTGGGGAAGATTCTCATGCTAAGCCCTCCGAGAAATGGGGCCAGTTCCTACCATGTTTTGGTGTTTTTCAGTTCGTGTTGCTGTAGTGACGGTGAGATTTGTTGGTTCATAAGGGCGAGACAACCTGAATAGAATTGGAATCAGATACCTTAATTTGATTCTGAAATTATGTGATGGTGGGGATAGATGTCCAATTAGAGGTTGGGAGTATGATTTTTTTTTTTTTTTTTTATCATTCTCTTGTGAATTTAAGTAAGTTTGTCAAATGAACTTGGTTCGTTGCAGCTCCCAAGTTTAAATGAATTGGACAGTCAACGATAGTTCATGAGTTCATAAAGGTTTTGTATTGGTCTGGTTTCAAGGTAGCGGATAGATGTTTCAGTTTCTGGGTATGATGACAATTAGGCTTTTTTGTCGAGTCAATGATGACAAAGTTTATGTCCTATTATTATTATTATTATTATTATTATTATTATTATTATGTGAAAAAGAGTGGCATTCCAATATTCGGAATGATATTTACATCAATCTAGATCAAGGGGGTCAAACTCGGGTTGGTTCGCCCGTGCATTAACGTCAACTCGATTTCATGTGGGCTGGACCATTTTAGATATAATATTTAGATTTTTTTTTTAAAGAACTGGATCGAAAGCCTTAAATATTCAGGTTTTTTTTTTTAGATTTAAATATTATTTGAGATTTTTTTCTTAGTAGTGTCTTTTAATTGTTTGTTTTTTCATTTCAAAAGGAAACTAAATATTTTTAATTGTTATTTTTAGATTTCACAAAATGCTTTTTGAACTAAAACTACAAAAAGAAAAAAAAGATAAACAAATTGCAATTATTGATTTAAAAAGAGCAAAGTCAGGAAATATAATCTACATCTCTAATCTTCATTTGAATTTCATCCTAAAACAGAAAGTCGGCACTCATCATTTACTTTCTCGGGCCGCACAAAATGATGCGGTGGGCCAAATTCGGCCCTCGGATCGCCACTTGGACACCCGTGAACTAGATCAATACGGCTGTTGGTTTGATTAAGGACCCAGTCATGACAATTAAAACTGTTAACACCGATGGACATTGTCATCTTTAGATATGTTTGGTCAAAAAGAACGACCTATAAAAGAGCTCAATTAGGTTCCCGTTTTTCGAAGAAGAAAAAAAAAATCACCCTGAATAGTCGCAGTGCTGCGAAAAGGCACTCAGTGGAAGTACTAACAGTAGTTCAAGATGTCAAAGCAATGTAAAGCTCAACATAGTACATCGTGGGCCCTCAGGGATGTCTTAGTACTACAGTACAGTCACTTGGAAATGGGCAAGACGGCAAGGTCAGGCTGTCCAAACACCCGCACTCCAAAAAAGGAGGCGGGATCTTTGATTTTTTGGCCTAGGCGCTGCGATATTTTCAGCTCAATTGAAAGTGAGTCAGAGTTACAGATCTCTCAAATGGCCCGTGTGTCACTTTTGGACAAGATGGCTCACTGGGGAGTGACGTCACCCCCAAAGTAGCCGAGTGGGGTTCGGCTTGTGGGCCGCGGCAGCTGAGATGATAAAACACGCATCGTTATGTTCTAACCGCAACTTTTGTACCACTGCAAGTGACCTTTGGAAAAGCAAAGAAGACCCTTAAGAGCAAAAAATAGGTTTAACAATGCAGCGGTGAAGTGAAAACTGGACTTAACTGCATGGCTCGGTGCTAATAGCGTCATCGCGTACACAAATAGGTGCTAACTGGCCTCAATATAATTATGCACTGCTGGTTTTAGAAGTTTTGAGACATCTCGCCATTCCCCAGGATGAGAACATCTTTCGAAAAGCTTTGATTGCGGGTGTCGTGGAAGAATTGTGTCATGAATACGACTTTTAAAGATAACTGAATAATTCTTTAGCCTACAAATACAAAAGTTAAAATTGTTTGTTCACCTTAAAAGTATTTTTTTAATGGAACAAACTTGATTTTTACAGACAAAAAGAGGTTGTTGTTGAGGGTTTATTTTTATTCCGTTATTACATAGAGCAAACTTTATGCAATAAAGGTTTACCGTATTTTCTCGCATATAAGCCGCCTCCGTGTGTATAAGACGCACCCTTAAAATTGTTGAATTTGACGTTTTGCCTCGTATAAGACGCCCCTGATGTACAATTTTTTTTGTTTGTTTTAATAGGGAGTACAAATGTGTTACTTTAAAAGGAAAATCTGAAGAAACATCATCGCACGTGGTATTTCGGAGATACTGTATCAATCGAAAGGATCGTCTGCTGGATTGCAAATTATTTTGGTCAATATCATAAGGAAGTTAAATTCGAAAAGGAGGTCATGTGAGCAGTACAACCAGGAAGTGTGTCCGTTTAACTACCAGTAAAAGGTAAGATGGTACCGTATTTTCACGACTAAGGCGCACTTAAAAGTCTTAAATTTTCTCCAAAATAGACAGGGGCGCCTTATAATCCAGTGTGTTTTATATATGGAAAACAAATTAAATGTGTCATTCATTGAGGGTGCGCCTTATAATGTGGTGCGCCTTATAGTCGTGAAAATACGGTGAGTTTTTTTCATGTTTTATGCAAGATATGTTTATTTTTTCTCAAATTTCATTCATAGACGTCTAAATACATTTTGATTAGCGTTTTATCTGTTTATCTTTTCTCTCTTTTGAAATATATGACCGTATCGGCCGCATTGTTTCGTCTTTGTCACCTTGCAGTTTCGTGCATGTCGAGTCTAATTTATGCGCATATAAGCCGTACCCTTGATTCAGTCATCATTTTTTTTAGCCACAAATACAGTGTATATGTGAGAAAATACAGTGATATAATTCCGAAAAAAATAAATTGGCAATACATTTTATTTTTTTACTACAAATCAATCTTATCATACTACAATTCTATGAGGTCTACAGTTTGGATGATTTCCTCTAAATTTTAAAAAATCGTGACCAGACGTTTGGTCGACCGGACGTTTGGTCGACCGGACATTTGGTCGACCGGACGTTTGGTCGCCGGGTTTGCTCGCTGTCAAATTATGACAAAGAGTTTACTGTTGATATTTTGATATTAAATATTTAGATATTAAACTCACTCTCTCTCTCATGATTATAATTTTGAGAGCTGGTTTCAACAGTAACAACCCGGCGACCAAACGTCCGTTCTACCAAACGTCCGGTCGACCAAACGTCTTTCGACAAAACGTCCGAGTACCATAAAAATTGAATTTCCCAATGTTTATGACTGCGCATTAGAGTAAGTTAAAAAAAAATTCTCGTATGGATTTAGTGATGACCGAGTTAATCATGTGATTTCAAGTACTTTTGCAGAGAATTGTATGAACGTAGACAAAGATAAATTGTGACAAGTGCCGCCGGTGAGTTACCGTGAGCGATGCCTGGAAATGTCTACATGAGCACAAGTATCTGCTTAGCTATCACTTGATCTACAGTACACGCCAAAGCCCGAGGACCACCCAAGAGAAGAGCCTCGTCTCGTTGTCAAAGAGCGCCTTGTCATGGGGGGGGGGGATAGGCCCCTCCCAGCGCTAATCTCCACTTAGTCGGACAGGTTATTCCTTATGAGCTTGGCGCTCTCTGGCGGGCCGGCCGCTCCCTCGTCATCATTCATGCCAAAAGTGACATCCAGCCGGAGTCCAGTTGCCGCCTCTTATCTCGTAAGCCCCAAACCGCAATTTCCAGCCCCTCGGAAGAAGTCACGTCTCACACGGGGGGCTGACATTCCGGCGCAACGCTGACGGCTACCTGCGCACAGACAAACTTTCCGCTTCCCCCCTTTCATTCGCCCGACTGTCCGTTTTAGCCACTGCCAGCGTCGTTTTTTTTTACCTAGGCGGAACTTATAAAAACCGCATTTGGAGGTTGCCACTTGCCTTGCAAAAATGAAGGGAATTTTGCCGGGGTTTGATAAAAGTTCAGAGACAAATGTAGCATTGTGTCTTCCAAGATTTGGAAAAGTCCTGCTTTAAAATGAAGCAAATAATTAAAAGACAGCGGTTGAGTAATGACACGTAGTACAAGTCCTTCCATTACAAATAATTACTCATGAAGAGGAGTCATTCCAGGGATGACTAAACCCTCAGTTTGGCTCTCGTTATATTCACGCATGGTGAAGAGGATGAAAACGGACTTGTCTCGTGCAAATAACCCTCCGCAAAACTTTGATTGATAGAAAAAAATCTCACTGAAAGAATACTTGGACGGAACTTGAGAGGTACTCTGATCCCCAAAATGTATCGGAGACATTTTGTGCGAGACGCTAAGCCGTCATACATGACAGCTGGGTGCTCTTGGATACCACTTTAGAAGGGGAAGTGGCTCAAGGACCAGATCCCAAAATGAAGAATAAACACTACAGGCTTGATTTACTGAGATCCCAAATAGTCAGCACGGAATGGCGTGTTTGTTCTCCGGGATAACACGCGTTCCTTGTTGAGAGTCTTGCGTGATTTGCGATGATTACCATCTTTGCCAAGAGCCCGAATAGCTGTCGGTCAAATGCGTATCGGCCCAATCCGACAGATTGTGCGTGGGGATGTGTTCGAAAGACACTTTGGAACCTTAGGTAGCGTTCATTGTTTTTACTATTTAATATTTGCTAGAGTAAATCATGTGCAAAATTGAAGTACACAGGCCAGCAAACTCTCCAAAAAGTACTGAGAGCAAATCCGTTTTTCCCGTTTTTGGGGGGGCTAGAAATCGGGCAATGTGGTGCATTCGAGTCTGGCAAGAGTCAATTTCAAAAACTTGTATTCATCAGTATACTGGCTATTGTTACGTGTATCACGCAAGCAATGCTTCAATACGTTCTTATGCAGTATGGCGAGTGGAAATACTTGTCTTTGGGGGGGGGGGTCTTGACTTGTAATTTTACTCAGCAATTTTGGAGCAATGAGAGGAGGATTAGAGAGAGCTCAGGTGTGTCTGTGTGGTTTACTGCCCTCTCCGTGAGCTACTAAGGCCCCTCAGCAGAGTTATTCTAGGGGGCCCCCGGGGAGGTCAAGGGTGGCTAACCACTTACTGTCAATCATCCCATCATCAACTCTGTACAAACATGCTCCTAATCCACTGTTAGTATGAATAATGCCTTCCTCCACTGTTTGTCTTTCCAAGTTTGACGGCCAGGGATCTTGGCGGGGGTGGGGGGGGGGACAACCCGGTCGGTAGAAATGAGCGGAGAGAGAAAGCAGTCAGGACGAGTCCACCGAAGCTTTAGATTTTGCAAAGACTGGACGATTCACAGAAATGAAAAATTATTTTTCATCGTACAGGCTGTGAGAGAAAATTTAATTAATTCAGGGAAAGGTGTACAGCAATCCCTCAAATATCGCGGTTCATGTAGACCAGACATGGCCCGGGATAATCGAAAAATTGCGAATTAAGATCACCCCTATCCAAAAAAAAATTTCAGTGCTTAGGCCTAGTAGCAAAAGTGGCTTTTGCTTATTTTCACATTTTTATGTACTTTAAAAATTTTCAAAAAATAATAACAGCGGAAAATAAATCACAAAGTAGTAAATTTGTGATAAGTGAAGCTGCGATAATTGAGGGATTACTGTAGTTGGGTTAGTTAGCCCAGCTGTGAGACCCAATATAGGCTACCATATTTTCACGACTATAAGGCGCACCGCATTATAAGGCGCACCCTCAATGAATGACACTTTCATTTTTTTTTTCATATATAAAGCACACTGGATTATAAGGCGCCCTGTCTATTTTGGAGAAAATTTAAGACTTAAGTGTGCCTTATGGTAGTCTTGTTTTAACTAAGCCATAGCCTGAACTGAAGTCTGAACATTCCAGTCGGAATCCATTCAATTCTTATTATTATTTCAGATTTTCTCTTCAAGAAAGATCTGGAAAATATCTGCCACTGCGAACAACAGTTTTTTGGGGGGGAAATGTGCTTTGAGGTGGCTCAGCATTGTGTTTACCTGAGTGGATTTTATTTGGTCGACTCCGAGACCGCGGTCGTCATGGGTGTTGCTAAGTGTTTGTAAATGCTGAAGAGCTTTTTTTGTGTTTGTACAGATGTTACGGTCGTCATCCCAAAGCGACAGCGCCGGGCGGCCCAGTGATGGATGACGGCGAGCTGGGAAAGGGAGCCCTCGCCGTTCAACGACTGCGTGCAGCTGACTCCTTTTAAGCAAGTGAGCAGAACACAAAACGACCAGCGGCTAATAGAATTCTACGAAAAGCATTTTCTGCTGTTAGCAATGAATCCCGGGGATTTCTGTTTGCCTTCCGTGTCCCGTTTACAATCCAAGAAGGCTCCAAAAATAACGAAAGCGAGCTTGATTTCATGCGATTGTTCCGTCTTGGAGCCGTAATGTCTGCCCCGCGATCTCCATCCCAGCAAATGCTGGGGATACTGGAAACTGAGCTTCCTTTAGTGACACGTCAATGGCTTTCGTAGAGTGCGGACGGAACCCGCAGCATCTGCACTCCAAAGTGCCAGCTCGCTAAATCAAAGTAGCGTGCGCTTGGATTTCTCGGGATGGGCAACTGGTGTCAACATGCGAGAGCTGCATCTAATAAGGATCCGACGGGGGCCCCGCATAAACGGGCCTTTCGTGCGGTCGTTACTTTAAGTGCTCTAATGTTCGGGAAGACACTGATGCTTGGCCCGCGGGTAACGGAACAATACGTCCCACCACATGAAGCTAAGCGCCCAGAATGACTTCTTTTGCATTTTTTTTTTTTTGATGCAGTCTCTCCGCATCCGTGTTAGCGATCAAAACACCAGCAGGGATTATTCACGAACCTTCAAGACGATGCTTTCAAGATAGTTTAAGCGCCATTCATTGATGAGTTAGATTTTTAATAAGGAAAAGCTCATATTAATAAACATATTTATATTCATGTTAATGAACATGTATGTAAATATGTAAGATTGTAATTAAGGGCTAATTTCCATCTTTAGTCCCTTGTGCACACGTAGCACAGTTTTAGAGTGTTGTGATCGCAATTTTTTTCTTCTAATAGATGCTTTAAGATGATTGGCCAAGAGATTCAGAGACTGAAGTTCACGTATGCCAGGGGTGTCAAACTGGTTGGTTCGCGGGCCGCATTAACGTCAAATCCATTTCATGTGGGCCGGACCATTTTAAATCTAATATCTAGATTATTTATTTTTTAAATTGGATTAAAAGAACTGGATCAAAAGCCCTAAATAATCCGTTTTTATAGATCGAAAGCAATGTTTATTTGTTTATTTCAAATGGAAACAAAATATTTTTTTAAATGGAAAATGGAAAATATTTGTATATTTATTTTTAGATTTTACAAAATGCTTTTTGAACTAAAAACAAAAGAAAAAAATTGGATTAAAAATTGCAATGATTGATTTTAGAAAGGGGAAAATCAGGAAATGTAATGTACATCTATCAATCATCATTTGAATTTGATCCTAAAATAGAAATTTGCCACTCATGATTTACTTTCTCGGGCCACACAAAATGATGCGGCGGGCCGGATTTGGCCCCCGGGCCGCCACTTTGACATCGGTGACGTATGCTATGCTAATTGGTATTGAGTTCCAGTAATGAAGAGAGAAGGTGCTGTTGCTAATTTAGCATTCTTTCTGAAGGGAACTACACAGTCACCTATAGAGCCAGCCCTTATTATCTGTTGAATTTTTTTACAAATTCTAGCATTGGAGGAGGAGCTTTGTGATGGAAGATTTTGTAAACTAAGGTAGCATCTGCATATTTTACAGTATTGTCCCAGTTCAGGCATTTGTGTTTTTTTTAATATATCTGATAGTGGTGATGTGGTGGTTTTTGGCTTTCTGTCTAATACTTTCAAAGCTTGCTTATAAATGGTTTCAATTGGTTTTAATGTTGTTTTGCAGGCCAATGACCAACTTATTAGGCACTATGTGTGATATGATCATTGCGTCAAAATATAATTTTGCTGACTCAGGTATTAGATAGTTTCTAATGAACCTAAAATTGGTCAAATTGAATAGAATTTTATTTAGCGTGTTTTTTATCTGTCGTTTAAAGACAACTTGAGAGTCAAGAGTGATTCCTAGGTATTTAAAACTGGAGGAATTTCACTTCGAAAATGTAGTGGAGAAAAAAAATGGAATTATTGCTCATCCGTAATCGGAGGTTCCAAGCGTAGCTTGAGCTCGTTAGCGCACATCTGTTTCTTCACAAGGCTACAAGACACATACATAGTTGTGTGCAGCCACAATAGAGCACCAAGAAGTCACGTTCTCTCAAGACAGATGTGCCTGCTGACAGGCCATCCATCCATTCATCCATCGACGGAGCACACAAAAGCAAAACAAACATGGTGCCCAGCCATGTGTCATCCTTGGCCACACTTGGACAGATAGCCAAATAAAAGATGATGGCGGGACCTACGCCCACCAAGCATACCTCCAGTATTTCATAAATGAAGACCAAATGGGTGATGCAATACCAGTGGTGTGCCGTCAGGGCCTTCAAGGCCTTCTCTGCTGGCCTAAGAAATATCTGAATCATATATTATATTTTGTCCATCAATACTTGTGAAATAATTCCAAATGGTCTGTTAGCTTCCTTTCATTGCTGTCCCCCCTGGTTGCACTGCTTCCAGATGTGTGTTTTCACATTGAAGCATTTAACCAATCACATTTCAGCCATTTATTTGTTGCCAGGGTCAGAAATCTGCCTCAAGGCCTTCACAATCAGTTCTGCAGGCTCTGCTGCATAAACAAGCGTCGACAAGACTGTTGCTTTAACCAATCTGAATTTGATTTGGTGACACCAAGGCCTTCTCGCAGGCGTAGGGACACGTCATCGCTTTCACCAACTATGCTTGGCTAGTGATAGAGTGGACTAGCCAGAGCTACCAAAGTGTATCTGGAGTGAGCTGCACAAGCAAATATATTGTTGTGTTGATTTAATAGCGGTTTTGTCAACCCGCAATGGCTGAAGGAGGAGAAGAAATGGATTTGTTTGCAGATTTACTGTCAAGGCCATTTTCAAGACGGACTTTTCAAGAAAAAATAGCTGGACATCATTAAGAAAGGTCGGACAACTCCGAAGCAAGCAAGCTTGTCACAACCTGGAACGAACATTTTCAGCACTAAATCGAATAAAAACGTTTGCCAGAAATACGACAGGACAGGCTCGACTTTCAGCATTAGCTTCGATGGCAATAGAAAAGGAGGAAAGAAAGGATGATGGATAATTTGTACAGGTAAAAAGGATTTTTGGTGAGTAAAATATGGCTATATTCCTAAATAATATTTCAATTGTATGAGGTTATTATTGATGATTTTTTATGTGTCGCAAGCTGTAGCTGCAGTAGAGGTTTTATAGCCATAAAATAGTTTTTGAGGGTTGGATTGATTCGCTAGAAAATTCACGGACCGCCGCTGTGCAATACTATACGTTATTCCGCTGCATAGAAAATGGAAGAAATAGTTTTTTTTTGGACCAGGCAAGAACGACACGAAACGTCGCTAGGTTTTAACTGCCAGGCCGAAGACACTGAGAACAGGCCTTTGTCTTCTCGCTACACAATCAGGACTAAGGTCTCGGATGGGCCACCCCGCTGTAATGACCAAAGAAAACCTGTGTCACGTGCAGTTAAAGTCAAATTTTCTTGTATACCTTCTCGACTGGAACATGAGAGTTTGATTTAAAGAAAATGCTGTGCAGTGGAAACCTCCAAATGTGGTCCAAACTTCTAGCAATCAACAAGTCTTGTGGCATCGAAGGAACTCAACCAAAGTCGTCTGCTTTTTTTTTTATTTGGAATTTTTGTGGCCGAGAGGTAACACAATGAAATGGAACGTCTTACGCTGGATGTCCCAGAAGTCACTATGCACGAGATTTTTTTTTTCTTATTTCGGTTTAGGTATCGCTCACACAGAAGGAAGGCCGTTAGAATTTGACAGCTTGGGTTTTGATGTTTTGGTTTTTTTTTTAACTACAAGCATATCATTTCCCTGCCTATTGCTCACCAATTGACATTGGAGCAGTGTTGCAAAATTGACGCCTGGCAAGAAGTTCTTGTGTCCCTTGCAGAAGTTCAGTGCAAGTTTGAGAAACTTTATGGCTCGCACTCTTCCAACACCTAGTACAATTTACGCCATATATGGCAGGTTTCCTGAAATAGGATCTATTCTTGACAGACAGACCATGCGGCAGAAGGCTGGCGACTTTCAGCCACGGATGAAAAAGGCCAAATTTCGAGCCTAGAAGGTTTCCCCAATTAAAATCCCAATCGAGTGCAGGCAGGCTTTCATGGAGTTGTGACTCTTAACACCACCACATCAAATAAATGTTCGAATTCCGTCAATAAGCAAGGGTGTCATACTCGGGTTGGTTCGCGGGCCGCTTTAACGTCAACTCGATTTCATGTGGCCTGAACCAGTTTAGATATGATATTTAGATTTTTTTTAATAAATGGATTAAAAGAACTGGATTAAAAGCCCTGAATATTCAGTTTTTTTATAGATCTAAAACAATGTTTATTTTAGCTTTTTTTTAAAAATATTTTTAGATTTTACAAAAGGATTTTTGAACTAAAAACACAGAAAAAATGGATTAAAAAATGACAATGATTGATTTAAAAGGGGGGAAATCAGGAAATTTAATATACATATA
Organism: Stigmatopora argus; assembly: GCF_051989625.1. Lineage (NCBI taxonomy): Eukaryota > Metazoa > Chordata > Actinopteri > Syngnathiformes > Syngnathidae > Stigmatopora > Stigmatopora argus. The sequence continues at coordinate 21,215,324 of NC_135389.1, read as the reverse complement.
TACTCTTCATTTTAATTTGATCCTAAAACAGAAAGTCGGCACTCGTGAATTACTTTCCCCGGCCACACAAAATGATGCGGCGGGCCAGATTTGGCCCCTGGGCCGCCACTTTGACACATGTGAATAAGTATCACTTCAAACTGCTTTCCTAACATTGTACTGAGACAAATGCGCAAACAAAAATATCAAATATATAAGACAAAAAGTGAGTATTGCAATAGGGGTGTGGATGCTTTTCAAATCTCTTGAACAAATTTGGCTTAAGAAAAATAATGTAGTTACTCAAAATAGTTATCATTTTCCATTAACCAAGCCCAAATCTTAATATTTACCTATATGTACTTTGTACTTTGTATATTACAAGCTCTGAAAGTATTGGACAGAAAGCCAAAAATGCACCACCAATGTCAGATATTTAAAAAAAAAACGCTCTGAAACTGGGACAAGACTGTTAAATATGCAGATGCCACCTTAGTATACAAAATCTTCTGTAACAAAGCTCCTCCTCCACTGCACAATTTTGTGGAAAAAATACCAAGAAATCAACAAGAGCTGGCTCTAGAGGTGACTGTGTAGTTCCCTTCAAAAAGAGTGCTAAATTAGCCAAAGCACCTTCTCTCTTCATTACTGGAACTCAATACCAATTAGCACACATGAACTATCGTCTCTGAACCTCTTGGCCAATCATCTTAAAACCTGGCTGTTAGATGAGCAAAATTAATAGTAGTAGTAAACAAATATGATGGTCCCAAAAATATTTTGAGATGTAAACGACTCCCAAGCCAGAGCGACCAACCTGATTGTGTCCCCGCTTTTGTGATCCAGCTGGATATAAAATGCTAAAAACAACACACGCAATCACGGAATACGTACACAAAACGTTTGCTCACCCACATACAGTCCATTCTCCACACGTTTAATGATGTCGAAGGCGTTTTCCACGTTGCCCTCCAGGATGTTAAACTTGACGTCATAGCTGCCCAGACGGTAGGAACCGTAAGCCGGCACTGTGGTTCTCAGGAAAACGATCTCTGCGGTCACGAAACGAGAGAAAAATGGAGGGTATTTCAGGTCTTTTTTTTATGGAAAGGTCATAGAAAGGCTTCAAAGGACTCTGGACCATCCCCACTTGGACTTTATGAGCAATGACACGTCTCCCTCTCATGTTAACATACTCGTAAACAGACGCCACATGTGGGCCAGTCGCTGGCTGACATGCTTTGCCAGTGATTGCGATGGTTACTTATTTGGAGCCAAGATGGCATGTAATGCAACCGTGCCTAAGCATTATGGAACAGCCACTTTGGGGGGAAAAATGGCTTTAATGAGGGGCGGTAAAGGACAAAAAAGGACAAATAAATAATATTAGTCATGACAACAGTGACACATGCAAAGTCGTTTTCAAGTGTTAAAATAACTATGCCGCTTTATTACCTTGACTCGAGGGAATAAAAGTTTTTGCTGGGGTACGATCTGTTTTATTTAGCAACTTGTATTTGTAATAAAACGCGGGTAGGCTTTTTTCTTATTGCGATTGAGTCAATTCCAATGAGTCAACACATGCAAAGTCGTATTCAAATGTTAAAATAACTATGCGGCTACGTTAGTTTAATGTTAGGAGAAAAGGAATTGTTTTTTGACAGGGTATGCTCTTTTTTTAGTCACTTAGATTTGTAATAAAATGCAGATGGTCATTTTTTTTGTTTATTGAGATTGAGTCAATGCTAATGGTAGCTTCGGATCAACACATGCAAAGTCGTATTCAAATGCTAAAATAACTAGGCTGCTACATTAGCCTAACGCTTGAGAAAAAAATGCCCAGGTACGCTCTTTTTATTTATTTATTTATTTTGAGTAACTTATATTTGCAATAAAATGCAGATAGAATCAATATTTTTTTGCTTAATGCGATTGAGTCAATGCTAATGGTAGCATTGGGTCAACACATGCAAAGTCATATTCAAATGCTAAAATAACTGCTGCTACATTAGCATAACGCTTGGGTAAAAAAAGTTTTTTTGCCAGGTACGCTCTGTTTTAGTAACTTCTATTTGCGATAAAGTCAATATTTTTCTTATTGCGATTGACTCAATGCTAATGGTAGCATCAGGTCAACACATGCAAAGTTGTATTCAAATGCTAAATGCTGCTACATTAACTTAACGCAAAGAAAAAAAAAGTTTTTTGCCACGGAACTATTTTTTGTGACTTATATTTGCAATGAAATGCAGAAAGTCCATTTTTTGGTTTATTGCGATTGAGTCAATGCCAATGGGAGCATCTAGTCAACACCACGAAATCAAGGAAATAGCGTCCTGATTAAGAAACGCTTGGCGCAAATGTCGCTGCATGCCATTATAAAATGAACTTTTAAAATATATATTAATATAATTTCAATCTTTTGTCGTTTCAGTCTCTAGAAATGGTCTCTCCGCTCTAGAATCTCATCTGAAGCCACACGGGGATCTACATCACATGGTGAGTCTTTTGGACCTTAAAAAAATGAATTTAAACCCTTTTTACCCTCGGGTTTCGTGAATTCTCTGAACGTGGGCAGCGAGATAAAAGTGTTGGACACGGATTGCGCGTCATCCATGATGCAGGCCACGTCTTTGGGTTGGCAGGCCTTGATGCATCGTATCGGGTCCGAGCGTTCAGGCCGCGACGTTCTAAAAGACAAAATAAATCCAGAGAAAATACAGAATTCCACAATGCATGGAATTTGCAGAAAAGTCTGAAGCATTCGTTGAAAATACCTCAAACTCGTGGTGTCAAATGCAAGAACCACGAATGCGTGTGTTAGTGTCTTTTTTGTTGTTACCGGGGTGGCTGTCAAAAATTGCGAATGTTATTGAACCACGTCAGTTTAACTTAGTTTTGAACTGATTTCAAATCCAAACAAATCCACTGATAGCTTCCCAGAATATGTCATGTTTGACATTGGAAGTTCCATTCAGCAAAAGTCCAATAAGGCTATTCGATGAAGCACCAAACATGGAAAAATACATTTTAAAATCGAGTGGATGAAGAAAAAAACAAACGAAAACAAACGCCAAAATGCAGGAATTCTACCCTCAAGGTCAGCAGAGCCTCAGTCGATAAAGGATGACACTCACAAAGAATATTTGGAATTTTGGGGGCATCCCCGGTTCCATATCCCTATAATCTCTCGGCGATAATTTATGGGCCGAGGGAGTGTTTGGAAAACCTCCCAAATTGTGAGCGACAACTCCCCGGCTTTTCGCCAAAGGCGGCTCTCGTCCTATTATTTAAAGGTTTGTTTATTCCACGGCCTAATCAGTGACAGGTCAGATCAGAATTGAGGCTCCCCAAAAACTCATGCCACCTGGAATATTGCTAAAAAAAATAGATTGAACATTTTGAGATATAGTGTGTATTTATTCCATTTGTATTAGAATGCATTCATTTCCGTAGTAGTAGATATTGTCGCTATATTTGTTGTGTATTATTTGGCATTATTCATTCACTTTACATATGGCTTATCCTCGTGGGGGTGCTGGAGCGAGCCTATCGCATCCAACTGCAGGCAGGGGGCATCCCAAATTGCTTATCAGCCAATCGCAGCGCTCAATCATGTGAATAAGTACTTCATTTGTTTTTCTTACAAGTGCCAATCACTTGACTGCTGGCATGTAAGAAAGATTTATTATTAGTGTTTGTATAGAAGTGAGTTCTTTAATTTTTGCTTGCTATTAGATTAAAATGGGAAATCTGATTTATAACATAGCTGTCAACAATGTTTTTCCCGCATTTTATACGTTTTTTGATCATTTCAAATGGTGTACGCCGTATAACAACGTTTGTATGGGAAAAAATGTTTTTAAAAAGTATGTTTTTTTGTAAAACCGATTTCGTTTTAGCCATTTGGGCTCTAATCCGGATCGTCTCGGTCACTGGTAGCAGACGAAAACGTCATTGTCGACTGCTACTATTGTCATGCTTTAAATCCACGTTTTCAGGATATAAATATAGCGTGTCAGCAAGCAATGTACCCAGACAGCCAAGCTGTCAGCGTGATACAATGACATCTACAGAATTTTGAATTTAGTGCATACAAAACGCGAACTGACTGATTGGGCACCCCGTCTACTTTGGAGAAAATTTTCCACTATGTGAGTAAATATATGCCGCATTGCAAATGTATGGTTTATTATCACTTAATAAGGCCAATTGCAATCATTCAATACGGAGAGCAATAGGCCGAGGTTGACAGGTATTTTATAATTATAAGTGAAAACTGGATTTTCATGCTGTATGCTGTTTAATGAGCACTAGAATTTAAATTCATGCCTGCCTTTGAGAAACAAGCGTCCCCAAAAAAGGGGCATTGAGGTGATACAGAACTTTTTAAATGTTTGAGGGTTCTTGTTCGCTTTAAATCAAGGGTGTCAGACTCGGGTTGGTTCTGAAGATTCAGGGTTTTTAATCCAGTTCTTTTAATCCATTTATTAAAAAAAATCTAAATATTATATCTAAAACGCTCTGGCCCGCATGAAATCAAGTTGACGTTAATGTGGCTCGCCAACCAACCCGAGTTTGACACCCTTGATCTAAAACAATGTATATTTTAGCATTTTTTTAAATATATTTTTAGATTTTACAAAATGATTTTTGAACTAAAAACACAGAAAAAATGATTAAAAAATTACAATTATCGATTTAAAAGGGGGAAAATCAGGAAATGGAATATACATCTATACTCTTCATTTTAATTTGATCCTAAAACAGAAAGTCGCCACTCATGATTGACTTTCCCGGCCCACACAAAATGATGCGGTGGGCCAGATATGGCCCCCGGGCCGCCACTTTGACACGACTGCTTTAAATTATTGGTGGACCTCCATGTTTCACGTGCTTCAGGACACTGAGCCTTGCCTACAACCACTGCATTTTGGGCTATGAAAACAACTCTTAAGTTATTTTGTTTAGGTGCATAGTGAGTTATGGTCCGTCCCCTTTGGGGACCCACTGCCCGAAGGTTTACGTCGAACCGGAGCGTACCCGGTCAGTCCGCTTTTCATGGACAACAAGATAGGTGGGTAGGGGCTTGTAATTAGCAATTAGCTTAGCGGATAGTTCCAAGTTTTAGCCACAGCCCTGGGCCAAAGCCGCAAATGTCCTCCTGGGTTTTTTGAACCAACTCAGCCTAAAGCTGCAAGCGGCCCGGCCCCCATCGGGGCCCCCGATCGGGGCTCTCCAGAGGACGGGGCGGAAGCCGGTTTGAGGTGGCCCAGATGAATTGATGAGAAGATAATGACCCAGGATGAACCGCCCTTTTACGCACGCGTGGTCAAAGACGGCTAACGGGCTAATTACAGTGTCTTTTTGAATGGCCGTTTGTCCACGTTGGGATGCTCGCGTACTTTTTTTTTTTTTTTTTTTTTTTCTGAGCGTGTTTCCAGTCCTTAACGTGGAAAACCCCCCAATACTTGCAGACCAGAAAGAATAACAAGTCTTTCTTGGACGGATGTTCTTTGGTCAAGCCTCGGTCGGTTGGGCCTGTTTTTTTGATTTTTTTTTTTTTTTTTGTATTTTGGTAATAATTATTTATAGCTGGCAAGTTGATAACATCCCAACACAAACATGACAGGGCATCATTGAATGGGAGAGCGGCCGTGTTTGCCGGACCACAAATTGTCCAGATCCCAAAGTCCTATAACTCAAATGTCAAAAGCGGAAGACATAAAAGAAATGGCGCGCACCGCCGGACGGCCGGCTTCTAATTTTAGGGATAGCCCCGACTCCTTTTCGGAAACAAGGTTATGAGGCGTGACGACATCTGAATTTACACTTTTTATAAGCCACGTTTGCCCTATGTGACAATCTATTTGTGGACTAAGTCTAGGGTTAAAAGACGCTTGGATTGTTCTACTTTTGGGATGTTCTACGTTTGTTGTGCTTTGCTATTTTTCATACAAATTTGAAGTCTTGCTTTGCTATTTTTTTATACAAATTTGAATTTGTGGTTTGATATTTTTCATACAAATTTGAATTCGTGCTTTGCTATTTTTTATACAAATTTGCATTCGTGCTTTGCTATTTTTTATACAATTTTGAATTCGTGCTTTGATGTTTTTCATGCAAATTTGAATTCGTGCTTTGATATTTTTCATACAAATTTGAAATCTTGCTTTGCTATTTTTCATACAAACTAGAATTTATGCTTTGCTTTTTTATGCAAATTTGAATTTGTGCGTTGCTGTTTTTCTTACAAATTTGAATTCATGCGTTGCTATTTTTCTTACAAATTTTAATTTGTGCTTTGCTATTTTTCTTACAAATTTGCATTTGTGCGTTGCTATTTTTTATACAATTTTGAATTCGTGCTTTGCTATTTTTCATACAAATTTGCATTTGTGCTTTGCTATTTTTTATACAAATTTAATTCGTGCTTTGCTAATTTTCATACAATTTTGAATTGATCTCATTTCGCGTCAGATCAAACAAGTTTAAAACTTTGCCAAGACAATTACGAAAGGTTTTTTGACGGACAGCAATTGTCAGGATTAAACGGCATCAGATTAATAAAAAAAAAAAATTCTATACTATGGCGCTGAAATTCAATGTAGATATTTCTATATGCCTTTTTTTTTTTTTATACATGAACAATGATGTCTGTGTTCTTTGGCCTCACCGATCCTCTTTGCTGCGTTCAATTTAATCCGACGTCATCACGAAGGAGCGTACTTGACTTGCCTTATTTTTATTTTATTACAAAACTCTTCAGCCAACACATAAACCATCAAGGATATAAATCAGCAGACTTTAACCATGCAACCAATCTTCTGAGTACTTCAAGTTGTAGACCAGACAGAGAAACCGTATTTTCTAATTTTTCCTTGGCGTAGTGCGCCCTCTAGCGGCTGTCAATCAAACCCTGCTTCCTTAAAGATACTTCAATCCAAAAAGCCATTTAATATAGAAAACATTATTTTGTGTCAAATACTGCTCACTTATTGAAATATTAAGACAATCGCATTATTTGAATATTTAGAAATGTAGACGTCTTTTAATCATGTTACGTCTTATGTTTTTATTTTTTCTAAAATTTGAATTTGATTCATTCAATCATATTATGATGCATTTTAATTATTTTTTATTACTTGTTTATACTTCAACAAACAAAAAATTGTTTAAAAAAATGTACTTTTAATTTTCTCAGTAAAATTCAGTTCTTGTACAAATTGATTCTTAGGAAATTATCATAAAATTATAACTTTTGTGTAACCTTTGTTTTAAAAAAAAGTATTAATAATGAAAAATCAGGACTTTATTGCTGCAATTTTCCTTCCCACCTACAAATTTCAACTTTATTCCTTTGTTCATAACTTTTTCATCGACTCGCGCAAGATTATAAATTAGGAAATATTACAACTAATCTTTTAAAACGTTACTTTATTGTTGCAGCATAACACATTTTTCTTAACTGCCATTTTATTTAAGTCAATCAATATATTTTTCCTCTTAAGATTGTCTTTTTGAGTAAAAAAAAAAATTCTCTAGAAACTATTATAACTATTTTCTTTAAATATTGCAGCTAATTTGAATAAAATCCAATTCGCCTAGATTTCCGACCGAAAAAAAACCCACCCCTTATTCGAGCAGAGGGTCGTAAACCACACGTGGCGCGTCCTCCGTAACAAACACCATCACTTTAGCCAGATACGCGCTGAGGGTGCCGTAGCGCCGCAGCCCCAGCTCTACGGACAGCTCAAAGTCCCGCGGGGCGCGGAAAGGCTTGGCCACGGACAGCACGCCGCCGCCGGAGACTTGCTCCACCTTGAAAAAGCCGTCGTCGTCGCCCGACGTGACGGCGATGCGGATGTTGTCGCCCGCCACCGTGTGGGAGGGGCCCATGCGGAAGATGTTGGTGAAGACGGGGATGTTGGTGGGGAAGGTGAGGTGGTAGTGGGTTATTCTCAGCGGCAGGGCCAGGCACTCGACAGACTCATTGCAAAGCAAGCGTTCGCATCGACTGTAAAGAAAGGGGGAGAGACGCAGAGAGACGGGTGAGGGAGGGGAGATGAGAGAGGGGAAGACCCTCCATGTGGCGTGCATGGCATGCGGGGGGGGGGGCCCGGGAGGCAAAGGACAACCATTTTAGAGTGTCCGATCGGGCTACCATGCGTGTTTTTGGAATGTGGAAGGAAACCGGAGTACTCGGAGAAAACCCACGCAGGCCCAGGGGAGAACATGCAGGTGGACCATCAACCTGGATTTGAACCCAGGGCCATGAGGCTAACGTGCTAGATGCCAAGCCGGGCCGCCGGCTTTAATATGGTTCAGCTAAAAACAATTGAACCGTTGGAACAAGGGTGTCAGATTCGGGTTGACAGCAAAATACGGTAATTTGGAAATGAGATGCATTTTTTTATCTTCATCCTTTTGCCGCCTGAGCGTGCTTTTTTCCCTTTTTTTTCTTTTTAAACCATTTATTAGGCTATTTTTGTGATGTTTGGTACATTGCCTGGGTCGACCTCCAAACTCGACCATCTTGGTAATGAAAGGGATTATGAAGCGACCTGCTTATTAGCTGTAAAAATGCTCTCCTTTCAAATTAAACTGCCTTGCCACCTCCACCAAAAGGGACTCTGACACCTTGACTTGAAAATTGAAGAATCACTTTTCTTATCCCCATTTAAAATGTAAAAGATGTCCAATTTTCAAAACATCGAGGCGACTTTATCCTTTGTCGGAATGAATAGAAAAGTTGTACACTTACGAATCTCCAACCCGACGGTAGTTGTCAGGACAATCGAAGGACAGGCAGCGGAATCCGCCTTGCACGTTAAAACAGCTCTGGTTATCTGCACACGTGTGTATACCTGCCACACACTCGTCAATATCTAGGAGAAACACGGGAAGAAAAAAAAAACATTCAAATGTGAACGGGTAGCGCCAAAAATTCATCGGCACGGGTTGACCGAGAACTCGAATGCGGGGTACGTTTTTGTTTGAATGACCTTGGCAGCTTCGTCCGTTGGGTGCGAGGGTGTAGCCGCTAACGGGGCAGGAACAATGGAAGCTGCCGGGGGTGTTGTGGCAACGGTAGGAGCAGATGTGACCGCCGGTTGGTAAGGCGCATTCATCAATATCTAAAGAATGGTAATAGTGATGGGCGTGCCAGTATGATCACTTTCTCAATTTGGCGGACATTTTTTTTTCCTTTTTTTTTTTACCTTCACACGTCAGTCCGTCGGTGTCACTGAGCTGGTAACCACGGCGACAATAACACTGGTAGGAGCCGTAGACGTTGGCGCATTCTTGACTGCATGGGTTACTTTCACACTCGTTTAAATCTATGAAGAAAAATGTCTTCGATAGTCAATAGTTCTCGATTGGAGGATTGACAAAAGTATCAAAAAGTCTCAGGACTGAAATGTTGTATAGTTATTTGTTTTGTCATTGGCTAAAATTGGTACTGCGCGACTCTTGGTGTTATTATTATTGTGATTATTTTTGCATGTTCCTTGTTAACTCATTGACTGCCATTGAATAGTTGAATTCCCTTCCGACCCTTCCAGTTCTAATCAATTGCATGTCTAATCATTTCATTTCACCGCAGAAAGATGATTGGACGCCACGTGGGCGGACGTCTAATTGCGTCAGTGGCACTGAAATACCGTCTTGGTCCGAATATAAGACGTTTTTTGCATTGAATTAAGACTGAAAAAGTGTAGGTTGTCTTAAATTAAGGGTTATACCACTTCACAACGCTAGATGGCGCCAGATATCGTTAGAGCAAATGCTGAACACTTATATGGTTAATGCAGTTATTGCAATGTTGTTGTTTTATCACAGTAGATGGGTTAATTTACATGTCAAAAACCAGAAGCCATTCATTTACAAATATGATTGCAGTTTTTTTTTACGTATTTAAATGTTCAGATATTGCGATGTGATAGACAGTTTTTGCATGATTTGAATGAGGCAAAATACCATCATTTTTCTCTCGAATATATTATTACAATTATTTTTTCAGATGTACTGTTGTTAATTTCTGTATAAAAATGGAATTTGGTGTTCAAAAAGTTATTTTTCAAACTTGAGTCTTGGGAAAGTCGTCTTATAATCAGGATCGTCTTATATTCGGGCCAATACTATAGTCCCTGAAAAAAAATCTCAATTATTTTGTTTGGATCATATTCACGTAGTTTGGAAAATTGTATCAGTTGTCAAGAATTCTTGATTTGTATCTCTGCGCAACAAAGCGTGGCTCACGAGCATCATCACGGACGGCGGCCATGTTTTTTACCATCACAGTTCCTTCCGTCCCTAGACAGCTTGAAGCCAGTGGTGCAGCTGCACTTGTACGAGCCGGGAGTGTTGTCGCACTTGTGAGCGCACAGTCGTCCGGGGTAATGCATGCATTCGTTCAGATCTACAACGGAGCCAGATGGCGTATCAGGCGTCGCCGTCGTACTTTAGCATCTCATGCCGCTTACCCTCGCAGAGGCGACTGATGCTGTTGAAGTTGTAGCCGTTGTCACACTGGCAATGGTAGGAGCCCTTCGTGTTGACGCAACCGTGGCCAGAACAGACTTTCTCGGGGCCATCGCACTCATTGATGTCTTGAAAATTTGAAAAAAAATGACGTTATTGCATACAAAATTATCTGTGGTGCGATTCAAGGGTGATCCAAAACTGGGTGTGATTGCGTTGTTTTTAGAGGGTCTGAATCTGGTGAAAAAGATTGTTTTTAAGATGATTTTAATGCTTAAAGGTTAAACAAAACAAGAACATATATATATATATATGTTTGTCCAAAAACTGCAGAAGTAAACACTGCAGGGAAAAATGTTATGCTAGCTGTCGTGGGAAGCTAACGGTAAAGTGCATCATCCAAGAAGGATCATGTCTATTACAATATGGAAATATGATACATATAACTGTACAGTAATTGCTCGAATATTAGATTAGATTAGATAACTTTATTCATCCCGTAATAGGTCATAAATGAATGAAAAAATAATTAAATGAATAAATAAATATGTAAATACGTAAATATATAAATATTTAAATGTATAAATAAATTAATATATAAATACATTAATATATCATGGTTAATGTAGACCAGACATGGCTGCGATAATCGAAATATCACATAGTATTATTATAACTATTGTAATTTTTGTAATCATAGAGTTTCAGGGTGGATAGTATTATTATTATTATTTTCTTAAATAATTAATAGCGGAAAAATCGCAAAGCAGTGAATTTGCGATAATCGAGGGATTACTGTACTTTTTTTCTCCCGAATACATTTCCGTAATATCGGATCTGTATCGGCAGGTCCTAAAAATGAGCTAACTTGAACTTGAACTTGGGACAAGCGTATTTAAAAACAGGTTGAGTCCTCGGAGAATGCCATACCGATGCAGCGCGTGCCGTCGTCGTTGAGGTGGTAGCCCCGCCCACAGTTGATGGAGTTCCTCTGGCAGGTGTACGAGCCCACTGTGTTGATGCATAGCTGCCCCCTTTGGCACGGCCCTGTCTGGCTGACACATTCGTTGATATCTGGAATGTGGAAATACATACATGACATTACTGCTGGAACTGTACTCAGTCCTATGCAAAGATTCAAATACAGTGGTACCTCGACATACGAGTGCCCCGACATACGAGCAATCTGAGATACGAGTAAAATTTTGGGCAAATATTTATCTTGAGATACGAGACAAATTTTGATATACGAGCACAGATGCGAGAGGCTGCTCATAAGAACATCATGGCCACGGTCTTTCCCGTCGCAACTCCCTCGTGTAATATCTCTACGAGCACTGGGCGGAGCCCGTAACTTAGTGCGAATGGCGGAGCTTGTTCGCTAATACGAGAGGAGTATATTGCTTCTCGTTGGCAAGTGGTCGTGCGTTATCCTATTGTGAAGACATTTGTGTGCATCATTTTGGGAATCTTTTGAAGGGAAGACAAGAGCAAACAACCCTCGATAGGTTGCATCTGAACGTCAGGGTGGAGGCGGGGCCAATAGAGCCAACCCGGGAGAAGAAAGGTATCAAAATTTCAAACAAAATTAGAATTAAGTTTAGTGTAAGTTTAGATTAAATTTATTTTTGAGTGTGTCGGCATCGTTTAAATTTGTTGATGTTATGTTACGAGCGCGTTGCCGTGCAAAAAGTCTCTCCCTCTGCGAAATCTGTCTAATTTTAGTACTATTAAACACATTTTTAGTACTATTAAACCACTAGTTATTTGTTACTTTGTTAATAGATGGCAAATTAGAACTAATAAAAATGTTTTTCCAATCCAATATCCTGTTTTAGGTGTTTTTTTCAGAGGGTTGGAACAAATTAATTTGCTTTTAGTTCATTTCTATGGGAAACGTTCATTTGAGTTACGAAAAAAATCGACATACGAGCTCAGTCCCGGAACAAATTAAGCTCGTATCTCGAAGTACCACTGTACCTTAAAATAAAAAATCCACCTGTAGTTAAATTTGGCGTAATCAGGTCAAAGGTCACAAGCCCCCATTGATTTTGTATAAATATATCTCACCAGTTAAACATCCCACTCACCTATGCAGTTGCCCAAAGCGTCCTGGATAAAACCAGCACCGCAAGTGACCTTCGGGTGGCAACGAAATGAGCCCTGGATGTTTCGACACTCAAACTCGGGGCCACAGTTGTGCATTTTGGTCTCGCACTCATCAATATCTGCAAAAGATAAATATTGCGTTATCACCACCACACACACTCACACACACGAAAATAACTTTGCACAAACAAGTGACCTTCGCAACTGTTGTTATCTGTCATTTCGTAGCCGGTCCCGCAGCTGACCTCTCTCTGGCAACGGAAAGAACCGTCGGTGTTGATGCAACGTTCGCCCACTCGGCAGTTGCTAGCGCCCAGCCAGCATTCGTTAATGTCTGCGTGTTAAGAAATAAAAGAGAGCTTAGGAAAAAAAAATGACAATCATAAACAACAAGAAAATGCCAAATGAACTTCATACCCTCGCAGCTTTTGCCATCTGGCTTCAGTTTGTAGCCTTTGAGACAGCCGCAAGTGTCGTTGCCCACGCAATTATGAGCACATTTTCCTTGGGGAGGAAATAAATATATTGCTGATCACTCTACAGTTAGGGATGAATTTGAAGAAAAATAAGGAAATGCTTAATATAGTCTACCATTGCACTCGTCTGTTAATATTGAGTTGTTTGCAGGGTCCTTGGTTTCGTCTTTGTTTGGCACTAGAAGGGAGAAAGCGTCTTCATTTATTGGTTAATTAAGATTTCTGACTCGGAAAATGTGCAAGTTTTGCTAGCTATGAAAATCGAAATGGATATAATATTTTTAAAATGACTTTGAGAGGGACTGCAGAGAATATATTGAGAATTTTTGAATGAATTTACTGTGTTTACAGGTGAAAGTTTTGACCTATATCTCAGTTATATGTAATTAATGAGAAGAAAACATCATTTTTGATACCTAAAACTGCAAGTGAATCCTAATGGTTTCTAAAATACAAAAATAAACTTTGAGATGTGTCTTTTTGCTGATATATAATTTAAAAAAAATGTCATTTGGCTTACTATTTGATTGACCAGAAGACAAAACGTAGCATATAAATGACTTTCAAATATAAGAAGACAGTAGTATGTTTCCAAATCCTGAAGTTGTTAGACCTCGGATATTGAAAAAAAAAACATGTTTAAATACAATAAAATACATCTGCATAAACACTAATAGACTCAAGAACACTCTGGTGTGCGTAGTAATGATATACTAACGAGGTAGGTCAGGTCATTTTGAATGCTCAAATATGACTGGCCAAAACAATGGCTTTTATTTTATTTCTTCTACATTACACGCCAAAAAAAGTCTGTGATTTTATCCATTTATTAAACAAGATTTTTTTTAGGCTAGGATGGACTTGATACGTGTTGTCGTTCCCTAGTTTAAACGCTCATTTGTAGAACTCATTTTACCTAGTAGCAATAATCTTTCCATCCACTGGAGGGCAGCGTGGGACTAAAGAACAAGCCTAGCGTTCTAGTTGATCTACTTCATAGTCTACGTTCAGTACTTTTCTATTGATATTTCCTTCTACCCACATTCAGTTTGCGTGGTGGGCTCCGTTTGATTGTCGGGGGTGCCGTAGACGCAGCAGGCACGGTACACCAGGCCGCACTGGTAGCCGAGAGACAGGTTGTGGTCGCAGGGAAGTCCCTGCTCCTGGCCCGTCTTCCCCAAGAGGCAACAATCGCAGCACATCTGTCAATCACAAATACGTGTCTCAGAGTTAACTCGACGAACTGTCACTTTAATGTCATTAAAACTTTTAAAATATTATTGAGTCAAGATGTGTTGAGATCACAACTTTTCACCATTACTCATCACGGTCTGATCATTTCTGTCGAGCAACTGTAGGGTATTTAGACCTCTTTCTTTCATTCCTTCATTTTCCAAACCGCTTATCCTCACCAGGGTGCCGGAGCCTATCCCAACTAACTACGGGTACCAGGCAGAGGACATCCTGAATCGGTGGTCAGCCAATCCCAGGGCACAACGAGACGAAGGACAGCCAATCATAGCTAGGGTAAGGCAATTTACAGTGTTCAATCAGCTAGCCTAGCATGTTTTTGGAATGTGGGAGGATATCGGAGTACCCGGAGAAAACACACACAAGGGAGAAAGAATATGCAAACAAATACTTGGAAATTTAGAATGCACATATGGACCTTGGTGGTCTTGGTCTCACAGGTGTTGGAGAACAAAGAATCACAGGCTCCTTGGTCTTTGGCCACGTTGATGCCGGTAGTGCACATGTTGTCTTCGAGAACTGCAACGCAGCATTGTTCCTGCACAGTTCTGTAACAACAAAGACACACCAAAAAAATCAATTCATATAGCTCAAATAACGGTATGCAACGGAGAGAGCACACAAACTCACCAACACATGAACACACATCTCATAAACTCAACATTAAGAATTCAAACAACAACATTAATTAACAGCAAAAGTGAGAATCAATTGCACCCATGTCAATATTTTCAAAATAAAATAACGGGTAAGGAAATGCATTTACTTTTGGGGGATTTCGTAACTCGGATCTTTTTAAAATAAAATAACGGATAATAAAATATATTTACTTTTGGGGGATTTCCTAACTCGGATCTTTTTCGTATCTCGAGGCACTCGTTTGCATATAAAAAAAATTGTAACTCCAAACATTCGTACCTAGAGGCATTTGTTAGTAGAGGAATGACTGTATTGTCAAGACTGGGTGTCCGTGTCAAAAAGGGCCAATCCATTTGTAAGTAGAGGCATTTGTAAGTAGAGGCATTTGTAAGTAGAGGCATTTGTAAGTAGAGGCATTTGTAAGTAGAGGCATTCGTAAGTAGTGCCATTCGTAAGTAGAGGCATTTGTAAGTAGAGGTATGACTGTATTGTCAAGACTGGGAGTGTCCATGTCAGAAAGGGCCATCCATTTGTAAGTAGAGGTATGACTGTATTGTCAAGACTAGGAGTGTCCATGTCAGAAAGGGCCATCCATTTGTAAGTAGAGGCATTTGTTAGTAGATGAATTTGTAAGTAGAGGCATTCGTAAGTAGAGGTATGACTGTATTGTCAAGACTGTGAGTGTCTGTGTCAAAAAGGGCCATCCATTTGTAAGTAGAGGCATTTGTAAGTAGAGACATTTGTTAGTAGAAGCATTTGTAAGTAGAGGTATGACTGAATTGTCAAGACTGGGAGTGTCCGTGTCAAAAAGGGCCATCCATTTATAAGTAGAGGCATTTGTTAGTAGATGAATTTGTAAGTAGAGGCATTTGTTAGTAGAGGTATGACTTTTTGGTCAAGACTGGGAGTGTCCGTGCCAAAAAGGACCATCTTCTGCTCCCACAAACGATCAAATTATGTCGGTCCGATAAGCAAAGTGCGCTTGTTGATCTCAGTGGGCTTTTTACGAGAAAAGGAGCTTAACCGCCCACTCGCCGCCTCTCAACATATTCTTCTTAGGAGAAGCCTCCTTTCTTAGAAATTCACCTCCATGCGTCGAGCCTTTTAAGGGCACAACAATGTCTCCTCACCCTTTGTTCACCTCTGAGTTCCTGTTACTCCATCCTCCGTTCACTCTGGTTTTCACCTCCAAGGTATTTCCTGGGCTTGTAATCACCACCCACCCCTCTCTCGCTCTAATTACACTCCCTAGCCCCTTCCTCTTGTACTATGATGAAGACAAATTTGGAATCAATTAAGTTTGGCGTGCGCTCCTCGGGTTACAAGCAGACGTGTTATTAAGTCATCATTATTAGTTGGTAGAGAGGAAGCCAGATTTAGGGGCAAAGGAATCTTACGTAAAAAGCCTGAAGATATGTTTTCCAGGATAATCGCACATGGAGAAATCAGTAGCGGGGGGCTCCCGTTTACCTGCATGTCGGGGACGAGGAGATGAGTGGGAGGGTCGAACAGGCTTGGTTGTCGCTGGCTCGAATCTGGCCGTCTTTGCAGCATTCGTCTATTGTGATTTGCTGTACTTCTGTGTAAAAGCGGGCATGTTAAATGTTGGTTACAGCAAAACAACTGTAAAAAGTATGGCATATGATCAGGTTGATGGTGGATTTGATGTCAGGAATTTGTCTTTCTCCTCCTTTTTAAGCGGTACTTAGTCGCCAGTCTTTTGGTCGCCGGTCTTTTGCTCGCCCGGAAGGTTATTGATAATTACCATTTAAATCGTTGCTCAAATTCCCTAAATACAAACTGCGAATGACTATTTAGTCCTACTTAATGCCCTAGTAATTATTAGGCTAAAGAAAAGCTCCAAATTTCCCGGACTTGTATTGTTTTTTGTTGGAGAACT
This sequence comes from Stigmatopora argus, assembly GCF_051989625.1. Lineage (NCBI taxonomy): Eukaryota > Metazoa > Chordata > Actinopteri > Syngnathiformes > Syngnathidae > Stigmatopora > Stigmatopora argus. The sequence goes on along the minus strand of NC_135389.1, from coordinate 21,198,485 downwards.
TGTTAAGACCCTGACTGACTTATGCTTCTTAAAGGGACAACGCATGTACATACAAACTCTTTCTTCTACACTCGCGCGTCGGCTCAGTGAAACTGCTCATGGCCATTGTTGGCTTTTATCGATGTGTAGACCGTGTTGTTTTACCTTGTTTTGTCGCCGGTCTTTTGGTCGCCCGTTGTCGCGGTCCGGGCAACCAAAAGACCGTGACCAAAAGACCGGCGACCAAAAGACCGGTGACCAAACGACCGCACATGTTTTTAAGCTGGGGTTGAATCTGCTTCATCACTGCGACAGTTGAGCGTGCTGACTGTTGAGCTAATGGTAAACTTAAGCTTTAGTTGTCATCTTTTTGCTTCTCCGAAACGGTGGTTTTCCTTAAACTCTGTCAATACTTGCCCGAATTTGTCTCAGATTGATTGCTCATTAGTCAGCACACTTGCCTGCCGTAGTGAAAATGTGGGTTTGAATCCCTGCCTCTTTCGTATCTCGAGTCACTCGTTTGCATATAAAAATTGTAATAAGGGTCGTTTAGTGATTTTCTACAACAATTTTCCGTTTTTTTTTTTTCAAATACATGGTTGCTGGAGAACCATATATTTTTTTCCATTTATTTTACAGTTTCCCTTTTTTTACAGCAGAATCCTGAAAATTACAACAGCCAAAATATGACCATAAATTTGACGTCCCACCTTCACCCCTGCAGTATTTCATAGTACGACTTGACACAAGCCACTACACGGTTTTGAGCAAATTTCCCTTGACCTTGTGGTCATCCCTCATCTGTCGCAATCATTTTTCCAAGCAGTGGTTTGCTTAAACGCGTAAATTTATCGAACTTTTGGCAAACTGACACGACAAACAGTACTCCTCCTGTCAGTTGCTCGAAAAACACTGACCATTCCACTGAATTGATAAACAATCCGTCGTCCCGAGAGAAGCCAAAAAATGCATTGCTCCAACTAATGGAGTTGTTTTGGGGGTCCTCGCACGTGTCGAAACAACGGGAATATTCACTCAATGTTTTCATTTTTTTGGAGACGAGAGTGCTTTATGATGTCTGCTCACTGTTAATAGGTTTGGTTAGAAAGGGAGGACGTAAAGTTGGCACTTTTGTTTTTGTTGATGAGTTTTTTGTTTTGAGCAGGCGAGTGTTTTTGAACAGGACTTTTTTAAAGTATGCTTTTTGTAAAAGTGATCTTGTTTTAGCCATTTCGGCTTCAATTGATAAATAAGTGGAAAAATAATTCCTGCTTTTGCTAATGTGACGTCTAAAATTGTGAATGGAAATAAATAATATCAATTTCTGGCCCTTCAATACGAAAAAAAATACAATTTTAGTTTTCTATTCCTTTTTTTAAAGAAGTTTGGAAGTACTGCACTTTCTTGTAATCCCAAAGTGTAATTAAAATGATTTTCAACCATAGTTGACATCCAGTGAGGTAAAAAAAAAAAAAAAAAAAAGGTAGTAATCCAATTATCATTCCCACCAGGGGCCACTGTAAGTGTTTTCCAAATTATAGTCATAGTTGGCATTCCAAGACCACCGCTGTCTCGGACGCTGAAAACCCTAAATTGAAAGAACAGAAGTGGCTTTTTTTTTTTTTTTTCCTTTCTTTTTTTTTTTTTTTATCAGAACGATGCAAAGCAGACGCCGTGCTGTTTTGATGTATTGTCTGCCGATTTCCTTTTTGGATCAGATGAAAGATGTGGTGACGTTTTTTTATTTTTTCCCTTTGACTAGGTCTAGCCAGACGCTTTTTCTTTGTAAACAAGACTTAATAAAACCACTGGAGCACCAACATCAAAGACACATACGTTGTAAAAATTGTTATCCATCAATGCACAATCCACTGGATCTTCATTTATGATTGAATATTGATTTCCTTGTCGTTCGCGACCACGACGCCCCCCACCGACTGTGAAAGTGCCCCCACGTGTGTGTGAGATGCCTCAAAGACCCTCCTTACGTGTGAATCGCACCCGCGTATTGCAATTTCACGTGCGCACTACGCCATCCTCGGCATAAGAAGGCACATGGCCCTTGTTTTTTTTTTTTTTAAAACAGTACTCCGACACCAGCTACAAAAACGGGATGAATTAAACTTAATCTAATCTAAATGATTCATTGGAGCGATCCACTCTTATTAAATATATTTAGCCTATGGAAAGAGATAACACTTAGTGCAAATTTACTTGAAAATCCTAACCATCACCTCATTGGAAATGTCATCCAGATGCAAAATTTTGAAAAATGCTGATGCCCTTTTTAAAAAAAATACTTATTGACATAATAATTTGTTCTCAATGTTCCTAGAATCAATTAAATGTGCACCTATTTTGAACACGGGAAGATATGTTCATACCTGTCAACCTCTGCCGATAACTGCCCTTATAAATGATTATGATTCCCCTTACAAACCCCCCCAAAAACCTTACAAACACCGTACGCGTACGGTGTTTGTAAGGTTTTTGGGGGGGTTTGTAAGGGGAATCATAATCATTTATAAGGGCAGTTATCGGCAGAGGTTGACAGGTATGTATGTTATTATATATAAGCTTGAATTCCTGCAGAAAATAATGGTGATAAGATGCTATCCAATGGGAAAACAAGGTATTGAAAAAAAAATGCTACCCAGCATATAAAACGAAGATTAGAAGTTGCTTGCTACACCTTAAAAAAAGTGTTGACATCACTCCAAATTCTAAAACAATCCAAATCCAACAGGAAACAAAGTGATGAAACCACCACACCAGAGCAACCAAGTGAAGCATCCCTCCCTTCTGCTTCAGTCGCTAGCTAACATGAAACCAAACATCCTCCTACCTTGACCCAAGAGGACTCCCAGCAATGAAGCGAGCACAACAACCCGCAGATCCATGAGGTGAGATACACGAGTCCGCACGACAGATTTAAGGTTTCAAAAAAAAAAAAAAAATGGACAACTTTGAACGGACCACTAAAAAAAAAACTTAAAAAATGGCAGTGGACTCCAGGGGAACGAGACAGAAGAGTGATGCAGTGCAGCGGTGTCTCTCTCCAGGAGTGAATGTCGACTCAGTGACTGCACGCACCGTCACAGGCGGGCTGGACCCAAACACCCACTTTCCCCTGCAGTACTCCACGCGGACCCTAATCTACTAGCGGCCATCAAAAGTTGCTACGTAAGTACTTGTCTGCTCATTCTGATGATGAAGTGAAGCTGCTCTCCATGTTAAGATTCTCATTTACTGCGCTTCAATTGGAATATTAACATACCTGTCAACCTCTGCCGATAACTGATGAACTGAAAAAATGATTTTTTTTTTAGATCAAATTCAACTGTCCTCACATTATACACTTAATTATTCACATTATACACTTAATTATTTTAACAGTGTATAATGTGAGGACAGTTGAATTTGATCTCAAAAGTCGCCACATCATCACGTGTATTTTTTTTTTTACAATTAAATGTGCACCTATTTTGAACACGTGTAAAACAGGGGTGTCAGACTCGGGTTGGTTTGCGGGCCGCGTTAACGTCAACTCGATTTCATGTGGGCCGGACCATTTTAGATATAATATTTAGATTTTTTTTTTATAAATGGATTAAAAGAACTGGATTAAAAGCCCTGAACATTCCGTTTTTTATAGATCTAAAACAATGTTTATTTTACCTTTTTATATATATTTTTTTAGATTTTACAAAATTATTTTTGAACTAAAAACAGAAAAAATGGATTAAAAAATGACAATTATGGATTTAAAAGGGTGAAAATCAGGGAATTTAATATACATCTATACTCTTCATTTGAATTTGATCCTAAAACAGAAAGTCAGCACTCATGATTTACTTTCCTGGGCCATACAAAATGATGTGGCGGGCCAGATTTGGCCCCCGGGCCGCCACTTTGACACATGTGGTGCAAAATGTGAGGACAGTTGAATTCTATCTAAAAAGTCGCTGAGTGATCATGTGTATTTATTTTTAAAAACTTAGAATAATTAAGTTCTTAAAAATAAATACACATGATGACTCAGCAACTTTTTAGATCGAATTCAACTGTCCTCACATTTTACACTCTTCATTTCTTTGTCTACCCTTAGTGTCCTCTTGCCAAAACGATCTTGATACTACAATTCTTGTAACTTCCATCGCACGTAGACCGAATGATTTGGAAGCAGGGGGGGGAGGAATAATTGCTCGACTGCATTTTAAACATTTTGTATCAACTACAGCCCCTCTGCAAACTCAATCAGCCAGCTAGCCCGACTGCTTCTGGGAACCGTAACAAAGAGAACGCAAGAAAGAAAGAGGTTGGGCGATGGTTTAATCACAGCCACATGTCTGTCTCTGCCACCGCTCTCAAAATTTCACTCAGGGATTGATATCGGGACACCGCAAAGCGCATAAGTAAAACTCCAAATCGCCTGGCGCGACCAGTCAAGACTTGACATCGATATTTTACGATTGGCGACGGAAAAACGAACCAAATCAGATTGGATCTCGCTTGATCCAAGGTGCTTTTGGAATGTTTCATCCAGGCCTGGTGGAGGCAATGGAGCGTAAACACACACACAAAAAATATAGTTCCACAGGATGTGATAGGCCCTTTATCTCAAGACAAAGACCATCCGTGGACGTGCTAATCTTATCTTTCTCTGGAGATGCCTTTGAGAGTCACATACCTGTCAACCTCTGCCGATAACTGCCCTTATAAATGATTATGATTCCCCTTACAAACCCCCCAAAAACCTTACAAACACCGTACGAGTCGTACGACTCGTACGGTGTTTGTAAGGTTTCTGGGGGGTTTGTAAGGGGAATCATAATCATTTATAAGGGCAGTTATCGGCAGAGGTTGACAGGTATGGCTCAATCATTCAAGTGCTTGCTGATCTTGATCAGATGGAGACTACCGGCAGGTTATTGCGCCTGTTAGCTTACAATCTAGCCACAAATCAACAGGCTGAGAGCTGACCTGGAGGAAATTAGGGTGGGACAGGTCACATTCAAACAGAGGCAATCTTACCGGCGGGGGTAGGAGGGGGTGCCGCGATCTGGCTTTGAAGCTCGGCTCGGCTTGCCACGTCTGGGTCGGTCGGTCGGCCGGAAGCCGTCCCCGGGGAGACCAAAGACCCCCACGGTCATGTTGCGCAAACACACGGGGGAAGTTGTCGGCAAACGAAGCAGGCGTTAAGTTGTTGTTTGGCAATCAGACTTGGACATGGCGTTTACTTTCACCAGATTTGGAATGTTTGGATAGCTGGAGTCGTTGTTTACAAGGGTGTTAAGAGTAAATATGGAGTTTTTTGAAAGTTCACAGTACTTTCTTAATTTAGACCAAGGGTGTCAAACTTGGGTTGGTTCGCGGGCCGGACCATTTTAGATATAATATTTAGATTTTTACTTTGTAATCGGATTGAAAGAACTGGATCAAAAGCCTTAAATATTCTGTTTTTTATAGATTTAAAACAATGTTTATTGAGCTTTTTTTTCTAAAGGGAAAATGTCATTTTTCATTTCAAAAGGAAGCATTTTTTTGTGTTCAATATTAAAGTAGAAAACTGAAAATATTTTTTATATATTTTTAGATTTTACAAAATACCTTCTGAACTAAAAACCTAAAAATGAAAAAAATGGATTAAAAAAATTGCATCTATTGATTTAAAAAGGGGAAAATCAGGAAATATAATATGTATCTTCAATCCTCAATTGAATTTAATTCCAAAAAACAAAGTCGTCACTGACGATATACTTTTTTGGGCCGCACAAAACGATGCGGCCGGCCAGATTTGGCCCCCGGGCCGCCACTTTGACACCTGTGACAGTACCTTTAGATACAAGTGACCCCTAGTCACCTTTTTTTCTGTCGTTCCTGCAGCCTTTCTGCTTTGACTTTGGACTGGGAGTGTTTAACATGGGAGAAGACAAACAACAATAAATCCATGTAACACGACTTGGATGCGATTATTAGGCTCCAACCTTTATGCCACGAATAATTAAGAGTCGTATGTCACGGTCATGCACACATGCCAAATATGTGCAGTTCTGTGGCAGCAGATAATCTGTTTTCTCCTCGCCAAAAGATGATTAGCAGCCTCTTATTGTCACTTAGTTCCAGTATTTAGAAAGGGGGAGGCAATACAAGAATGAAAGTTAACAGGCAGATGGGAACACTTTGATTTTTCTTTCATAGGACTGTAAATTGTGGCAGACAACAGCGAGGCGACCTGCCTTGGAATGTCTACTTCAAGGGTGTCAAACTCGGGTTGGTTCGCGGGCCGCATTAACGTCAACTCGATTTAATGTGGGCCGGACCATTTTAGATATAATATTTAGATTTTTTTAAATAAATGGATTAAAAGAACTGGATTAAAAGCCCTAAATAGTCCGTTTTTATAGATCTAAAGCAATGTTTATTTGAGCTCTTTTTTCTTAGAATTGGAAAATGTCTTTTAATCATGTTTTTTATTTCAGATGGAAACTAAATATTTTTTTAAAGTGGAAAAGGGAAAATATTTGTATATTTATTTTTAGATTTTACAAAATGCTTTCTGAACTAAAACACAAAAGAAAAAAAATGGATTATTTTTTTATAGATTTAAAACATTTTATTGAGCTTTTTTTTCTTAGTAAGGGAAAATGTATTTTAATTATTTTTCATTTCAAAAGGAAAAAATATATATATATTTTTTTATGTTCAATATTAAAGTGGAAAACAGAAAATATTTTGTTTATATTTTTCGATTTTACAAAATGCTTTTTGAACAAAAACTAAAAATGAAAAAAACGGATTTAAAAAATTGCATTTGTTGATTTAAAAAGGGCAAAATCCGGAAATATAATATACATCTATAATCATCATTTGAATTTGATCCTAAAACAGAAAGTTGGCACTCATCATTTACTTTCTCGAGCCGCACAAAATGATGCAGTGGGCCAGATTTGGCCCCTGGGCCGCCACTTTGACACATGTGGTCTACGTTGCTAAAGCAGAAGACCATTGTGATCCAATACAACATGTTTTTTTTTTTATTACCTTCTGAGTGGGAATACTTAAAACACCAGATTTGATTCCACTGAGGTTTAAGAGCCTTTATTTTTTTATAGCACAGTCGTTTTTCATAAGCCTCTTGTATTGGATTTTATAGGATTATTATACTTGACCAAATATTTGGTCTGGTGGGTGTACGATGTAATTTATATCTTATTGAGATTAACTCGCAGTAGAAGGAGAACATATTGGCGCTATGACGTCGGCCAGTAACAGCTTGGTCCCGTCTTTATTTACAATGTTAGACTATGTTTTGGATCCGTGTCAGCGTTATCCTTTGAGTCGGAACAAAAACACTCCGATGTAGACTAAACAACTGGAGCGGAGTGATGCAATCAAATGATAGGTTAGCAAGTGCTGGCTAGCGATTTGCTAGCTGTTCTCTTGGAGGCTTCTGAAGAGCGAATGTAAAATGTATGGGGTATTTTCTCGCATATAAGTCGCCTCTGAGTATAAGCCGCACCCTTAAAATGGCCTTAAAATCGTTGAATTTTAGAATTTCTCTCGTATAAGACGTCCCCTGAATCCCAATTTTTACCTCAATATTCAAAAAGAAAGTCATGTGAGCAGTACAAGCAGGACGTGTGTCCGTAGCGGGTTAGTTTATCTACCGGTAAAAGGTAAGATGAGTAAGTGAGTGAGTTTTTTACGTTTTATGCAAGATACCTTTTTTTTCTTACACGTCAACATAAATTTTAAGCGTTTTATCTGTTTATATTTTCTCTATTTTGAAATAAATGACCGTATCGGCCACATTGTCTTGCGTTATGGCGTTTGGTCTTTGTCACCTTGCAGTTTCGTACATGTCAATTCTAAAATGTGTGCGCATATAAGCCGTACCCTCGATTCAGTCATCATTTTTTGAGTGGAAAATACAGCTTATATGAGAGAAAGACGTCAAAATAAATTTTCTTATGTGTTTTATCTGTTTATCTTTCCTCTATTTTGAAATAAATGAAAGTATCGGCCACATCGTCTTGCGTTATGGTGTTTCGTCACCTTGCAATTTCGTGCACGTAAAGTGTAATTTGTGCACATATATAAGCCGTACCCTCGATTCAGTCTTTTTTTTTTTGCGAAAAATACGTTGTATATGCGAGAAAATACGGTAGTAGTAACACAGGTTCTTGTCTGAAAGCAGCTTTTTTATGACAGACGCTCCTTATCATTTGCGCGAATAAACACGTGATAGTTCAAGGTCAGGTTCAAGGTTCAACCGCCCGTTCTGGATCCGCTATCAGACCGTGCTTACATAAATAAATCCACCACATAAGGCAGCATGAACCTCAGTGCAGAGAACCATAAGATTTCTCTCAGTGACGGGAACCAGATCCCGTTGCTGGGTTTGGGCACCTACGGAGACCCTCGGACGGTGAGGAGGAAAAACTGGAGTGTTCAAATTTGGGGGTAAAATGAGGCCGAATGACCCAAATGTGCTTTCAACCTCTTGACAGACGGCAAGAGGCGCAGCTTTGGATTGCGTCAAGCACGCCATCGACGCGGGCTACCGGCACTTTGATGGCGCTTTGGTGTACTTCAACGAACATGAAGTGGGTCAGGCCATTCGAGAAAAGATCGCGGATGGAACTGTGAGAAGAGAGGACATATATTATTGTGGGAAGGTATAATGACTTTGGCATTTTGCATTTCATTTTTAGGAAGTCATGATTGCAACGTTGTTATGTCATTGGCTAGCTCTGGAACACCTTCCATCCACCAGAACTGGTGAGGCCAACCTTGGAACGGACTCTCAAGGCACTAAAACTGGACTATGTGGATCTCTACATCATTGAGCTTCCAATGGCATTTAAGGTTCTTAGTACACCTTGTATACACTATCATTGGGGATCGAAAAAACAAAGTAAATACATGACTTAAACCTAAAGATCTGGCGTCCTCATACATGGCACTAGTTAATACCTCTTGGTATATATCTTATTACCGTATTTTTCTGTTTAATATACCCCGCATTTAATATACCCAGGTATATTAAACGGCAGGGGTATATTAAATGGCGCACAAACGGGAAGGTACGATCCACTACGCACTCTTTATGCCGTGACTGGGTGCATCAACCTTTTGCAGACTACCTGTAGTAGGTTTTAGTAGGTCATGTAACAGGATTAACCTTAATCTGTTTCATTAGTAAACAAAATAACTTGAATGAATTTAAGTATCTATAATCATCCCCCCATGAACACCATACAAATCTTGCCCAAAAAGCTGAGTTGCCGTTTAATATACCCGGGTTTATTAAACGGCAGGGGTATATTAAATGGCGCACAAAGGGGAGGCTCAAAAAGGCAAAAATCATTTAATGTACCCGGGTACATTAAACGGAAAAATACGGTACCTGCCGTTGCCAACAATCGACATCCATTGAATTGAAACTGGCTGCGCTTGTTCATCTGTCAGCGCCATTGTGGTGTTGGATGTCCAATCCATTTTGACAGGGACAGGGTGGCAAATGAGTGCCCAATCAATTACCGGCAGACAATTTCACACATAAGTCGCACCCCCGGCCAAACTATGAAAAAAAACTGCGATTTATAATCTGAAAAATATCGTAGTTAACCATGCACAATCAAAGATGAGCAAAACACAAAGAAAGTAGTGATAAAATACCTTTCCAAATATTCAGTTTTTACATTTCAGCCCGGGAAGGAGTTCTATCCTAAAGACCAAAACGGCAAGTACATCTACCACCACACAGACCTTTGTGCAACTTGGGAGGTACTCAAAACTCAACCGTTCGCCGTCGGCTCGCTCAGACACACCGCCGTTGAAGATTGTTTCCTTCTTGACTTGTTTATGTCCACCAAGATGCATATTATAGTACCATCTTTTTATTTTATTTTTTTTGGTCTAGGCATTAGAGGCATGTGTAGATGCAGGCCTTTGCAAGTCACTGGGCGTGTCCAACTTTAATCGCAGACAACTGGAACTGATTCTAAACAAACCAGGACTCAAACACAAGCCCGTATCCAACCAGGTCTGTACTCCATGTCAGCGTTGATGTTTGCACTCAAAATAAGATGACTAATGTCGTATGGTGTCTTGTCGGCCAGGTGGAATGTCATCCCTATTTCACACAGCCCAAACTTCTAGACTATTGTCGTCAGAAGAACATTGTTATTGTTGGCTACTGCCCGCTGGGCTCGTCCAGAGATGCATCATGGTACATGCCAAAACCTTTTAGTATTACTAGTCAAACATTTGGATTTTTTTTAAAGTAACAAGCCCTGCTCATTTCTTGCACAGTAATCCCTCGATTATTGCGGATATTATAGACCAGACATGGCTGGGATCATCCCAAAAAATCACCCCTATTATTACTAGCATACTAATTTAGATTAGATTAGGACTTTATTTCATCCCGTATTCGGGAAATTTCCTTGGTTGCAGTAGCAAGACAGACACAGAAGAAATTGTAGACCTAGGTAAAAAACTGGAGCCACATATATAGCAAGACAGACACAGAAGACATTGTAGACCTAGGCAAAAAAAACTGGAGCCACATATATATCTATATATATATAAATATGTGTGTGTATATGTATATATAATGTAAGTACCGTATTTTCACGACTATAAGGCGCACTAAAAAGTCTTAAATTTTCTCCAAAATAGACAGGGCGCCTTATAATGCGGAGCGCCGTGTGTAAGCTCTAAAGCCTAACTGAGAACACTTCTTGCCGACACGCTTCTTATATAAAGAGAAGGCGGACGTGGGTGGGGTCAGACGCTAAAGGCATGCCCCTACAAGGTACCCGTATATAGTGTGGGCATGTGTTTATTGCAAAACAATTTCGGTTTGGTTTCTAAGGCCCCCCGAAGCAGCGGTGAAAAACCAAGTCACGAAATTGAACTCTGAGCTTGCCGTCATTCCCGGAGGCTTAACTAAAGCGCCAGGCTAGTTGCGCTAGCTACTATTTGCAAATGGATTGTGGCCGCCTGGACGAACGTATAAAACTCGGCGTTTTCGATGACTCTTTTGGACAATTGTTCAATTCAGACACAGAAAATGAGGACTTTGATGGATTTGCGGGTGATGATGACGTGAGTACATTGTAAAATGGCTAAATAAAGTACAACCCAACTCAGTTTTGCTTCCGTTGCCTGTTTTTAGCGTGTGTCCGTATGTTTAAGATGGTGTATGTTTTGCCATCCCTGGCTGCGCCTTTAAATGTGGTGCGTCTTGTGTGTGTGTCAAATACAGAAATAGCACTCATTACTGACACTGCACCTTTAAATGCGGTGCGCCATATAGTCGTGAAAATATGGTACTGTATTTGCAGTGAAAATAGTTCATCTGCGTTTGATATAAATCCAAAGAAACAGGTTAATGTGAGTTTTAGTCTAAGTCCTTGAAAGCGAGGTACAGCTTTGCGTTTAGAATGAAACTGTTTGTGAAGGCAGCAAGGCTTTGTTCTTAATTGTATTAAGTTCATTTTGTCTTCTTGTGGCCATGTCTGGTCTACATTATCTGCCATATTCCAGGGATTACTGTAATCTTTTCTTGGATTGCCTATCATGACCTTTTGTTTCTTGTCAAACAGGGTGAATGTTACATGTCCTCCCATGCTGGAGGACGAGCTCCTCACGTCCATCGGGAAGAAATACCAAAAGAGCAGCGCTCAAGTGGCTCTGCGCTTTAATGTGCAAAGGGGAGTGGTGGTCATTCCCAAGAGTTTCAATCCCATGCGGATCAGACACAACTTCCAGGTGGGCGTTTTTCAGACCAAAACAAAGCCATACAATACGACTGCTTATGTAAATTGTCATCGGAAATGGGAAATATTTTCTTCTTTTCTTTGAACGCGCGATTGCAACGCTCGTCCTGTCAGATTTTTGACTTTTCGCTGTCCGAAGAAGAAATGAAAGCCATCGAAGGGCTCAATACGGACATTCGTTTTGTGGAGCTTCTCATGTAAGTAGGACTGACTTTTTAAAAAAAATTGTTGCTATTGTGTGAAGTTACATGCTTGTTTTGTTTGTCTGTTGTTTACAGGTGGAGCGACCATCCAGAGTACCCGTTTCATGACGAATACTAATTATTAAAGCCTAAATCATGTGGCCCGGTGGGAACAAACAATGGACTACAAGTGAGGGCTTGTTGGCATTACAATATTAGATCCATTAATCCATCTCTGTCTCTATGGATGTAATTACAGTGGTACCTCGACATACGATCTTAATCCGTTCCGGGACTGAGATCGTATGTCGAGCTTTTCGTAACTCGAGCGGACGTTTCCCATTGAAATGAACTAAAAACAAATTAATTCGTTCCAACCCTCTGAAAAAACACCAAAAACAGGATATTGGATTGGAAAAAAGGTTTTATTTCTTATAATTTGCCATCTATTAACAAAGTCACACATAACTAGTGGTTTAATAGTAATAAAATGTGTTTAATATAAGTAAAATTAGACGCATTTTGCGGAGGGTAGAGACAGCGAGGGAGGAGTGTTCGGGGGTACTTTATCCACGGCAACAACGCACCGAACAAACAAATTTATGTATTTTGTTGTGTGCACGAGTATACTTCATTACCCAGAAAGCCCTCTTTTTGCCCGCGCATGCGCGTTGTGCGTTTCCTGGTCGAAACTCGTCTGAATAAATCGTTCAGTCCTCGTAGATATCTGTTATACACGAAAAAGATGCGGCAAAGAAAGACAGTGCGCTCCAATGATAAACAGCCTCTCATGTCATGGCCACCTGGCTCTCTCGCATCTCGAAATTTTGATCGTATCTAGGGCGAATTATTCGATCGAAACTTTCCTCGTACCTCGAGCATGTCGTAGGTAGAGCTGATCGTAGGTCAAGGTACCACTGTATACCGTATTTTCTCACATAAGACGTATTTGTCGCTCAAAAAATTGATGACTGAATCCAGGGTACGGCTTATATGCGCATAAATTAGACTTGACATGCACAAAATTGCACGGTGACAAAGACGAAACGCCATTACGCAAGACAATGCGGCCGATACGTTTATTTATTTCAAAATTGAGAAAAGATAAACAGATAAAATGCTAAACAAAATTAATTTTGATGTCTATGAATGAAATTCAAGAAATAAAAAAAAAACGTATCTTGCATAAAACGTGAAAAAAAACTCACTTGCGCCTGCCATTGCTCGCTCAGGGCACCGCCGTCTTACCTAGGGACAACAAACTAGACCGCTACGGTCACACTTCCTGGTTGTACTGCTCACATGACTTCCTTTTTGAATTTGTCTACGTGCAGGCCACACCCTTTCGGAATGTGCAATCTAGCAGACGATCCTTTCGATTACCATTTTCCCTTCAAAGTAACACATTTGTACTCCGTATTAAAAGCATGAATATGGAGGTGAAAATTGTGAATCAGAAGGCGGCTTATACGCGAGAAATTGTAAAATTCAGCAGACGGTCCTTTCGATTAAACAGCCGCTAATATGCGAGAAAATACAGTAATTATATTATATGATAATTTTGTAGACGCAGCTCTTGTAATTGGCTCCCTTTCCAAGTAGGTGAACAGAAACACCACTAGAGGTCAGCAGTTTCCAGTGAATGCTTTAAAATGGATTCTATTAGATTGATAGCAAACAGACTTGAATTTGTGTTGAAATCCATCTATTGATAAGTTTCCCTTTTTTGTCAATATAAACAACACGGGGTGGTTATGTCATTAATAATGGTTTTAACAAAACTAATGAGACATGAAGCACAATTGAGGCAAATTAAGCCTTTATTTCATTTTATATTGCTTTCCCACTGTTTATGTTTGCTACGATGGTGGCAAAACACAAAGATTTAAAATGATGGTGAAATGATTGGACAGGTTTTCATTAAAGTCCGAGCCATTGCAGCTGAAGCAAACGCGATTGTGTCTGGAATTATAATTTGATTTTAGGTGGGGGCTGTGAGCGGGAGGGGGGCACGTGGCCTGCTCCTATTCTCCTCTACCTCCATACAGAGCTTTGGGTTGCTGACAAATGCCATGAAGCCCACCATTCTAAGACCCCTGTGGTGGGAAAAAACATTCTGAATGGTCTGTGGGGAAGGAATTTGCTTGGGGGGGAAAGAAAGACTTGTTTTTTGCCCCCTTTTAGAGGCGCTACATCGTGCAATGTGGAGCCATGTCCGTCCGATATTTCTAAAAAAAAACATTTTAATATAGTATGTTGGGGGGATTGTGCTCATAATTTGAGGTGAAATTACTAAGTGGATATGTTAGTGTTGTTTTTTTATGTATGTATATCATAGCTGTCAACCTAGACTAATTGCTCGCCTAATTAATGGTTGCAATTCCCCTTATTAAGCGATAAAAAAATACAAATGCAATGCATTACTCGTATAAAAGTCTAAAGTTTTCTCCAATGTGGACGGGGTGCCCAATTAGTTGGTGCACTAAATTCAAGATTGTGTAGATGTCGCTGTATGACGCTGACAGTTTGATTGTCTGGGTACATTGCTTGCTGACGCGCTATAGTATTTATATAGTGAAATATACAAATTAATAGCAGTCGGCGATGACGTTTTTGTCCGCTACCAGTGACCGAGACGATCCGGATTAGAGCCCAAATGGGTCAAACGAGATCGGTTTTACGAAAAACGTACTTTAAAAAATCCCGTAAAAAGTTGTTATACGGCATACACAATTTGAAATGATCAAAAAACGTATAAAATGCGGAAAAAACGTATACGTTGACAGATGGTTTATGTATATCAACATCAGCGTGTGCGGACGATTGGTCGCCGGTCTTTTGGTCGCCCTTTGTCGCGGTCCTGGCGACCAAAAGACCGGCGACAAAACAAGGTAAAACAACACGGTCTACGCATCAATAAAAAAAGCCAACAATGGCCATGAGCAGTTTCACTGAGCTGACATGTGAGTGTAGAAGAGTTTGTATGTACATGCGTTGTCCCTTTAAGAAGCGACGTCCGTCAGGGTCTTAGCTAGTTCTCCAACAAAAAAACAATAAAGTCTGGGAAATTTGGAGCTTTTCTTTAGCCTAATAATTACTAGGGCATTAAGTATGACTAAATAGTAATTCACAGTTTGTATTCAGGGAATTTGAGCAACGATTTAAATGGTAATTAGCACTTACCTTCCGGGCGACCAAAAGATCGGCGACCAAAAGATCGGCGACCAAAAGACCGGCGACCAATCGACCGTGTACCAACATCAGCATGTCTAACATTAGCGCGTTCGTTATTTGCCATGTAAAATCTCATTGTCCAATGTAAGGACTTCGCTTGTGAAATTCAAGCTTGTCAATCGCAGATAATGAACAGAGATCTGTAGATGGCAGTGTTGCATCGCTTTGGATTTTCGATTAGCACAGCTTTTGAGTTGACGAAATAGAATGAGGAGTGAATCTGGATTAATAGAGTTAAATGCGCAACACTAAAACAGTTTGTAGTATGCAACAAATAGTGAAGAAAGTTGCTCTGTATGTCCAGATTTGACCAAAAAGGTTCATTTATTCAGCTGTTTTAGATCTAAATATGGATTAGAAAGCATTTTGGGAGACTTTGAATTGACCAATTGGAGACATGGCGACACACGATGCAAGCCAAACGTGAACAACCTTTGCACCGTCCTTTTTGAGTATACAAAGGCCTGAAGAAAATGTGTGTCCGTATGTGTGTTTGTGTGTGTCTATGGAGTGTAAAAGTTACGCAATCAGTGCACAAACCTGGGCCAGCACAGACCACCAGTGTGCTGAAATTTTGGAGAAACTGCTCCAGATAGGAGCGATACGGAGGCTCAGGATTTGGGTTTTGTCCATTGGAGTTGGAAACTGTCTTTCTAGACCACCTGCTCCTCGAGCAGTGTTATGTAGTTGAACCTTCAATTTGGCTTCCTTTTGTTTAAAGGTCATGAAAGGTAAGTGAGAAAAGTCTTAGGAAATAATCATGTAAGGTTTTTTTTGGTCCTTTTGGTTTTAAAATGCTAGCAAAAATATTTAATTGATTAAATATTGGCTTTGCTGAATGGCTGAATACATGCATAACAATATAAAGCAGGGATGGGATTTAGTCATTTTAGAAGGAATGTTTTTTTATATATATATAAAATGATTCGCTATTAATGTTAGATTGTTTTTACTGTGATTAATATTTTTATAAATAGTAAATTAGTCAATTCCATTATTACAGTCTACGTATATATTGAATGGGTCAAATGTATTCCTTTATTTCAAGCATCCTAATTTCAATATCTGACATTTGATCTGATCTTTATCACAGGAATGAAATTATTACACTTGTTAAGAAGCAATTTAAAAAAAGCTATTTTTAATGTGTTGTCATTCATCAAAGTCAGCAATGAACATGACATTAGTGACATCAAATATTGACTGTGTACATTGTAGTGACCACCAGGTGACCCCAAGTGTTACATAAAAAGTTAAGCATTAGCTTGCAGTTATCAAAGTGTAGGCCACGGGGTTATGGGGTCATTCAAATGATTTTTTTTTTTATTAAAAGAAAAACTGATGATTTTTGTTTAATCTGATTTATCCATATTAATGCTGGACATCCAGATAATAGATTATATTCCAAATGTTTACATGTGTTGGTATTCTTTCAAAATACCAAATTAAATTGAATGTTTTGGAGGAAAATGAGCCAACATAAAATCCAAATAAATGCTGTTTAAATTGCTTGACAAGAGGCGTATTCTATGAGTTGCGTGTGGGCTCCCTCTAGCGGCGCGAGAAAGTACAACAGCCAAAGTACACTTTGACTCAAGTAGTTTTGGTCATCCTTTTTTTTAAAAACTATATTCACTATATTTTAATGTGCACTCAAATCTATTGAATGACTCGAACCACCGTGTAGTAATGTTTTTTTTCTGTTTAATATTTCATCCTCAAGGTGACGCAGTGCAGCGGATGAAGGCGGAGGCCCCCAATGGACGGGGAACCCCTCTGGACGTCGTCGTCAGTCCAGAAGAGGACATGACAGAAAGGGGACAGTGGGGCAACAAGGTGGAGTTTATTCTGTCCGTGGCTGGAGAAATTATCGGGCTCGGAAACGTGTGGCGGTTCCCTTATCTGTGTTACAAGAATGGAGGAGGTGAGGACAACTCTTGCCCAATTACGGCCTTGTCAAAAAATTCAAGAAATAATAAAAAGATTGGGATTCCAATGTGTGTCTTTAGGTGCTTTCTTCATCCCGTATCTCATCTTCCTCTTCACTTGCGGCATCCCCGTCTTCTTCTTGGAGACGGCGCTTGGACAATATACCAGTGAAGGCGGCGTTACAGCCTGGAGGAAGATCTGCCCTTTATTTGAAGGCACCCACATTTATCAATTTTTTTTTAACCCTCGGAAATAATTTCACATCAAATGATGCTTACTTTTTTGGCAGGAGTGGGCTATGCTACTCAAGTGATTGTGGCCTTGCTGAACATTTACTACATCATTGTGTTAGCCTGGGCTATCTTTTACCTGTCCAATTCCTTCACCTGGGACCTGCCGTGGGCCTCCTGCAATAACACCTGGAACACGGGTAGGAGCCCCATTTTTATATATTGTATTTTCATACCTGTCAACCTCTGCCGATAACTGCCCTTATAAATGATTATGATTCCCCTTACAAACCCCCCCAAAAACCTTACAAACACCGTACGAGTCGTACGACTCGTACGGTGTTTGTAAGGTTTTTGGGGGGGTTTGTAAGGGGAATCATAATCATTTATAAGGGCAGTTATCGGCAGAGGTTGACAGGTATGCATTTTGCACGGCAAGTATTACTCCTCTCGTTTTAGCGATCGCTGAGCCATTCGCACTGACTAACGGGAAAAAAACTAACACTGAAAAAAATGCAATGCTCCGCCCAGTGCTCGCAGAGACATTACACGAGGGAGTTGCAAGGGAGTAGTCTCTCTTAAAACACACCCAAATTCATCAGGGGCCCATTAAAAACAAAGAATAAATGATTTTTATTTTATTTTTAAATAGGCAGATTGGATTTTTGGCTCTTTGACTCTCACATTTAATAATGTTGGCTCTTTGTGTCTAACTTGTTGGCCACCTCCGGGATAGATTAATCAATGATTGGTTCCTAAACACATTTTTTACTCGCTATTGTATCTCAATATTTTTTTATTTTTTGTTCAGAAACCAATTGACGTGTGCAATACTAATGCATTTAAATCCCTCTTTAATTCAAGGTTCCTGTGTCACATTTCAGAGAAGGAACGACTCCATCGTTCCCTCGGTGAACGCTACGTCGCCGGTCATGGAATTCTGGGAGTAAGTTCCTTTAATTCATGTTTTTTTTTCTTTCTGTTTTTACTCTTATGCGCCACCAAAATGCATAACGGAGATTTTGTGACACGTGTCGCAGACGCAGGGTGCTTCGGATTTCCCCAGGTATCCATCAAATTGGTTCTTTGAACTGGGACTTGGTGATTTGTCTGGCCGTCGCTTGGGTCATCTGCTACTTCTGCATTTGGAAAGGAGTCAAGTCCACTGGCAAGGTAGGCCCTTTCTCACAATTGGATGATTTTTAGGATGCAATATTAATAATGCACATTTTTCCATTCTTCATATTTTCACCCATGTGTCGAATCTAGACCTGCTGATCAATGTTTCTTTTTGCTCTTTCTGAAGCACTCTACACATATTTTATATGGCCCAACAGACTCAATGTCTCCTGTTAGCTTTGTAAAATGTGAAAGGCAAAGTAGAAAAGTGGAATACTTTTTGGTATCTGCACGAAAAGATTTTGATTCCCGATGATCCTTCCGACGCAGGTGGTTTACTTCACAGCCACGTTCCCTTACGCCATGTTGGTCGTCCTGTTGATCCGTGGAGTCACCCTGCCGGGAGCATCGCGGGGGATCTACTTCTACCTCTACCCTGACGTGGGACGTCTTTCTGACCCGCAGGTTTGTCCCGTTGTAGTGGTAGTAGTGGTTGTGGTTGTAGTAATAGTAGTACTTGTAGTAGTAGTAGTAGCAGTAGTACCAGTAGTAGTAGTAGTAGTAGTAGCAGTAGTACCAGTAGTAGTAGTAGTAGTACCAGTAGTACCAGTAGTAGTAGTGGTAGTAATAGTAGTTGTAGTACTTGTAGTAATAGTAGTTGTAGTACTTGCAGTAATAGTAGGTGTAGTACTTGTAGTGGTCGTAGTAGTACCAGTAGTAGTAGTAGTACTAGTAGTAGTACCAGTAGTAGTAGTAGTAGTAGTAGTAGTAGTAGTAGTAGTAGTAGTACCAGTAGTAGTAGTAGTACCAGTAGCAGTACCAGTAGTAGTAGTAGTACCAGTAGTAGTAGTAGTACCAGTAGTAGTAGTAGTACCAGTAGTAGTAGTAGTAGTAGTAGTAGTACCAGTAGTAGTAGTAGTAGTACCAGTAGTAGTAGTAGTAGTAGTGGTACCAGTAGTAGTAGTAGTGGTACCAGTAGTAGTAGTAGTAGTAGTGGTACCAGTAGTAGTAGTGGTACCAGTAGTAGTAGTACCAGTAGTAGCTGTAGTAATGGTAGCTGTAGTAGTACCAGTAGTAGTGGTAGTTGTAGTAGTAGTGGTAGCTGTAGTAGTTGTAGTAGTACCAGTAGTAGTGGTAGTAGTGGTAGCTGTAGTAGTAGTGGTAGCTGTAGTAGTACTTGTAGTAGTAGTAGTACTTGTAGTAGTTGTAGTAGTAGTACTTGTAATAGTTGTAGTAGTAGTACTTGTTGTAGTAGTGGTAGCTGTAGTACTTGTAGTAGTAGTAGTACTTGTAGTAGTTGTAGTAGTAGTACTTGTAGTAGTAGTACTTGTAGTAGTTGTAGTAGTAGTACTTGTTGTAGTAGTGGTAGCTGTAGTAGTTGTAGCAGCTGGGGTTGTAGTAGTGGTTGTTGTTGTTGTACTTGTAGTAGTAGTAGTAGTAGGGGATTATGTTACACATCAACTAGATGGAGCAATATTATACTAGTAGTAGTAGTAGGGGGTTGTGTTACACATCCATTTGATGGAGCTATAGTAGTAGTAGGACATTGTGTTATACATTCACTAGATGGAACTATAGTATTAAAATACGGTAATTGACATTTTATTGAGGGGCAGAAAATGTCCAATGTTAAGAAAGGAGCTTTTTTGTCATACAACCGCACAATCCCCTTTCACCAATTACTGAATTTACAGCACCGACGTCGTACACGCTCTTTACCAAAGTGCGTAGTTTGTATCTTGTTGGTTTCTTTGTCGCGCGCGCTCAAGGTGTGGATGGACGCCGGCACTCAGATCTTTTTCTCCTACGCCATCTGTCTCGGCTGTCTCACCGCCCTGGGAAGTTACAACAAGTACAACAACAACTGCTACAGGTCAGCATTACACTACTTTGGCTTTGAATGGCATTTGGTTAGGAAGTTCAAAGTGCCCTTTCAAAAAAGCATGCAAGTTTGACAATAAGCTCAGAAAATGTCCCGACAGCATCTTTACGAGCTCCTTTCTCTTTGCAGGGACTGTCTGTCTCTGTGCTTCCTGAACAGCGGCACCAGTTTTGTGGCAGGCTTTGCCATTTTCTCCATTTTGGGCTTCATGTCTTACGAACAGAACGTCCCAATCTCGGAGGTGGCCGAATCCGGTCAGTGGTTCTCGTCTCTCACCTAGAAAAGGCTTAGTTGAGGTTTCAGCGGGTTTCATTTTCACACCGTGTCGATGTCGAGGGTTTCCATTTTGAAGGATCATTTGACTGTTTTTAATGTTTTTATTTGAATCCCAAATGTGGACATTTTCTCAATCAGTTTTCTAACTCAATGAATTTGGTTGCGTGTGTGTCAGCTTGCTAAATCTGCTAAACCGGGGTGTCAGACTCGGGTTAGTCAACGTCAACTCGATTTCATGTGGGCCGGACCATTTTAGATATAATATTTAGTTGTTGTTTTTTTTAATAAATGGATTAAAAGAACTGGATTAAATGACTTGAATATTCAGTTTATTTGTAGATCTAAAACAATGTTTATTTTAGCTTTTTTTATATATATTTTTAGATTTTACAAAATGATTTTTGAACTAAAAACAGAAAAAATTTGGATTAAAAAATGACAATTATTGATTTAAAAAGAAGAAAATCAGGAAATTTTATATACATCTATACTCTTCATTTTAATTTTTATCCTAAAACAGAAAGTCGGCACTCATGATGTACTTACACAGAAAAAATCGATTAAAAAAATTACAATTATTGATTTAAAAAGAGGAAAATCAGGAAATGTAATATACATCTATACTCTTCATTTTAATTTGATCCTAAAACAGAAAGTCGGCACTCATGATTTACTTACACAGAAAAAATCCATTAAAAAATTACAATTATTGATTTAAAAAGAGGAAAATCAGGAAATTTAATATACATCTATACTCTTCATTTTAATTTGATCCTAAAACAGAAAGTCGGCACTCATGATTTACTTTCCCGGGCCACACAAAATGATGCGGCGGGCCAGATTTGGCCCCCGGGCCGCCACTTTGACACGTGTGCTAAACTCAACTTAATTGTGACCAACATGTTTCCTTGAATTGTATTCAAACGCAGGTCCGGGGTTAGCGTTCATCGCCTATCCGCGAGCGGTGTCCATGATGCCTTTCTCTCCTCTGTGGGCCTGTTGCTTCTTCATCATGGTCGTCTTTTTGGGACTGGATAGTCAAGTGAGAACGTGTTAACTTCAGTTTACAACCGTGGAACCTGCTTATACAGATAAATTCAACCAAAATAGCCAGGCTAATTCATTGATGTTCACTTCTGTGATATTCATCATTGGATTCAGGTTTGGTTGGGCCTGTTCCGTATTCATTCGCAGCATGGAAACGCCATTCCATCTCTCATTTTTCCATTTTTTTTCCAGTTCGTGTGCGTGGAAAGCCTGGTGACGGCCATGGTGGACATGTATCCGTCCACTTTTCGACGCAAATACCGCAGGGAGCTTTTTATCCTCGGCGTGGCTGTGGTCTCCTTCCTCATGGGGCTGATTTTACTCACCGAGGTCAGTCAGAAACTAACACGACTTCTTAAAAATCAGGCTAAAATCAGAATATTAGTTATCATTTTGTAACAATTTTCCTATAAATAGGTCAACTCATTCCCTGACATTGACGGCAATAATAAACATCAACTTTTAATGCGAATTATCTTGCTAATTGCGGAAAATTTAACAGTAATGTGGGTTTTTTCCAGATGCTATTCCACCATTGGAATATTAAACAAATCTTTCACATGTCACCCACAGGGAGGGATGTATGTTTTCCAGCTTTTTGACTATTACGCAGCTAGCGGGATGTGTTTACTCTTTGTGGCCATTTTTGAGACCGTTTGCATTGCGTGGATTTATGGTGAGTGTCTTTCCTCCACGGATGGAATAAAAATGCCTTTTTATTTGCTTTTATTTGATGCCATAATGTCCCATTTTTTTCCCCGTCAATTTACAGGTGCAGACAAGTTCTATGACAACATAGAAGACATGATTGGTTATCGTCCGGGCCCTATTATTAAATATTGCTGGCTCTTTTTCACCCCCGCCACCTGCTTTGTGAGTTGGACACGTTCAGGTTAAATAGGTTACACGGCTTATTATTTTCTGTTTTCTATTCTAGGGTACGTTCGCCTTTGCCTTGATCAAATACACCCCGTTGAAATACAACAACGAGTACGTGTACCCGTGGTGGGGTTACGGAATCGGTTGGATCCTGGCCCTGTCTTCCATGCTGTGTATTCCACTTTGGGTGGCCATCAAACTTTTTAACACCCCGGGGACACTACGACAGGTATTGTGATTCACCCACAAAGGAATAACATGGTGCCAAAAATACTTAGTGGACTTAGTTTGAAGTTAAACTCGTAACGGAATCCGGATTCATTGAAAAAAATAGTAGTTATACCTCTACTTACGAAATTAGTTGGTTCTAAGACTTTTTTTGTAACTTGAAAATTTCGTAAGTAGAGGTGTACTTTATATCTAAATTCTCTCATTCGTTCCACGGTCCTTACACAACTACCAACTAAACCAGGGGTCGGGAACCTTTTTGACGAAGAGAGCCACAAACAATTCATATTTTCCAATGTTATTCCTTGTGAGCCATACTACGAATTTAAAATTCAAAATACATACATGTAAACAAGTGCCTTTTCAATTTTTTTTAGTAATTTCACCACTTTTAAAGTGGTAAAAACGGAATATTTTTTAAAAGATTCTTATGCTGTTGCTAATCAATGAGAGGATGCATTCCAGAAGAGTCTACTGCAAAAAAATGAAGATTAAAGCAGTTCTAGATGTAATATCTCAGTTCTGTCACCAGCAATTCCCATATTTTAGCTCACAGGTTAGCAAAGAGCCAGATGCACCCATCAAAAGAGCCACGTGTGGCTCCCGAGCCATAGGTTCCCTACCCCTGAACTAAATAAACCCTTCAAAATGGGTCAAAGTGTCCCAATTTTTTAGGAAAGATGTCAGGAAACACTCAAAAATGAAAGAAAATTATTTCATAAATGTCTTCAAATGAATAACAAGCATACAAAATCTATCCGTGAAGCTAACGGTAGGCAACGGACAGAGAGGAGCACACAAACTCACAAACACATGAACATTAATGCAACATCAAGAATTCAAACAACAACATTAACAAATGTAATCAACAACAAACGTGAGAATCAATGCGACAATATTTTAAAAATAAAATAACAGATAAGGAAATGCATTTACTTTTTGGGGGATTTTCGAACTTGGATCTTTTTCGTATCTCGAGGAACTTATTTGCATATAAAAAATGTCATAACCTGAAATTTTGTACCTAGAGGCGTTCATAAGTAGAGGTATGACTACTGTATTGTCAGAGTAATAGAATTATTTTTTCTTCCCAGCCTGTTACATAACACTTTTTCCATGGTCCTGATATCCGTCGTTGTCTAATTTTTCAGCGCCTCGTTTTCTTGACCACCCCCGCCCATGATTTACTCCAGCGTGAACGCAAAAGGGAGGATTTGACCTCTGGCGACCTCTATCGGAAGGCACCTCCTGTCAAGGAAGGCTACTCGGCCGTTCACCAACTGGAGTCCCGTTGCTAGAAACTTGCAAGGTCTGGGTTCGGCCTGTGACCGCCCCAACACTCATTGCCGTACCTCGATTGAGGCTACGGAGTCCTGGGAGTCACTTGAATAGTTTTTTGCTGATCTGGTGCTCATTCCTACGTTGAAACGTTGAATGTTTGCCGTCATGACGACGACGACGACGATGGTGATTGCATTCACTTGATCTATGCAAACATCCCTTTGCCAACGGCAGAGTGAAATCTCACCATTATTTTGACAGTGTTACAAAAACAACCATCTGTTTCCTCATACCGTTTTAGATGTATTTTTGACTTATTCAATCTGTACTATGCTTGTGTTTAATGTTTTAAAGATGATGATTTTATAACTCATTAAAAAGTAGTTGATTAAGGAATATGTTTTTGGCAGACGCCATTTGTTGGGAAGATTTTGTGGGACCTTTATTCATTTGCATTCATTTTCTGAACCGCTTATCCTCACAAGGGTCGCAGGGGGTGCTGGAGCATATCCCAACCAACGATGTGTACCAGGCCGGGGACACACAGAATTGGTGGCCTTCTAATCGCAGGGCACGAGGAGACAAAAGACTACCAATCATAGGTAAGTTTAGGCAATTTAGAGTGTTCAACCAGCTAGCCTAGCATGCATGTTTTTGGGATGTGGGGGCAAACCGGAGTACCTGGAGAAAACCCACGCAAGTACAGGAAGAACATGCAACCTCCGCAGTGAGGAGCCTCCTAGAATCGAACCCTCGACCCTAGAACCGTGAGGGCAACGTGTTAGCCACTCAGGCACCGAGTTACCATATATACCTAAATTTTACATATTTAACCTTCTAAGATCCAAACGCGCAAGGCATGCCTTTAATTTTCTCTTTGATATTTAGACTAATTGGGACCTGATGAATGTAAAAACAAAGAAGTATCTTTTTACATGATATATTTTTTTTGAAAAATGATCATAAGTGGACGCCAGGCCCAAAATTTTAGGCAGTGGCTCCTTAGCCGGTAACCGGTCAAATAGTCCCAGGGGCTATTTAGCCGGTAACCTATTATTTAACATTGAGTGAATAGGGGATTTTCTAAACCATTCAACCAATCTTATTGAAATTTGATGTGTTTTTGCCAATTGATAGATTTTAACATTAGGTGAATAGGGATTTAATGACTTATTTAGCCAGTGGCTCCGTAGCCGTAGTTTCTTACTATTTACCCCACACAGAATTCTTACCGGCTAAATAGCCATATAGGCTATTTGACCGGTTACCGGCTAAATAGCCCCTGGGATTATTTAACCGGTTACCGGTTTAGGAGCCACTGCCAAAATTTAACATTGTAGTCTTCACAACCAAAAAGGTCATGTTTTCCTAAATAGGTTAAAAAATCGAAGACGAAATAAAAGTTACTGAACATATTTTTTTGTTTGTTTTGGTTTAAAATAGTAAATCAAATCGCAAGCAAACGCTCCATTCTCCCAAAACATGAAACAATGAGTCTATGCACGCCCCGGGCGCCAGGGGTCGCTGTGATCTCGATGATGAATGACATCAGTGTTTACGGAAGTGGAGTGACGTGTCACCCACAGAGCACCGAGGCTTTGTGGGTAAAAAAAAAAGCCAGCCAAGCTAACATTGGCCGAAGCCACTTGCTTAGCCCAGCAACATCGTTTGACAGCGCGGCCGATGAATGAATATCTTTTTATTTATTTTTATTTTTTAACGACCATGTAATGAAGCGCGGTTAATGTCCAAGTCCTTCGAGGAAAACGCACATATGTCGGCGTTGTCGTCGCTGCTTTCCTGCGCACCGGCGCCTATAGCGAACGAGACGGGAGCTGTGTGGATGGAACGCGGCGTCACCGCGTTTTTTACCCGGGGAGGCAAATAAAACGTCGCGGGGGATTATCAAGCAGGCAGCCAGAAGGGAGTGGATGGGCGGCAGCGGCGACGACGACGTCCGCGTCGCCTGACACTTGTTTTTACTCCCCTCCTTTCCGTCCGTCCGTCGAACACTTTCCTCGGGCTCCAAGATGTCGACGAGTAGCCCCGAAGCGGTGAAGAAACTGCTGGAGAACATGCAGACCGACCTGCGCTCGCTTTCCATGGAGTGCAAGAAGAAATTCCCCCCAGTCAAAGAGGTCAGTCTGGGAGCTGTATTAGCATAGCCTAGCCTCTTTTCATTTTTTTTTTTTTTTTTTTAATGTCCACATAGTATCAGCATTCAATCACCACCAGCCGACCGATTCCGTGGAAAAAGTT